>NC_139345.1:77138217-77490717 GCF_055883805.1 Amblyomma maculatum
CGGGTGTCCGACGAGCGAGCGGTGCGTTGATCCCATATAGAGGACGCATACGCCTCTAGCGGCATTCATACCGGCCCGTCGTCTCTTGCTCTCGTCCTCTGCAGGCCGTAGCGCGCAGGCTTACCATAAATGAAGTTTTAGGGCCCACTTTACCACATAGTAAATCACCCGCACAAAATGCCCCTCCCGCCTCGGTCTCAAGGTGTCCGTCAATAATTCCATTATTCCACAAAAGGTCTCGACACGTTCGTGGCTGAGAACCACTTATCTAGACAAAATTTATCCTCGGAAGCCACAGGGGCCTGGGTCTTTCAGGCATACTTTCAAGCTAAAGACGATGTATGAATACAAAAAAACCTCATGACCTCATGTAAATTTTATAATAGCATCGGCTTTGTTCTAAGATATTATTGTGAAAGCAGTACTGCTCGCAGTTGGAGCCGTCAACGTGGAACGCCGGTGACCACCATTGACCTTTGACCTTTAGATGACCCCCGTAAACAACCCCAAGCTGGCAGGAGCTGCCAACTTGGGACTCTCGTTTCACGTGAGACGGTTATTTTAGAATCAGCCTGCCAGGACTCTGGTATTCACGTTACTCCTAGAGCCCAATAAGGCACGTTTATACGGCTGGGTTAAAGAGGGGCTTTATATGCCGGCTTGCAGGAGCTGCCAACTTGGGTCTCTCATTTCACATGGGATGCTTATGTTAGAATCAGCCCGCCAGGACCTTGGCATTTCGTTACCCCTATAGGCGACTAAGGCACATTCATACGGCTTGGTTAAACCGGGGCTTTATGTGTGGCCTGAAGAAGAAGAAGAAGAAGAAGAAGAAGAAGAAGAAGAAGAAGAAGAAGAAGAAGAAGAAGAAGAAGAAGAAGAAGGAAGAAGAAGAAGAAGAAGAAGAAGAAGAAGAAGAAGAAGAAGAAGAAGAAGAAGAAGAAGAAGAAGAAGAAGAAGAAGAAGAAGAAGAAGAAGAAGAAGAAGAAGAAGAAGAAGAAGAAGAAGAAGAAGAAGAAGAAGAAGAAGAAGAAGAAGAAGAAGAAGAAGAAGAAGAAGAAGAAGAAGAAGAAGAAGAAGAAGAAGAAGAAGAAGAAGAAGAAGAAGATGAAGAAGAGAAGAAGAAGAAGAAGAAGAAGAAGATAAAGAAGAAGAAGAATGCTCGGTCACCCGCAGCTATTGCTTTCCGCTCAATATTCAGTTCAGCAGCGTTGAACTCTTCTAATTTTTTTGATCCCCTTTCTCTTTTCAGCAAATGATGCATACCTATACCTCCTGGCTCGGCAATGTGCACTTTAGTACGATGCAGTAAGTCATAGTGGATATTCTTGAGGGACTCATTACCGCACTGAACTAAATAATTTAGCGCGCATTGCTAACAACATTTCAGCTTTGTTTGTTTCATGGGACTTAACGTCTCAAAACGACTCAGTATAAGAGTGACGCCGCAGTGGTGGGCTCTGGAAATATGGACGTGCGTCGACTTCGCACATTACACAGTTACCTTGTGTTTTTTCTCCATCGAAGAGCGGATTGTGAAAGCACGAGATCAAACCAGCGTCTTCGGGAGAAGTAGTCAGTGCCCTGAAAAATGAGGTGCCGCGGCTGGGCAAATATTTGCGGTAAAGGCTTAACATGTTGGTTCTGATTGCGCATGTTTTAGCGGTTCGCGAGAAAGACTGCCTTCGCAAGAGGTCTCAATCCTTTCAAGAGCGGAACATATCGAGCCTTATGCGTGCTTCAGGCAATTTTCGCTTATAAAACCAGACTCAGAAACAAGATGCTCTTTCAGTAATCGCGAAGTACACAAAGATAGACACCAGCGCGAACTATACGGCACGCTTTATAAGTATTGAAAAGGCTCATATCTGGATGCCACCAAAAGTACCCACAGGTTCATCATCACAACCCAAGCGAGAAGTGAGAGGAAAGTAAACAAGATCTGTAGGCACCTTCATAACTGTTGGATAATGAGAGGCCGCAAGTATGACGAGGAGGTATTATTTTCTTCGTTGACTTCTCGTCTCGAGCTGAAAAGAATGTTGCTGCGTTAGCTTGCAGCACGCTCTCGTTAACACTGGTACATATAAACTCCTCCAACCTTCTCCTCTTTCTCCTAACCGCCACTCGTCGCCATTCTGCGTTTCCGCTTCACGCAGCTCATTCAGCTTACTCCTGGCCACACTACTTTAACTGGTGCGCGGCTCGAAGACAATTACGTCGGCGTGATGCACGCCCCCATCATGCAAACACAAAGTGCCGGCTACCTTATGTGGCCACCGCCAAATCGACGGCGTGGAAAGAGACAAGTTTCTTGGTGGCTCGCAGTATGTCAAGGGAGACGCGGTCCTGACGGTAGCTGCGAGAGGTCGAGTGGCTCGTCTCCTGGCAAGGCCATTAAATGCGAGAGATTGCGTCAGCCCGCGAGGCGTACGGGCCTGTTAAGGGCTGACAGGGGCGCTCCTTTCTTCAGTAATGGCGGCCTCTTTGGCGCCTAATGAACCTCACGACGTTCGCCGAATGAAGGCCGGCCGAACACGAGCGCGAAGCCGAGCCCTCTACAAGTTAGGAAACTTGGACGGCGCCGGGAGTCCTAGGAAAGTCGGTATATATATATATATATATATATATATATATATATATATATATATATATATATATATATATATATATATACACACAAACATCTAGGAGGGCTTTGGCAGCCCCCATTTCCATTTTTGGAGCAGGTCCTGCAAACGGTCAGACTTATTTATTGCAGCTTTTTTCTTCCGGGCAATCGTTTGCTTAAACTAGATTGCCGAGGCTAACATGTAGTTGTAATGCGGTCCCTCATCTGTCCGCATGATACTTGCTCCTTCCACCCAGCTATGGTAGGTAACGTCGTCAAGATGTCCAACTCCCGCATCTCTTTTTACTCCCTGCGCCGTTTATTTTTGCGAGGCACCTTAACGGTGCCCCGGAGAAAAGGGCTACTCAAAGGGGATTATCTGGGCCGTAACTAGGGGAGACCTATTGGACCCTTGCTCGCTGGTACATTAGCTTGATAACTTTGGTAATTTGGGACGGCGTGGTCATTCGGAGTTTGCTGAACCAAACTACGGTGTTCTGCAATCAAATGAGACAAGGAAATGTTCCTTCTTTCGGAATAAAGGCGAACCTTTCGTCTGGGATCCAGCGGTGTTTAGGAGGCCCGTAGGAGGTCTGACTGTTCTCAGCCGCCAGTATGGTTCGCACGCGGTTGATACACGCTTCCCAGTGCCCCGTATACAGCAAGAGGTAATGCTCACTCGGCTGTTAGCTGCCGAAGCAGGCGCTTTCAGAAAGAGAACGATATATCATGAGCTACGTACCTGGATGAAAGTGTCTAGAGAGGGTCCAGGATGTTATTTTTTGTGCACTACGTCTAGTCAAGATAATCAATAGCAGTTGAATTCCACTAGTACTCAACCTATGTCGTAGAAAAGTAGATTCTAACCAAAACGGATTGGTTTTAATTTAGAACAGCGCAGCCAGCTACAGGAAGAGAAATTTTCAGATGTAACGTCAAAAGAACGCCAAGAAAGAAGAGTTGCTCGGCGAGTGAACCTCAGTCAATGCCATTCTGGTCAAAAATCAAAATAAGAAAACGATTTGAACAGAGGATGCGATGTGAAGGAATTACGTGCACTCAAGTTTAAAGGGGGTATAAGTTGTCTAGGCGGATGAGATGAGGAAGTTTGTGGTAAGGGGAGAGGGATACCATCGTTGCAGCTGTCGCAGGGCAGGGATAATTGAAGCGATGTGGGAAAGACCGTTTTACGTTATCGAACGCAGTGAGGCTGGTGAAGATGACGATGGTGATTAAAATTATTCAAACAAAACTTAAACGCACAAAAGATGATCGGCTCTAGCTTTTTGCTGATGACCTCAATTTTAAGGATAAATTTTTGTTACAAGTTTTTGCCAGCGCAAATTCTCTCTCACGATTTTGTATGAACAAATTGTAAAGAAAAATAGCACATTTCTACATACAACAGAGCACATAATCTTAGGTGTGTTGCACTCTCAACGCCTCTAAGGTAGAAGCGACAAATAAACTTCCCTCGTGTGAAAACTGGACGAAGCAGTGCATGTCCTCCTGCTAGTTCCCAAGCCGCGAATCACTGACTCGGCAGTGGCCAGTAGAATGCCGCGCAAAAGAAAACAATGTATACCACGGCAGAGATCATAAGCCAAGGCTTGCCAATTTATATGTCCGCATCCTAATTTCATTCCTAATATATGCACTGCATAGAACTCTCCGCGGAAGCAAACTGAGCAATCTAATTTAAAATTTTTATACTCGCGATTAGCAGTATAAGATATTTATATTTTTATACTCGCGATTATTAGTATACACATTTCGTCAAACGCTTAGGAAAAAGCGTGATAAGCAATGAGTTCTCATTATGCTCGCTTGTGTTTTACTTCCGGTCTCATTTGCTGATTGGCGTCTAAACAAAACCAAGGGGTCGCTTAAATCACTTTAAGAGCGCATTGCGATAGCATTTAGATCTAAGCTGCCCCATTCGGTCTCTGCATTTGCAACCAGGCATGCCACTTTTTCGTACTTTTAAGTTTTACTATTTATAGAAGTTTGGAGATAAAATTGGCCGGTATACCTGTACTCCATTTCGCTTGGTCGCACGACGTTGAGCGTCACACCAGCAACCAGTCAGTGCTGTACCACGTCACCTGCCAATCGCAACCTGCCGAAGCACTTACGAAGTCATGCCACAAAATTCTGATTATTGAAGCGGCTGACAACTGTAAAAGCTCATTTGCGAGTGCTGATTGGTCTACGGGACGTTTGACGTCATGACACAGCGTGACACCCTCTCTCTCTCTCTCAATAGCAATTCTTCGTGACATACCCGGATGGCGGCTGTTTTTTGTCAGTGAAACCTTGACTGTTGCAGCCTTTAAGATTGCCAAGGCATCATAGCTGAGATGAAAAGTGCTGAAAATAGTCAACTTCCTGTTGTGTTAAAAAATATACCGTTGCAGAATAAAAATAGTAATTCGTTCATTGCCCGGATGCGGGATCCAGTGAAGCACTCTACAACTGTTTACGGTAAACAAAGGGAGCTCCTTGATTAAATCAAATCAGATCGAGGCTGATAACTCTGGTATTAAATGTAATCATAACCGCTGCTGGGCTTGAAAGCCTTTTGAGTTATAAAGCCGCTATTCAGACATCCTATGGATATGTCATTTGTTTTGGATTTAAAAGGCTTTTTTTATTAGCGTCTCCACCCCGCCAACTGCTTAAGTTTTCGATGATTCTTTCTTTCTGCTTTTGTGGAATGCTAAGAACCATCTTTCTAATAAGCACGCAATTATGAGAGCAATACTGAGCTGAGAGCACAGCTGTGCCATTTTTGGTGGGGATGATATAAACCCTCAGAAATTCACAACAGTTGCAAAACTTTCAAAATTGAGAAAGTCTGCGAAACGTCGCAATAAATATCAAGAGTCACATCGAAAGAGTAACGATCCTTAACGGAGGAACGGGAGTACATAACTAAAACGGTCAGCTACTTTCTTGGACAAATATATCACTATAAACCGTGTAAAGGATAAAAATCAGAATATCAAGTAAAAGTAGCAAGCTACAAAAATGAAATCAATGAGAGAGATGAAAAATAAAAGCCCATCTCGAACCCCGCTCTCGAACGCAAAGTCAGCAGCATCTAAGGCGATATTGCAGGCAGAAATATACCTTTTTGTGGTCTCCAGTAAGGTGAGGTCCTGATCATTTTCCCGAAGCCTCTCTCCCTGATGTAGGCATGCATCGAAAATCCCAGCCTTCCCCATCTCTGCACTTCCCAGTCATTCCCTGCAAGGCTCAATATAAGGCACGTGAAGGGCGCTTGGGAATCTTGCCTGTCACCTAGCTGGCAAGGGGCTCATCTGTCAGCTTTATCTCGCCCGTTCGAGAAGTGCGCCACAGTCTTTTGCGTGCGGATCACTTGGAGGGCAGTCCCCTACCCCAGTTTTCTCTCCTGTGTTTAAGAAAGTGGCGCTAAGATAAGCTAGCGCGTAAGGTGTGACTTATGCGCAGACGTTATCCCCGTCAGGTTCTCTGAATGTACCTCCTTTAAACTTGTTTGCATGCAAAAAAAGTCGCAAGATGAGGTGATTACAGTATATATATATATATATATATATATATATATATATATATATATATATATATATATATATATATATATACTGTGAGCCTTCTGTGGACCTTCTTTCATTTGTACATGCCATGATCTTCTTTCATTTGTACATACCATCATCATCGTCCCGCGGCGCCGCCTCCGGCGCGCGCCTGGGTTCGTGATCGGATTAAAACGCTAGACAAGGCTTCGCTGTCCTTGCCGTCACGACCTCGCCGTCTCGACCTAGCCTTCTTTTACAATATATATATATATATATATATATATATATATATATATATATATATATATATATATATATATATATATATACATATATATATATATATATATATATATATATATATATATATATATATATATATATATATATATATATATAGTGGGCTTGCGGACAGGCAGTAAATAATATTGATGAAATATTATATAAAAGTTTTAAATGTGCTTATGTAGAGATTAAGGTACCTGTGGTGTTTAATAAACTTCAGCGAGAGCGTGACGTCCACTTGCAGGTTACGTACGCTCCTATAGTTCACACGTTAAAATGGGCCCTCATACGCTGTGTGAATAAACCGTAACGTTTAGAACATTCATTACCAATTTGCTATTTCGTCGCGACCAGGCGCAAAAATGTCGTAGATTGCACTACAACTGTAAAGCGCAGGAACTATTAATAATTTACTTCGGTTCTATCCAATATGCGTTGAGAGTTTTTGATTCCTGTTAAGAAGGTGATTCAGTGATGAAGAAATTGTATTGTAATACCTTGGCATTTCACATAAACACTAAATATAAACGGCAGCAGATATTTTATATCACTTGATTGTTATTTCTTTAACCTTTGCCTACTCAGGCGTCGTTTTAGATAAAAACATGGCACTTGCTCATAACATCTTTACAATAGCCGTACTACAAAGGAATCCCCGTTTCCTATTTTGAAGAAAGAACTATCTCTATTCTATCTATTCTGGACTCAGGCAACATTACTTTCCATTGTACCTTCTGGCGTTCAGAACTGAACAGCTGTACGTTGCATATTCACGTCTCATCAGTTAAAAGACTAGCAGTTACAGGTGCGACGATGAAGCGTCATAGCACTGAATTTCCTCATTTGTTTTCAAGATTAGGAACAATTTCTGATAGCTGCTTTAAGTTAGCTTTCAATTTCGAAATTAGGCCACTTCAAAGAAACATAACAGGTTAATAATCCAACAGCGTCTGCTAGTGTCAAGTGCTCTTCTAGGAACACTTGACGCTAGTAGACGCTATTCTATTCTTAACCTGTTATGTTTCATTGAAGCAGCCTAATTTTTTACATAATTTCGGTCGTTCTAAGAACCCCCAACAATGGGGATAAATGCTCCTCTCTGCGGGTAGCAACTTAGCGCGCACTTTCGGCAATAAAAGGGCAAAATCTTTCGGCAAAACAGTTGTGGTAAGGTAAAGGTTCTCAACGAACGTTGTGTGACGGTAGAAAGCAAGTTTTCCTTTTAATCAAACGGGAGCGTGTATAATATTAGGACAGACAGTATTGCCACACCGCTGTCCCTCTTCTGGCGCCACCAAGCGGCTGAATGTCCTGCCGCGTGGCAGAGCGTCGTTCTCGTCTGTCTCGAGCTTCGCTTCATAAAAAGGGCCAGCTCGGTTGTTCTTTCCAAATTCTCCTCAATAAAGTTTCCTCCTCCTCCTCTTCTGTTTGCTACGTGTGTTGGTGACAGTGTTAAACTAAGCATAGTGTGTCCAGGTTGTTGAGGATAAGCATTAATGCGGCTGACAGCTGGAAACAGCGGGCTTAAAATGAATGCAAAGCTGGCACGCGCACTAACAAGCTCTCGGCCCTCAACCACTCACAAATATTTCTCCTTGTTAAGATCATGACATAATTCAAAACGGTTGGGCCCTTCAGCGGTTACAACTTTCGCTACGTAAAATATTATTTGGCAAGAGCATGTCCAGAGAAGGTTATACACCGACGGAAAATGAAAAATCCTCTTAAATTAAATGTGAAGAAAACGACAGATAGTGTGAAGCTCTTCCATAAAATGTAGAGAATTTATATGGCGTATAGGAACAACGCTGACACGTTAAGGGTGCGGCTTAGTGAAGGGAAAGTCGTGAAGAGAACTGAAGCAAAAGTAATAAAGTTATAAGCTTGAAGAGAAGAAAATATGCGCCATTAAATGGAGCTGAGAATGAAAAGCAAATGCTGCTAAGTTAGTAGGCGGAGAATTCCAATGTCTTGAATAGTTGCGCATCGAAGTTTCGTGCACCGAGAATGCGTCAGGAAGTGTGTTACTTTGTTTCTCACTACATAGTTATCGCAATTGGTTTTTACCCCGTTCGTCATGAGTTCTTCTTTGTGGATTTATAGGAATAGCCTGCACGTCCTGCTGGGCAAATTGCAATTTGCCGACCGCTCTGTCGCTTCTTTGTTTGTATCTTTACTTGCCTCCCAAACACAAACGGAACTATAAGTAAGGATGCTATATGATGACACAAACGACCCACCATCACTATACCACAGTTTTTACAGCCATGTACTAATCCAGCTGTCCTCTCAGAGACATGGCTGGTATAGAGCAGACACTTAGTAAGAACAATGACGCATCTCGGATTTTCATGCAGATGAATTTAATTATGCACGTTGTGAAATCTGCTGCTGCCTCTGTACTATGAGAAAAGTTTTGCAGTGCAGGTCACACTGTTAGCCCCTGAATAATGTCTTAAGTTACCAAACAGAGCACTGTTTCCAGACATTTTAGCCGCGTGATATTAAAAGGCCTTGTTGCCACTCGAGCGTGCCTGTACTTGAAAACTTTAATACCCACTCTTGTTAACGAACTTGACAGCTTAGTATTCGCAGTGGTTACCGGCCTAAACCCTGGAAGTCTCTTTACGTTAATGCTCAGCGACAACGGGGAAGTTTTGTTTCGTACGCAGCACAGGCTTATATGGGCTATAGTCTGGACTGAACTAAGCTGGAAAGAGTTTTGTTGCGGCTGGCTGGCGTTGGTCGCTTGTAAGACTTTAATGAATATCCGTGAAAACGAAATTGGTAATTTTGGTCTCAACAGAACTGCGAATAAGTGTTCCATTATAACGAGCGTATTTAAACATGTGTTGATTAGCATGTAGCGACGAACTTGCGAAAACATACTGTCAGTAACGATGCTGAAAAAAGCCGTCCATAGAGTATACAAATATAAACAGACATTTTCTTTTAAATGTGCGGATAGTAAAACTAGGGAAGAAAATGCCTTTGCTTATACTTTGACTTTTTGTTTCGCAGATTTAACAGTTGCAATGCTGTAACTATTTCGCGACTGATCGAGCTTTTCTTCCAGTTCACATTTCCCTGAAACAGGTATATGTTCTTATCAATAGAGCTGGCATTCACAGGTAGTGTTCTTGACAAATGGTTTTGGTATTTACTTTATTCATATTGCGTATCAGAACTAAACAAAGACCCACAATAATACTCCGTCTACATGCGCAAACATGTCGCGAAGAATTGAACATCGAGAGCTGTATATCGTACAGTTTATGTGCGTTGCTTGTCGAAAAATTTCGGTGAAGTCAGCCTGTAGAGGCGAAAGCTGTTGCGGAGTCCATTACCTTGAATTTTGCGATCTTGTGAGCACAGCCTATGTGATATTTTTATCACTTCTTCATTCCGCTGCTCCACGAGTGACGTCAAACATTTTCCACTAAACCCGCTTATCTGGGCATGAAACCGGCACCGAGGCCTTCGGGTTCTCCGCAGAACAGAACGCTTAGATCAATCGCGTCAGAATAATGTATTGGTTTTTTTACCGATAAAAAAATATGAACTATGCGCGCGTCCTAAACTTTGCAATATTAACAGCGGGCTTCCCCCCCCCCCCCTCCCCCCCCCCTCCAGAAAACGCGCCAATCAAGGATATTCAATGGTTAAAAGATGTTCCTTCAGAACCATTTCGAAAAGTGAACTCTGCACAGCCGATCGTAAAGGGCTCGTTTGTGATTATTTTTATAGCAGTTTTGGTTAATAATGCATCGGCGGGTCTAGTAGTAGCAGTTGTATTAAGGTGTATGCTCAGATATTAAACATTTCAGGGGTGCAATTAGCTCCCCTTACATGTTGAAATGCGAAAGCATTGCGAGTCCCATGCTTAGCTTCTTATCCGATTATAGCTATTATTAACAGCCACTCTCACTAAACATTCCCATCTTATCAATGGCCTTATCTATAACTATATATAGTCCACGCCATATTATTACTGTCAATGTTGACCTAGAAATCAGTAATTTTATCAATAGCTATATATAATCCGATGGTGCCGTATGTTTACCGTTAATGTTGATATCGCTTTTCAGTGGCGTGATCAGTATCATCTAACTATCTTATTTCATTATCATTATCAAGACTCAAACTAGTAATCCGTGCACTGCTATGACCTATCTAATATTCTTAATAATTCGTTAATTACATGGTTATTGTTATCGTCGTTCTTATCGTTGGTATATCCTGTACACATCTGAAGTCACGCCATCCATGAACCAAGAAATGCTCCCGCATTAAAACGTCTAGAGACTCTATTCGTTTAACGCAAGAGCACTGCTTCACAATTCAAAATTACCTTACCATTCCGTGCGTCGTCGACCTGTATAGAGCTCAGAAAGAGAACACCCGTCGGAGACGAACAGTTCGAGCGCATGAGTTTGTCGTCATAGCTAACTAGTACAGAACCTCATAGCTGTTGCCGCATCCGATCTACCAGTGAAATTAACTGTAGCGTACTTACGATAGGCGACGCACATTGCATATTGTCCACTCCATCATATTCCATCCGTGCGCAATTTTTCGAAACACACCGCTATCGCATTGATCTATTAAGGTGCCATAAATATGTACGCGCTTTCACTAATGGATTCAGCCAACCCCTAAAAATGGGTGGCCCACCCCTGAGGCTGACTTGTGCAGTTGGAAACTTGAGTTTACCCATGTTTATTACCGAATTCGCTCTGTCCAAGGGTAAACTTGGCCCACCCCCAAAATTTCGCTGGCTCACCCCATAATTTGATGGTAAAGTCTTCATTAGTGGTCGGAAGGGAAAGATTGAAATCTTGCGTTCAGTACTACGTTGATCGCTGTATTTAAACCGTCTATCATTTCTTTCTCTTCGGCATGGTGCAATACATCGCTGACCGCGGAAAAGATAAAAAATTACGTGGGACTATAGCGACTAAAGTAGAGAAAGGCGAAATCCTGAGTGCCGCATTTGCTGCGAAACTGGAACTCATTAGTAATAATGAACTGTTTATTATGCACTATTTTATTATTATATTGCCACCTAGCGTTGCCAAGTGGCGCATGACTGAGGTGTGAAAGGAGGACGAAGTTGAAAGGACGACTAAGTGTCGCTTGCGCGTTTGCGTCTGTTCTGCTTGATGCCGTTGTGCCTGGGCTACCCCCTGCTATCATTGGTATCCTTAGTCACTGCGTACATGACAATATAATTAATTCATTATAATAATTAGTCATTCTTATACAAAGTAAATAAATAATTAGTAGTAAATAATGAATTGCTTGAATTTTCATTGTTTTAATTGCTCATTGATTGGTATATGACCATATAAGGCACGCATTCGTGCATACTGTGGTGGTGCTATGTGATTGGCCGAGACCTCTATGACATCATCCCACCTCGGCCATTCAGAGCCGCCGCAAAAGCGCGACACATTTTGTCCACGACAGCATAAGCCATTAAATGTTTTCGCCTTAAAACTACGCGCAACCAGGTGCAACATTAAACCTCCCTTCATGGATCACTGCCTTGTCGTGGCGGAGCGGCTTGCGAAACTCACTGAAGTCGTGAGCTCTGCTGTGTAGGGCCACCCAAGATAGACAGGTCACGGCAGAGAGTTCTGACAAAATGTGATTCACTGGAGAAGGTAATGGCAACCCACTCCAGTATTTCCTGCCAAGAAAACCCTATGGCCAGTCACAATACCATTAATGATATGGCGCCGGAAGATGAGCCCCCAGGTTGGAAGGCGTCCCACATGTTACTGGGGATGAACAAAGGGCGACTCCTAGTAGCTCCAGGACGAATGAAGCGGCTGGGCTAAAGCCAAAAGGACGCTCAGTCGTGGATGTGTCGGGAAGCGACCGGAAATTCCGACGTTTGCAAGGAGATATATCGCATAGCAACATGGAATGTAAGATCTATGACGCAAGGTAAACTGGATGTCGTCAAGCGAGAAATGGACAGATTGAACATTGATATCTTGGGTATCAGCGAGCTCAAGTGGACCGGAATTGGAGAATTTAACTCCGGCGACCATTATGTCTTTTATTGTGGGCACGAATCCAAGAGAAGGAATGGGGTCGCTCTCCTAGTAAACTGAAGAATGGGCAAAGCAGTGCTAGGGTACAACCCCAAAAACGACCGAATGATTTCACTTCGGATCCAAGGTCACCCTTTCAACATAACAGTTATCCAAATCTATGCACCGACCACTACTGCTGAAGAAGCTGACGTTGAGAGATTTTATGCGGACCTACAATGCCTTTTAGACTGCACCCCATCATCAGACGTCGTTTTTCTCATAGGAGACTGGAATGCTAAGGTCGGGAATGAAGAAATATCCGGAATTATAGGCATGTTCGGTCTTGGCGAGTCAAATGAAGCTGGGCAGAGGCTAGTAGAGTTTTGTCAAGAAAACAACCTGACCATAGTGAATACTCATTTTCAACAGCACAAGAGGCGCCTGTATACATGGACTCCACCGGACGGTCTGTACAGGAATCAGATCGATTATATTCTTTGCTGGCAGAGATGGAGAAGCGCTATACAAGCAGTAAAAACAAGGCCTGGGGCCGATTGTGGCACCGATCATCAGCTTCTTGTTGCCAAATTAAGCTTCGATTGAGGAAAACGCAGAAAACTAGAAGGCCTTTCAGGTATGATCTGGATCAAATTCCATTGGAATATGCTGTGGAAGTGAGGAATCGATTTCAAGAATTAGATAAAGAAGACAAAGAGCCCGAAGAGATGTGGACTGATGTTCGTGATATAATACAAGAAGTTGCTACTAAGGTAGTTCCAAAGCGCAAAAGAAATTCAAGAAAGCAAACTGGTTATCTGAAGAGGCTTTGCAAAAAGCTGAGGAAAGGAGGACGGTAAAAGTTATGGGGGAAAGAGAAAGATACGAGGTTCTCAATGCGGATTTTCAGAAAATAGCAAGGAGAGATAAGAATGCCTTCCTGACCATACAGTGCCAAGCAGTTGAGGACAACAGCCAATTAAGGAACACAAAAGCTCTGTATAAGACAATCAAAGATATCAAAGGAAGCTTCTGTGCTAAGCTGGGCGTGATAAAGGACAAACGAGGCAAGGACCTCACTGAAGCCTCAGAGATAAAGAAGAGGTGGCAGGAATACACAGAAGAACTGTACAAGAAGGATCCGAATGTGCAAACCCAACATATAAGACGGTTGTCATTACTGATCTCGAGCCGGGCATCCTGAAGAGTGAAGTTGAATGGGCCTTAGCCAGCCTTGCTAAGAACAAAGCTAGCGGAATTGATGGCATTCCAGCTGAGTTGCTTCAAAACCTCAACCATGACGCTGTTAACATTCTGCATACATTATGTCAGAAGATTTCGACAACCCTGCAGTGGCCACAGGATTGGAGGAGGTCAGTTTACATCCCCATTCCAAAGAAAGGCAGTGCCAAAGATTGTTCCAACTACCGCACGATCGCGCTTATTTCGCATGCTAGCAAGGTGATGTTGAAAATTTTCCAAGGAAGGCTGCAGCAGTATGTGGATCGGGAGCTTCCGAACGTGCAAGCTGGGTGTCGCAAGGGCAGAGGAACCAGAGACCAAATTGCCAACCTTCGCTGGATCATGGAAAAAGCAAGAGAGTTCCAGAAACCCACCTACTTCTGCTTTATTGATTATGCGAAAGCGTTTGCCTGCGTAGATGACAGCAGATTGTGGCAAGCTCTCCAAGAGATGGGAGTTCCAATTCACCTCATCTGTCTCCTCAGGAACCTGTATGAAGGACAAGAGGCCACAGTCAGAACTGGGCATGGTCTTACTGATTGGTTTCCGATTGAGAAAGGAGTGAGGCAAGGCTGCATACTGTCGTCCTGCCTATTTAACCTATATGCAGAGTGCATCATGAGGAAGGCCGGTCTGCATGGACGAGTCTTCAGCTGGAGCGAAGATTGCTGGAAAACGTATCAACAACTTTAGATATGCGGATGATACCACTTTAATGGCAGAAAGTGAAGTGGAACTCAAGAGACTTCTGATGCGCGTACAAGAAGAGAGTGAGAAGTTTGGGCTTAAACTGAACATTAAAAAGACAAAGATTATGGCATCTTGCCCTATCAAGTCCTGGAAAATCAATGGACAAGAAGTGGAAGCTGTGACAGACTTTCTCTTCTTGGGCTCCAAGATTACCTCGGAAGGAGACTGCAGCCATGAAATTAGGAGACGCCTCCTTCTGGGAAAGAGAGCAATGGTTAGCCTTGACCGCCTAGTAAAGAGCAGAGACATTAGTCTGCCAACCAAGATTCGTAAACTCGTGCTATGGTCTTTCCAGTTGTGATGTATGGATGCGAGAGTTGGACTGTGAAAAAGGCTGACCGCCGAAGAATTGACGCGTTCGAATTGTGGTGCTGGCGAAGACTCTTAAGAGTTCCTTGGACTGCCAGGAGATCAAATCAGTCGATATTGTCGACCATAAACCCTGACTGCTCATTGGAGGGTCAAATCCTAAAGTTACAGCTCAGCTACTTTGGTCATCTGATGAGAAGAGAGGAGTCGCTGGAGAAAGATTTGATATTGGGAAAGGTTGAGGGTCGCCGGAGAAGGGGTAGGCAGCGAACGCGATGGTTAGATATGGCATCCTCGAGGCACTGCAGATGAAGTTATGTGATGTTAGGAAGATAGTGAGAAACCGGAAAGCGTGACGTGACATGCTCCATAGGGTCACGAAGGGTCGGACACGACTGAATGACTGAACTGACTGGCAAATACATGTATGCGTCCAGAAAGGAGTGCAGTCTTCGAAACACTGCATATGAACGAAAGGTGACAGCACGCAAACATGCGGCGGTTGACACGCGTAATGAACGCGGTGGGGACGCTCCTTACAAACGGTTTGCGAGACAAGATCTTCCGCCTCTTGCTTCAAACATATCCCAACACAAGACACACGTTGTAAGGCGCTCATTAAATAAGTAAACCCAATACACCGAACCTTGACAGTCGCGTGATTACTGGGTTAATAATTTCTCCAGGAGCTGCCGGTGATTACTCTTCATACAGTTCCTATAAGCATCCGCTAATTAACTTTGTGCGGTAAGCTGCTAGGCGTCAAACGATGAGAGAGCAGCCTGCGGAAAATGATACAGAAAAATTGCCAGCGCCATACAGTTCACAGTATCGTGCGGCAAGTTGAAGGAGGCTGCCGATGCAGCCACTTACACAGAATTCTTCAGCGCAAGGAGAAAAGAAGGTTGTATGAGGGGGAAGAAAATCGCTAGAAAAATGCGCTCTCCTCTTGCTAATGGGAACGACTACTAAAACATTTGCCTCTTCTGTCACGAAACGTGAAAAACATGGGGAGACTTGATGAAGAAAATGAAGCGTTCGTTGAGGATTTATTCAGTGCTGACTTATGCTTACAGTGAAACAGTAATGTAGCACACCAGGCCAGAGGGAGCTCACCGTAAACACGTTGCATGCATAACACAAACGTAATCAATTTTTTTTTCCTTTCATCGTTCGGGTACCTGCCACTGTAATTCCCCAACTCGAATGCTTTTGAGGCTCCGTCGGTACACTCGATCGCATTAGGGGAGCAGAGATAACGCGAAGACCCATGACGACGAGAGAAAAAAAAGAAAGACGCAGCGCCTTTCCCGCTTTAGATCATGTTTGTGATATCACGATTAATAAACGAATTGAACAGAAAACAACAGAGCAAACGAGCCCCCTTTCTTCCCCAATGCAGCACGTGTTTGCGTTGATGGATGAAGTCGCTGAAATGGGTGCCGGACAATTCTCCCTCCGTCTTCTCTTTCAACCGTTTTCCCGATTTCCGTATCTCGTTGTAGTCCTTCATTCTTCCTTTTTGCTATTTGGTGCATTCAGTGCGGCACGAAGGTAAGGTGATGCATTTTGACGTGTACGCTGAGCCGACGCCTAAGTATGCCTACACACTCTATAACGCGACCTTCGCAATCCGGTTCGCATATAAGCTTTGTTTCGTTCCCCGTAAACAAAGAATGTGCACAAGACCCGACACTCTCTAGTGCTCTGTCTCCCTTCTCCTCCTAAGTTCTCCTACTCCTCCTCGCGAGGTCGCGGTAGGGAATAAGAGGGGAACGGAATGTTAGGCAGTGCGCGTGACAAAGGTGACGGATGGATATTGCAGCGCCCGTGCTGATATCTGCGCCTCCTTTTTCCCTCGGCAAATAGGAATAACACGCGAGGCAGAGGCACGAAAGGAAGCGGCAAGCCATGAAAGAGGAGTGCGAGAAGATGAGAAAAGCAGGAGCGGGGCTACACGTTATTTCGCCCAACACGGACCCGCCGAAACAAATGGTGGTTGCTGTTTCCCAGAGCAGTGTTTTGCCTTTTCAAGGAGCTCGCTCTCGCGCGCGGCAGCGATGGCTGGGAAAAATGTGCGTTTGTATAGGCATACAGATCCCCCCGGCCAACAGCCTTCACCCACTTTCCCTCTGTCTCCCATTTCACTTTCCGAAAACTCACCACTCCCTCCACCCTATTCTTTGGCCCATTTGTCACGGAGCCAAGCTTGTCGCGACTCTCCTGCGTTGTTCTTTCGTCTCGGCTTTGTTTCATTTCAAGGACGCCTTGTCGCTTTCTCGGCCGACTGTGATAAAAGCACCAGACTCTTGCTCCCCCTACTAAGCCAGACGCCACCGCGTTGCAGACGATGTACAAAAGGTGGAGACGGCGTCTATTACACATTCTCTCAAGCATTCTCCATTTCTCCCCTTTAAGATGTATCGTCTCAGGATAGTCAGTTATCGCCTTTGTTTTGTGATGTGTTAGTTGTACCATGCGTTGCGGAGACGGGTAAGATTGGAGACAGCGCATCACTGAGCGGGCGTCCAGTGAGGCGCACAAATCCGGCAACTAGACCGTCTAAACCCAGAGATGGTGAGGGGCATTTGTGGCTTAATTAGGGGGCTACAATTCACCGACATTCAAGCGTGGCACATCTTGCTGCTGTCATTCACCCGAGATAGACCAAGGCGCTCATTCAAGGGGCACTCATAGTGAAAGACGGCCGCAAGTTTTCCTTGTGGGTAATTTGGGTTAAAACTGCTACTAAAGGAGCAAATCTACTACGGGCCGAAATATGAGCAGACCCTTTTCGCCTGTTACTGATCGGTATTTTTTTTTTTTTCACCTTGCCATTTACATAATTTTAGGGTTCTTTGAAAATAATAGATGTGAGAAGCTATAACTGAAATAAGGGTAGCAGGAATAACATAAGCGCTATTGGAAAAGACATAGTTGTGATAGAAGGTGACAAAGCAAGCATTTAGCCAGAAAGACTAGTTCTCATGTTCTACAGGCGGGTGGCCTAATATGTTTAGGTGGTTATTTGAGAGGCCAATTTTTGCCGAAAAATACCAGTACAACCGAAATCGTATGCAGTAACCCTTGTGGGGAACGCTTAGTTTGATAAAATTTCATGCACACATCATGCAGGAATAGAAGTTTTCTATGCTTGTGACTTCGATGTATGCGCATGCCAGCGGGTGTTCTTAAGCAGCTAGAAGGCCATGAGGAAGTGATTTCAAAATGTCGCACAAGGTTGTCTTTTTGCACAGTGTGAAAGCTTATCTTAACACAGTTGGGCATCAAATCGCTTTTGTTTTACTTTCAGTTTTCAGTTTTCCTTTTTCCTCGCACCTCCCACATTTATGCTTTGTTTGAAAGCGGTCACGATGTGAGGTACTTGCCTCCTTCGTGATATGTTATGCGAAATCGGTGTCTCTCAACCCAGGCCGCTCGGAATATCTCATCGAATGCTTGGTATTCCTGATAAGTATCCAAGCCTAAGATACATGTCTTCAGAATGATTACCGAAAGAATACAGAGCTACCTATGTAAGCATGCAAACGACGTCAAAGGAGCTGATATTCATTTCGTGCCTTTCATGCCGCCATGTGACCATAAAGGAACAGTTCGTGTATAGTCCGGAATAAAAGAATACCGTCGGCAAATAATGGCATGCCTTTCTTCTCCATGATCTTAATTTTCTAATACGATCCTAGTTTCGTGATTCTTTTTTTTTTTTTTTAGAGTGAATCCACTATAACCTGCCGAGTGTACTTTCAATGTTGAACGTTCGTGCCTGGGTGCGTTCAAGAAAATTCGGAGGCAGTAAATCAGGACAGTGAGGTTAATGCGTGCATTATTAGTAGTACTTCAGAAAACCGCATTATTACTGATCGAAACGCTTGTAAGACACAGCGCATACAGGGGCTGTGCAATAGTGATCCTGGTGGTAGTGGCAGTCATTTGCGGGCCAGCAACAAGAACAAAAATTTGCGCTAGCTGCGTCTGTTCATCAAGACAAATTACAGCCAGAAATTCTCGTAACGTACAGTGGAAGAGCTTTATAAGGCGAACGTATGCACGAGCAACGTCTGCGAAATTTGATAGAATGCACAGACATATCAAAGGAAACAGAAATGAGGGTCTGATCATAAATTGGGACGGCGGTGCTGGAAGGTCGGTTCTGTGACAGGTCCGAGTCGCCATCAAGCTTGAGTGTAAGCAGGGGTCCTATTTGACTTACAGAACCAGAGCCGTCACCGCGGTTGCCCACATGCTATTATTAAGCACTGGGAGTGACAGCGAAACGTCTTTGCAATCTCGCTCTCACCCCGAAGGCTCATTCTTAAACACGCCGCGTATGTCTCCTTACTTTTTATAGCTCTTGCTTCCACCACGCCTTCTGTTGTACTCTGTTTGCTGTTTTTTTTTTTTTACTTCCCTATACCTTTAGCTCTTTTTATTGATATGTGTTCAAGTAAATGTTTTCTTACCCTCGGCCTCTATGAACTGACTACATTACCTTCTTGTTCATTACAACTTCAACCAACATGACCCTCAAACACATGACAGCCAGCAATTTTTCGCAATTTTTCGCACAGTAGTAAACATCAATTTCCTGATAGCTTGTTCGAAAAGATGACCAAGAAGAGGATATACGTGAATCCTGAGTACGTGACACGCCTAAACTTAACATGGAAGAGGTTAAGAAGAAGTTGCGAGTTCATGTTGAAAGTTGCTTCTGGGACACAAGACCACGAAAACGTCTGCCGAGCTTTAAGGGAAAAAAGCGCGTTTAACGATAGAGAGAGTAGCAGAGACGACGTGTTTCCAGAGGGAAATTGTGCCGCAATCCGCAACCAAAAAACCGATTGTGTGCGGAAACAGGGCTACTACTGCAGGCAACAGCGGCATGACCTGCAACCGCTCGGCAAGCATCCGGTGCCGGCTCAAGGGCTCGTGTATTATTGCACACCCGTGTTCGCCGTAGCAGTGCCCCAGGGAGCAGAGCGCCAACGAACAAATTATTCACACGCTACAACAGTTCGCGAGTGTAATTTGTTTTCTTCGAGCTTCATGTTTCACTCGCCCTTTCGAGTGGGATTAAGAGCTTCCACGCATCGGATACCTCTCTTGTTCACAAACAAATGTTTTGCGTACATAAGGGCGGGGACAAAAGAGCAATAAGCAAAGCGGCGAGGGTCGAAGAGGAAAGGATGGCAGAGTGCAAATATGAGAGAAGGCACAACCCCTAACATGATGTCCGCTTCGGAGCCTCTAACAGCTCGGAGTGCGGCGGGGGTTCACATCTGAATACTTGCTTGCCGGGCCAAGCGAAACAAGAGCTAAATAATAAGCGAGCTGCGGAGCGTGGAGCAACTGCAAGCACGAAGAAAGACACCGCCACCACCGCAGGTCGGCCCCCGTCAAAACAGCAACATGGGCACGCGGTGACCAGGCAAAGGCCCTCTGCGAGCCTTCCCTGTGGCTTGTTTGCTTGATTAATTTTCAATGCTCTAATCTCCCTGACGCTCCCTCTGCTCCAGTCTTCCGCACTGGTGAACTGCTTCGCGAAAAAATTCCGGTGCCCTTTCAAGCGAAGGTGAACAAGAACAACAACGTTGAGTAGAAATACTCTGATAAAAGAAGAAAGAAGTGTAAGTGAAAAACGCCTTAGTGTGGGGACCACACCGCGACCTGGACTGTGGTGCTCTCTACAAAGCTTCGGAAGCTTTTTTGAGCCAGAACTAAAAAAAAAAAGAGTTCAAAACTGAAGGCAAACTTTTTAAAGGCTCGCAAGAGCGGTTAAACAACGTAGTTATAGAGAGGTAGCGAACCCTGAACAAACATAGGCAGCGGTACTAGCGTTTCAGCGGCAGTCGCAGGAAAAGGAGAGCGAGAACACACCACAAACGAGGAAGTTGGACCACTTCGTGCTTCGACAAAAAGCGACCACCCTCTTTTAACTACCCAAAGATAAATATAGGTCACGCTTGATCAGTGAGAAACCTCCGATAAGAAAGCAAAGAGAACAAAACTTTTAAGCTGATAGATTTCAAGCGGGGGAAAAAATATAATGCTTGCGTTTAATTTTGATGACTTTGGAAACCTCTATCTTGATTCCGAACAAAGAAAGTTTATCTACGCTTTGCGGTCGAACGGAGTCGTGGTTAGTCCTTACATTTTTAGCTGTTCACTTCGTGTAACGTAGTAAGAGAAGGAATTAGTGTAATTGTAAGCTCCACAGATATACCGCCCGCTGTGACAAAGTCTGAAATAAAAGGTCTGGAGTTTAATTGAAGCTTAGGATGTTGGTTACACTAAGCCGCAACTTTAATAACGAGTCGCATCTTTCAGAAGTCTGCAACCTGTTCACGTTTCCAGAATTGGTGCAGCCACTGTTATAAGACGGTACAGGAGTCTAAGGTTTACCACGCTTACGTAGCTATGGATTGAAAAGAAAAGGAAAGGAAGCTAAGTTGCAGAACATTTATTCCAAAGAAAGAACAAAGAACTCCGAGAAACGCCTTTCAAATTGACATAGTAACCGACTCCCTACTGACTTCGACTATAGACCTTTTCAAAATTGGCCAAAGGGCGCTGCCATATTGGAGACTGGGCTGTGCTCATAACACAGGAAAAAGCTGCGGATTCTCCCCCCACACCTGGTTCTCAGCCCAGTCAAACCGGTTTCTTTAAGGGTCGTGAAAAGGTCTATACCGGCCTCGCTTCTTAACTCAGGACTCACCTCATCAGAAAATAACTGACCGAGGTATTGATGCATGATTGCCAGAGTCCCCATATCTGAGAAAACTCGGCGCCGTATGAGGCCGCCGAGCAGTGAGGAAAACAAAGAAGAAATGAAACAAACATACGGATATCAAGGCTCGAACTAACCGCCACTGGCGTTCCCAGCAAGATTATTTGTCATCTCCCCCCCCCCCCCTGCAATAATGCCTCCGGGCGCTGCAGGAACCTGTAGTAAATAAATAAATAAAAAACCCATCACATGAAGCCATCAGATATTTTTTTTTGCCGCTGTCTTATTACTGGTGTCCAAATTGTACAATATCAACACAAGAGCCGTATAATGCATTTCACTCGAATAAAATGGCTACAAATCTCAATACCTTTAAAAATGCATAGTATGGGCGCCATTCATGCACCAAGTCGTCGAGCTTATTTCAATTCATTTTGCAAATAATATCTTCATCATCATCATCATCATCAGCCTGATTATACCCACTGCAGGGCGAAGGCCTCACCCATATTTCTCCAATTAACCCGGTTCTGTGCTAGCTGCATCCACTTGACCTCTGCGAACTTCTTAATCTCATCCGCCCACCTAACTTTCTGCCGCCCCCTGCTACTCTTTCCTTCCCATGGAATCCAGTTTGTTACCCTCAGCGACCATCGGTTATCCTCTCTTCGCACTACATGTCCTGCCCATGTTCATTTCTTCTTCTTAATTTCTACTAGAATGTCGGTAACTTGACTTATTTCTCTGACCCACTCTGCACGCTTTCTATCTCTTAATGTTACCCCTACCATTTTTCGTTCTATAGCCCTCTGGGTTGTCCTCAACTTAAGTAGAACTCTCTTGGTTAGCCTCCACGTTTCAGCCCCATAGGTGAGTACAGAGGTGAGTACAGGCAAGATGCAACAGTTGTATACTTTCCTCTTGAGCGATACCGGTAAGCTGCTAGTCATAATCGGCGAGTGCTTGCCAAATGCGCTCCATCCCAATCTTATTCTTCTTGTTATTTCCTTTTCATGGTCCGGATCTGCGGTTACTACCTGTCCTAAGTAGACATATTCGCCTACTACTTCCAGTATTTCGCTACCTAATGTAAGCTGCTGTTCCTTCCCGAGGCTGTTGAACATTACCTTAGTCTTCACCATATTGATTTTCAAGCCTACTTTTCTCCTTTTTCTGTCTAGGTCATCAATCATTATTTGCAGTTCATCCCCCTGGTTGCTTAGCAAGGCAATGCCATAATAATATCAATTATTATGACATTGCGAGATATTATTGACATTGAGGCAACAATATCTTAAAACAATCTTAATGGAATTGCGTCCAGATCAGCATGAGGCACCACTATCCTACTTCTCCATACACTATACAAATACCCAAAGCCATAAAAAGATCGTGTGGAGTACCATCCTTCGTTTCCGATTGGGAGGCACCTGATGGCTTGAAGGTCAAATGGGAAATCTTTATTAAGAACCCTTGAAAGCATGGCACAGAAAAAAAAAAGAGCTGCGCTCCAGCAGACCAACAAAAGATGCTCACAATTTCATTATTTTACACTAAGAACCATGAACTCCCGAAAGAAGAGACAATTTTTTCTCCTGCAAACATTATTTTAGCCGCCAAACATCTGCTGTGTGTGAGAAAAAGGTAGGTTTTCGCTGTAGGAGAAATGACCAGTTATTGCCTTTTTTTAACGCCTCTTGACCTATGCGAAGCCAAGTCCCATTGACGAAACGTTGGCTCGGCTGGTGAACTAAGGCTATCTTCAATCTTTATTTAGAGCTCTTTCGCATAGGTCATCCATATACACCGGTGAAAGAAGCAGTTACTCACAACCTGCGAAGGGGCTTGAAGTAATTTGAATAAAATCACCCGATGAAAAGCATCTATACCGAAAAAGAGAAGATTGCGATTATTTCAAATCAGGGATATTCTCTTGAATACAGTGAACTCCGATGACATTCAAGCAAGCAGAACTCGACCCATTGTCAACTGAATTACAGCACGTGAAAGGGTTTCGTACTGTGCCTAGAAAAAAAGCTGCAGTCGGACAATTAAATGGCATATACAACGACAGGTTTTGTCCACTTCTCTGCTCAAAAGTGGAACATTCCACAAATAAGGCAATCAATATGCCCATCTTCGGCACTTTTTGCCGACAACAATGTTGGGCTCGCATCTTGCTGCACGGTATACGGACCAAATATTGTTCTTAGTGCTCTCCTATAAACAGTGTTCCAACCTATCATATACTCCAATACCTAAAAGAAAATTCATTTTGTTTAGTTCTTAATTTACCAGTCTTGCTGCAACAATAACGCCCACTCTCATAATAAATTTGAAAAGGAACAGTTAAGTTTTTGAATCGAGTAGCTGTCTATGCTATCGTGGCAAAGAAGCTCACCTTAAGGGGTCATTCACCATGCCAAATTTCCAAGATCTTTCCCAGTTCAATGCACTACCACTTGCTTTGCAGAACATTTCATTTTTCTAACAACTTCCTAGATCACTTTGCAATTACACCGGAAAACAGCAACAACATGAGCTATGCCGGTACAGCAACCTTTTCTCTGAGTAGTCAAATTAGAGTAAGAAGAGTTAGATTGAAAACAAAAAAAAAATAATAAAGAGAGCACTTTTGGCACAAAGTCCTTTTGACTCTGATGCGGCTTTCAACCTTTTCGTTCACAATAAAGCCCATACGATGTTTCACTCCATTGTTAATTATCGTGTCAACGTTAGCACGCCCCAGCAAGAAAGGAAGAGTGAGCCACTGCAGCACATGTCGTCGGATCAAGAAATGAATCCCCTTATATAGAGACAGCGCTGGCTGCCATAGAAATGGACACACGCGGCGTCGTAAAGAACAGTGGATTGGGCGGATCCGTTATATTCCTAATGCGCGTGCGCAGGCCCATTGCGTAGCGCCGCATAGTAGCAACAAATTACAAAGAATGAAAAGAGCGTAAGAAAACATGGACAGTGACCTATGCAGTGGAAACGATCCATGCTCACATATTAACATTGGATTGACCCATCGATCCCCTCGTAATTTGCCCTCTCATCATAACGGCTCCTTTCTCCACATCGGGTTGATTTTATTGTGTAGAACTAATGTGTAAATTATTTTGAACTATCGGACCTCTGGACGAAGATCGGATCAAGAGGAAATGCACTCCTGCAATAGGTTGGCCAGATAAACATCGTAATGATCTTAATTACTCGAGATAGACGTTGGCGCAAGCAGCCTCTCTTTGGAGGTGGCACCGGAAGCCACGTGATAGTGGCGATCGCTTTCCTTCGGACTCCGGAAAAACACCCTCGTAGTCACGTCCTGGCCGTGGCGCGTACCAAAGAAAACTGAGAAATTAGAGTACGTGGTACGGACGCAGTTTTTGTGTGGGCGCTGTCTGACTGTCCTTTTGGTGCGAAAGGCTCAGACATCGATAAATTCCCGGAACGTAAGCCGAGGAGAATCCGAGGCACGAGTTGGGGAGGAGAATCCGAGGCACGAGTTGGGGTTATATGATTTTGCGGGAAGGCAGGTCAGGCCAGACGTCCGGTTTGAACAGTATCCATTATTCATTATGTGTCTGCATACTTATTGCTTGGTTTTATTTGTATTTTTATAAAAATAGACAATATCATGTACTACTGCAAAAGGAAAAGCTAGGTGCTAATAAATTAGAGACTAAATTATGATACATCAATTTCTCTTGGATAATAGCAAAGAAATTGAACCCAGCTAGAGAATGTATACACAATCCAAGACACACCACTTAAAGCATCAAGGTTTCTAAAAGGGAGTGGAAGTTACAGGCAAGAAAACAAAACATACTCACCCATTCTGCAGCCCACAACCCTCCACACCTCATGCAATCGTGATACCTAAAAAAAAAAACACATTCTCGATGTCTGTTGGTACACATAGTCGGTGCCTGCTAACTGCTTAGAAATAGATGTCTTATTATGAAATTTGAAGTAAGGTGGGAATATGTTGCACATTAAACTGCTGCAATTTCCCTCCGTCTCCTGCTCTAACTCTAAGAATGCACAGTGGCCGCTACAATCCAACCTCTATTCAAACCCTTAGAACAGCATTAACATTTATTTTGCTGAACTCTCCAAAACATCCCGTTCACACATTCTTCTATCTCTAGGAGTCATAAGCAGATTCTGCCCTAATGGGCGAAGCGCATATAAGCAATATATACTTTGCAGCAGGTTAGTGCGAATTCAATTACATTCAGTCAATACAATTTATTTTATTTGCACCATATACATCCTAGCAACAAGTTGCTTCCGAGAGCTTGAGAGGCCTGTAGGGTCAAAGGGAATGACTTCGCTTCGAGACCAAAGCTGCCGGAGTGCCGTTTAAGCTGTCAGCGTGAAAGTGAAAAAAAGGAGTAACTACCACGGCATGTTAAACCTCAGGTACCGTAGTTTCAGGCATACTGTACGCACACCATGCCGCATATATGCACAATTATGCATGATGTGCATAATCCACATACACCGGGTACGCAGTCCATGTATGCAAATATACCTGCACGCATTGATCAGTTTGAGAGGGTCTGTGGAAGCAAAAGCGGCTCTCGTCATTACGTAAAACATCTCTACGTAAAAAAATATGTTATCGTCTTCTGTATCGTCGTTGCCACTCTCTTCATAGACAGCAGATGTCCAAATGGCAGCTTTAGTGAAGCCGTTGATGCTGCCATGAAGCAGATTGACTTTACAGGAGTCCACCAACAACTTGTACATATCTGCATAGGCCCCTTTTTTTTTGAAGTCGAGAAAGGGGCTAGTGCCCGTAAGCGTGCGTGCAAACCGACCTTGAACGCAATTTCAAAAGATGCACAGCGCATGTACCAGAAACCTTCGCGATTGTAATGCGCTGGCCGTTTGACGCAGTATTTTGGAATATTGGAAAAAAATACTTCATAGTGTGCTCACAGGAACTTTCAGCAAATTGCAAATTTTATGCATTTATTCACGTATAGCCAACGCGGTGTGTACTAGGAATTGCGGCGTAGAAGAAAAAGTTCGTAATTCGTTCCCTGACCTTTACTACAAGTTTTTCGCCTGCTTACAGATTGTTGCGTCATGACTACAGCAAAGCGTGAGAATCATCGTTTTGCTGTTTTGATCGGATTTACTATTGATATCATGGGGGCAGGAAAAAGAAAAGATACTATCCTAAAATTTTTGAAAGAATTCTTTGTTATGGCACACCGCTATGCCTTTCAAAGGGTTCTGAAAGTGTGGAAACGCAGTAAAAGAAATAAATAAAATGCTGCAGAAAATTCCTACACAATAAGTCCCACGCGACCACCTAAATTTTTAAAGCAGGGTCAATTCTTTAGTGTGCCTGGAAAACCTTGCGCTCTAAGCTCATCGTCTCCTAAATGAGGATGATGCCAAGTTCATTTTAGCAAGAAATGGGAACTTCTGGCGCTGGAAACTTGTTTTTTTCACTCCCTGTCCAATAACCTTCCCTGTGGTCTTATTCACAAGAGCAGTTTGCGCTTCAGACCATCCGGGTTTGGATTACACTCACTTTAGTTTTTTTTTTTTTCAAAGAAGCCTCAATTTTGATACTTTATCGCCACTCTGAGTGTCCTGTTTGCGCTTTTTGGAGCAGTTACGCCAACATCGGTCAACAGTTGTGGGTTCTCCAGGCACGACGACAATTCGGCACCTCGCAGAAGGGTGTCTCTCACAAAACAGTCTGCCTTTTCATAATGCTTAGACGCAGGGTGTGCATCACCGTGCACACTTATAATAAATCGCCGAGCCTATTTTGTATATATTCACCTTTTATATTCTTTATAACATACCTATTTATCCCTACAACAATAAAACAGCTTTAAATAATTCAGGAGTCTTTTAAACTCCGCCTTTACGGGTAAAACGCGACGTCGTTAAAGGGCAACTCCGGGGGTTTTTTGACATTCGAATATTCTAATAAAAATTTTACTATAAATTCTCCTCTCCGTCCTGACGCAGTCTACAAAATTTGGGCGCCGTACGATACTCCGTTCGCGCGCAACACGACTTTAAAATATGCCGTTTTCATGGCTTAAGTTGAGACTATTTCTTCCGGCAACACTGAGTTTCGGACGTCACAAACAGTATACCGGCGTTACTGTCCCCTTCCCGCATGATTATGAAATTGTGAGGCTTATATTGAACTACCTCAGACATTTCATGCAATGCTTCATGATTTCCATACTTTATTTGCACCATCCAACGCACGTACGAGTGTTTCTCTAATACTGAGTGCGACGTCACCATTTCGTCACCTGGGGCGTCGTTTCTGGCCGTGAAAGCAGTTTCGGTTTCGATTTGCTGTTTTTCTTTTTAAAAATACTTCTAATTGGAATTTCGAAAAACGGTTTTTTGTGTTCGAGTCAGGACGTGCCGAGGAATGTATTTCAACCAAAAACACAGAATGATGGAAAAACCACCGGAGTTGACTTTTAAGGGCTCCCATCTGCGGCTCAGTATGCCACTCCTCGGTCGCAAACATGCAATTCGCTAACCACTTAAGCACTATAGTCCCTTATCTGTGCCTCTATTAAGCCGAAAGCCTTCCTTACCGCATGAGTGGCGTCCGCGGAAGTGTGCCAAACGAGATAGACCTAAAGCCAATACAACGCAAGCCACATAACAAGCCAGACCAAAATTTAATCGTTGAGAAAAATGTCGACCTCCACCACTGCGAATCGAACTGCTTGCTACCCCTCCGATCTTCATTCGAAATTAGCTAACCAACCGCACCACGCCTTGCACGTGAGTAACATATTTTAATTCTCCTTGTCCAGCGTTACTGTCGTCTCTATGGCAACGTAGAGACGCGACGGCGATGGATTCACTCCCTTCTAAAAAAAGGAAGCCTGGTCTCCCGCAGCCGCGCGATGGATAGATGGACGGAATATAGGAGCGTCCCCTTTGAAACGGTGTGGTAGCAATGGCTATCATGCCCAATTTTTTCCCCCTATATCTCAATGTTTGTTGTAGATTGGTTAACTACATCATCATTCTATTTATTGAATTTTTGTTTCACTAACATTATGTCACTTTTCTGCCTTTAAGCCACCAATCTTCCAGTCATTTTTTTCTAGCTTCCACCACAGGTTCATTCACCTGGCTACTAGTATCTCTAAACCCCAGAGCTTCAGGAAGAGTGACTGCGCCTGCATGGACTTCCGGATGAATACCATTACATTTGAGTATACTATGGTCAATTGTTTCAGGGGAGTTACCACACACTGGACATGCGTTATCTTCATTCTTAAATTTCTTTTTGTAGCTGCGTGTTCTAAGGCACCCTGATCTAGCTTAAAAAGGTAGGCCACTGCCTCTTGAGTTTGAATAAAAAAAAGCTTCGTTCTTGATCTGCCTTTCTCACTTTCGGTATAGTTCCATACTCTGTTTCATTTTCATCGAATTTATTCAATTTTTACCCTCTTTGTTTTTCACCTGCGCTCTTTATTTCTTTGTCCTTGTGACCAGCATATATCTTACTGGTTAGTTTCCTGTTCTTTTCCTCCATTGTGAGTCAATGCTTTTTAGGTATAGGTATTTAAATAGTTTAGCTGCCCATCTTTTGCTGTCCATTTTCCTCAGGCGTTCGTCATAATATTTTACTCCTTTAAGCGCATCGTCTTCTAAATGAGGATGATGCTCAGTTCATTTTAGCAAGAAATGGGAACTTCTGGAACTGGAAACTTGTGCTTTTCACTCCCTGTCCAGTAACCTTCCCTATGTTCCTATCCACAAGAGCAGTTTGCGCTTCAGACCATCCGGGTTTGGATTACGCTCACTCCAGGGAAGCCTCAATTTCGATACTTTCGATACTCAATTTCGTGCGTCGAACACCGCCGCGCGCCATCTGTCAGCAGATGTGGAGACCAAGCGGCGGAACGAGAACATGGCATCAACGCCGATGGCCATCGAAAGGCCTTGTCGCGCCCCAGTTAGCATCTGACAATTCGGCCGTGTTTTGTGATCTCCTGGGGTTGCATTACTCGACGAGCAATCAGTGCCGGCCAATTTGCCTGGAAAAAATCACCAGCTGGAGGCACGCATGCAATTTTCCCATTACAACATCGACTCCGATATTCTCAAGGATGGGCATTCAAAGCAATCGCGCCAACAAAGCTGCTGACGCATGGTTACGGTTTCCCATGGTCGGCATCAATTAGTACGTTTGTCCTCTCTTTCGTGGGCACTGGCATAAAATACACTACCAGCACATCATTCGTCTCTCGAGCATCGTGGCCTGACGAGTCGACATGGCCATAGCAGTACGTACACAAAACGCATTTCTACGGTAAATAAACATTCGGCGTTAACAGAAGGAAACTGTTCCTTTACTTTTGTGATTACCATGGATCTGATTAGGCACTTTGAAAACCGATCAAATAAGGCACCTATTAGGTCATTATTTTAAACATATTTTTGCTCGCTCCTCTCCACGACAATGCTGCAAAAGAAAGGGCTCGTAGAAAAGTCGTTCGGCTCACTATCTTTCTTATTCGGCTAGGGAAAGAGAATATGAGAAAATATTTCGTAGTTGTTGAACAACGCTAACGATCATGACCAAGAAGGAGACGGTGCACATACATGTAGCGCCGTCTGTGCGCGCTGTCTTCGTCTCGGATCTGTTTGCCAGGGCTGCTGAACAATTATAAATCAATACAAAATCGCCAAATATGCCGCTCTTTTTGAGAAAATAAGCGCGAAAGGATGCGTTCACAGACACAGTTCTGTGCTCCGGTACATCTTGAACCAGTCATAGTGCAATGGAAGATCGCGAGTCGTTGATTGCTCAAAACGAGTGCAATCCTGCTGACTGCAGCAGAACCAGATACCAACCACTGTCGATAAGTGTTCATGGAAATGGTGAGATAGGGAAGAATATTGTGCAAGACAGTGGCTGAAATGAGATAAGGGCTCACAATTTCTATGCCATCTATACAAGGTAATTAGTTAAGTGCGCCTGTCATCTTTTTGTTGTTGTTTTTTGTTTTTGTTTTGTTTTTTTTATGCTCAAGGCACCCGTGACAGTTTCGTATAAGTTACTGGAGTGATGTAAGAGCGCTGTTGCTGAGAGCAATGTCTCAAATAGGAAAAACATTACGCAGCACAGACTTGGCCAACTTCGGGAAAATTTTATCCTCAGAACTCTTACACATGAAGACTTGGGTGGTCTTTAACGTACTTCTTGTCTATTTAAAAAAAAAATAACAAATACGTTTTTTCTATACCCCCTCGTTATACTTAGCCCATAGAGTTCTATGACTTTTTGTTGGTAGAATAATATGTGCAATATTTCTTTTTTCTGGTTCTCATCGACTCAAGCCGAAGAATTCTGACCAAATTTTATTACTTAAACCTAAAGTTACCTTATTACCGAAAGTTAGCGAGAAGAAAAATTTTCACTTGTTTTTTTTTCTTCTTTTTTCTTCTTTTTTTTTCTTTTTAGCGATAGGAGGGAGACATGAAACGAGTTATTACGCTCATTCAGGCGACAGAAATAGGCAGCACCAAAAATGATAAATAAGGCGGCGAACAAAAGATGGCCAATATGAAGTAGTGCTCACAACCAGGTCTGAACAAGGTCGTGCGACATCAGCTGCTGTGGACTCTTCTCTTACAAGAGTAGAGGGAGCCGTGAGTTACAAAAGCTGAAAGAAAAAGACAGGAGATGGGTTAGTTAAATTATGTTACAGTGTTTAAGTAAGGTAATTCTTAAGAGGCAGCGCAGGCCGAGCAAACAAGCACGTATGCGTAAGAGTGCAAAATTAAAAAAGAAAGAAAAGCTGGCAGAATGGCACTTGGAGGGGGAGGGGAAGAAGACTCAATATCGGCGAGAGGACTTCGCGCTTCAACTAGGCGCAGCTGGGTATCTGTAAAAATCAAATAGAAATGAAAGAACAGGGCTGATCGCGTAGAGACAGCCAAGTACTTAGCTGCAAGAAGACCGGTGGCGAAAGAAGAAGCGCGTTTATTTTCGGATTTTTCGCCAGCAGCTGCAAAAGTGCGGCCCTATAAAAACACTTGTTTACCCATAACCACCATGCCCTATAGTCGTTGGCTTGGAACCTACGAACGACGATGCTCAGAGCGGTGGGAAAAGAAGTGCCTCATGATCCACTGGTTTTGGACAAATGAACAACAGCTAATATGGCGCAATATCACATAATGCTTGATGGATCGTGGAAAGGCACTATTAGCGGAATAAACATTCATTCATTCATTCATTCATTCATTCATTCATTCATTCATTCATTCATTCATTCATTCATTCATTCATTCATTCATTCATTCATTCATTCATTCATTCATCTTCACCATCTTTGCGGTAGAGCGTCCCTTCGCACGCGCCTTCACTCTTCATGCGTTCTCCTTAGTCAGAAAAAAAAAATTGGTCTGACTGCGCCTGAGCAACTCAGTATCGCGTGAAAGCATGCAAATATCGGCTATACATCCACATTTAAAAAGTTTGAGACGTAATTTCAGAAGCCGGTCAAGTCTGTTTTAAACGTGAGTCAACTCAATTTTCCAATTATGCAATGTCAATTAGGATGGATGGGCAAATTCATAAATCAAACCATCTCAGATTTAACGCATCTTAAAGGACCAGTTGAATAAAGGCGTGTGTTTACCCGTTTCGCACGAATCGAAGTTGACGAAGACGACAATATGCAATGCAAACGGGCGAGAGAGCGGAAATGAAACTGCTGCAATAGCGGCGAGGTCCCGTACTCAGTTCCCAAAGGAAATGTGCTCTTTCCCGACGATTTGTTTCTCCTCTGAGCTCGGCACAAGGTTCTAAATGTTCGTGGTCGGGTTTGATTGGGTTAGCTGGCGCTCATCTAACACTACCAGCCAGAGGCTGTTATGTTAGTAATTACAGCCAGTAGTGTTAACAGCCAGAGGCTGTTAGTGTTAGATGAGCTGCCTAGATGTACAACTGGAATGCCTCGTTCGTGGCAATGTTCAACGCCTGCGATTGAAAGAAGAAAATACACATGTATACGGTGCTGAAAAAATGCTTTCTTGTAAGTGAGCCAGTAACCATATGCAGGGTGCTTAAATGGTCCTTAATCTTCCTGAACGATAATATGGCTTTAATACGTCAGATTTTTGTTGCTAGGAGCATGATTTGATCACAAAATGTTAATCGCCTTCAGAGGGCGAGTACGAACAAGAGAGGCGCAAACCAGCACGATGTCCCTAAAAGAATTTGCATCACTTAACCGAACTATTGCGAAATGAATTGCGTGATATTGTTTGCGACTGTTTCGCAACTATATATTCGGGTGTGAGAGTAAGATTCTATGTTGCCATTTTTATGCCCATAGTCCCCGCTGTGAAAGTATCAAAGCCCCTAAATGGAGCAAAGAAATCTACTTCACATTGACGGCACTGCGGCTTAACTCCATTTGTTTTTCTTTGCCTGTTCATTCGCTGTGCACCATGGCCTGATATTATTTCGACTCCTCCCACATATCGTTCACTTGGGGAGCCAGGGATTATTTTCCGGCAGCACTGCGTTTAAAACGGAGTGCCCGGGGTGAGACTTGTTCCAATGGTGCCAAATTCTCGCCGTTTTTCTTTTCAGAAAGGTGGAATAAGGTGGGAGGGGGGGGGGGGGGGGGGAGGTAGCAAAATCAATCTGGTCATATGCATGCTCACTTCGGTAGGAGCATGAAACGAACAAGCTTGCATGTGCATTAATCTATAGCTCGGACAAGGACAGAAACGAGCGTGTGTAGCCGATTCCGCGAGCCAGTGGAAAGGAGAGCTAGCACAAATGTTGCCGCCACCCGGTGGTGGTCAGAGTGGCGTTTGGAGCCTCCGGGCCGTATAGCGATCGCGAATTCCGATCTGTTCCCCCGGCACACGGCGTGAGTGCGTGATACCGATGGGAAATCTGGTCTCCCGCTGCTGGCGAAGCTGACTTCCGTAATCCTATAGCCCTTAAAGAAGAAACAAGCCACCGAGCGCTTCTCTCCATTGCTGCATTGACTCATGCTTCTCATTTGCATTCCAAAGGGCATCCGATTGATAAAGTAACGTAGTCTGAATACAAGAAAAAAAAAAACAGACTCCAAATTGAAGAATACAAACTCTAAGAAAGAAAAAAAAAACTGATGCCAGCTCAGTCTGTTGACCAAGAATGAAAAACAAGAGGAAGCTGAGGACTTGCAGGGGACTTGACTGAGTGGATGCTTTTGCAACACGAGAAAGACGTAGGCAAACTATGCAGAATGAATTTCTATTCCAAGGAGCCACTGATGCGGAAGTCGGGCCATCTCGCGGTACACAGAACACCGGAAGGATGAGGGCTTGCACCTCTTTTTCGGCCTTTATGTGTAGGCGCAGCCCATCGCCCACACACGTTCAATATGACTCCTTTTGTCTAACGGCAGACAAAAGGAAGGCTTTCAAAGAGCTCGAAGTCGCGGGTTGAGCCTCTATGACGAAGCCTAGGGGTACGTGGGACGCCTTTTGGATTTTGTTTTTGACGATCACTGTTCATCATCTGGTTTGCGACAAACTGTTGCAAAGAGGACCTCGCTTTGAAGTTTAAGGTCTTGCGAAAGAGCAAGAATTTGAGACCGGCGCATGGCTTCAGTACTTCGGTAAGTGTAAGTGTTGTTGAAGGTGGGCGACGTGCGCAAAGAAGACAGCTTTCTGTGAAAAAATAAATTAGAAGATAAAAGACGAGCAACTCCCCTATACGTTTCAGTACCTTTGATCTTGGCCATTGTTCTACACGGAACAAAGCGTTGGCGAAGAGGGCCAAGCACAATGACTTGCATAATGCGTTCCCGCAATATTCGACTCATATTATCTCCCTCTCCTTCATTTTGGCTTCCGTTTCTTGAGCAGATATCAATGTGCCTTTCAGTCCACTTACTTGTGACAGGAAAAATTTATGAAGAGATAGACAAGAACTCCAGCAGTACCATTCTGAGCAACTTAGGAGATGCGGCCGCCTTAAAATACAATATACGCCCCTGTCCAGGCATCTCTAACCGTCTCATTATTAACTTTTGGTTCTTTTACTATTTACTACCGCTTAACAAATTTTATGGCCTGGTGATTAGGAAAATGTTTTTGAGGCACGTATGTGCAATGGCGATAGCCTAAAAAACAGAATATCGCCTGCTTTGTAACTTATTGATTTCTCCCTTGAGCCATATGCCATTAACTTAAACGTCGTAATGCAAAGTGTGAATGAAAAAGCAGAGAAATATGTGCTCATTATTGGTTATTTTCTTTCCCTAATATTGCATACTCTGAAAGGTATTCTCATGCAGCTAATATTTGTGCTCCAGTCGCTATAAGCAGTTTTCTGAACAAAGCTCAACTTCGTGGGCGGAGGTTTGCCCGGTTCCGGTTGGCAAACGATGCCAATAATCTCCTACCTGCTGCTACCTACAGCGTTATACCTACTGCTGCGAAAAAAATTAAGTGGTGGTTTGTGTCAGGTGAAAGCTTCCATGGTAGTTTAGAGTCTTCCATTCACGAATTTTCGCGCTGGTTTCGGTGCCCAGTGATGCAAAGTGGGTAAAACTGAATAAAGTAGACTGGTGAAATTATTAGTTCATCTCATAGGAGTCGCCTTCCAAAGAAAATAAAAAAAACAATAAACAAAGCACATTCTACTGTACTGTTTGTGAGCGCGAGACCGCAGAAGAGAATTCTTAATTAAGCTCGCAGGCATAACACGCCTAGCAGCCCATCACTTGGGAATGCCCCTCAGCAACCATATAAACCAGTAACGATCCTCAGTATAGAAGGTCGCGTACGGAATCTCTAGTGACCATAAGCGGTTCCTAATGGTTTACAGAATCGCCAAGAAGCTTATATTTACTTATTTAAGTTGTTTGCACGATGAGCTAGGGTGTAATGATACTAGAAACGCAGAGGGTGCGCTCTAAAATACTGCACAATTGTTCTGCTGTCCAAAGCTGCACTGAGAGCACTTAAGAGCACTCATGTTCTGTAATTGCAAAATCAATATCGGGTCATGGTGAAATTATTTTGAGGGATTCACTGATCGCACGATATACTTATAAATCTTCTTGTTCCCAGTCTGCTTGTGCCCAGTCACTAGCTTGTCTGAATCGCAACTCAAGGATCGTGGGTTCAAATCCCGCCAATAAACCACATTTTTTTTTTCTCATCGCACGTCGCATCGCACGTCACGTTTATTTATGTTCATGCGTGCATGACGTCACATGTAACGTGAGCCTGTGAGGTAATAACATTAGGTAATGTGGTCGTTACTTGACGCGTTTATTTGGGGTAATTTTTCTGAAAGGCACCGGGTTGCGTTGCCGATAAGTCCTATACCCTTTTCGCCAATGAACTGCTTTTCTTATCGGCAGACTGGGTGAGAAAAAGGTAGCAAGAAATGCGCCCTCGCGAACGAAAGAAAATTGTATTTTCCGACGATTAAAGTTGGAGGTATTTTCATAATTTTAGTAAGAGCAGCACCCCTTGATACGCGAGTTAAAGCTTGCAAAGAACAGAGATACTGCTAAAATTTTCCGACATTAAAATATATCTGGGCCACGAGCTGTAGAGTTAAAGAAGTCATCGGCTATTGTTTAACGTTTGGGACTCCTTAGCTGCGCCGACCATTACAACAGATTTCTTCATTTCAGATTTCAGACTCAAGATGTCAGCCGACTGCCTTATCTACTTGAGCTGGCTCAATAAGCAGTCCCTGTAACTCCCTTTTAACTGCATTCCAGAGCATTGCTGCTACACTGCTCATTTTCCAATACATGCTGGCGAGTTGTTCTAGGTAATCACTTATAGACAACACCTTTCGGATATGTGAACTCAGTAAGTGAACAGGAAGTTTTGCGCACATTTGGATTGGTCTGGTTTTCGGGATATAACGTCCCAAAGCGACTCAAGCTATTAGAGACGCCGTAGTGGAGGGCTCTGGAAATTTCGATAATCTGGAGTCCTTTAACGTGTACTCACATTGCACAACACACGGGCACATTGCTTTTTGCCTCAAGCGAAAAGCGGGTCCACCACTGCGCCACCACGTCGGGACTTTCGCGCACATTTGAAGCTTCGCTAAATCACGCCAAACCAAATTCTCTTCCAAAAAACGCAGTTTCTGGCTCTAAACAAGAAAACAACGGCGGGAAGGGAAATTTCTTTGCACAAAATGATCACGGTAATTGCTATCATGAGGAAATAATGTATTGTACTCAAGCGGTAAAGCTCGAAGAGCACATAAATGTTCGCGTTTATTGTCAGAAAACGCAAAAATCCCCCAATTTTAAGCCCGAGCGCCATCCGTCATGTACGGCGGGTTTCATTATCGCGGTGCGTATTTGAACGTTCGATCAGATTTCGGCAACGAAGGTAAACTGCGAAGTAATTGCGGGGTTGCAAAATCAATTATTTCCCTCTATACTTTTTTGTTCAGTCAACGACGCTGTTCCTATTGGAAAATGCAGTGCTGTTGGCCGAAGCCGCGAAAATTCGTTAGTTGTTCGCACTGCGTGGTGAATACTGAAGCGCGTAAAACACGTACCAGGCAATTATGCAGGTCCCGTGTACTGGCAGCCCCACAATCAACGCTTGCAGTAAATTTGTGGGGCTCTACTTCCCGCCTCTTTGTTCGCATCGTTCATGGCGCAAATACGGTATGATACACGTGTGCTTTACGCAGTCTCAACGCTTAGCTTCGGGTGAAAACACGTAAATAATCGCATCCACGCCGAAGATAAGATACACGAAAGACGTCACTATTCATTTTGTAGAAGGGCACAGATTGGGTTCCAAACCTTTTATTTCGTCACCAAAGGCAGAATGCAAATGATACGTGCTAGATGGCTATCAGTGCACGACTGACAACGATCTGAGTAGCCCTTTCAATGACCCGGATTTGAACTCTCAGGTCTAAGCTGGCCAAAGCGGCCTCCGATTGCTCGAAGGCAGGAACTTCTGTTAGAGACTCCGGAGGCGGCTCCATTTTACAATCCCACAATATGGAATCATAAGTGGATAATCACATAGTTGACATTCCGGGGCGTAATCGCCGGGGTAGAATTTTGACAACAGGTAAGTAGCCATAAACAATAGCGTGTGGTGTCGCCTCCAGGTAGTCTACTGCTCCTTATCTAAGGCTTTTTCTGGAAGAGGGGATATCCTCGTTTCAAGTTTGAAATAATTTGTAATGTCGTGAAATGATGCTAGACCGTCCTTCAAGGAACTCTACTAAGAACCGCGTCCCCTGCTCGGCTGAAGAATCCAATAATTCAGACCACAAGTGAAATCTCACTGTACTATGACATCGTCATCCTTCATTCACACCCAAACTCTCGTTTAACCTCCTCTTCTCCCCTTCCCCAATGTGTAGTTGCAGGCCAGGGTCTCTTATCATTATCTTTAGGGTCTATTATCATTAAATTACTCTCTCTCACTCTCTCTCTCTCTCCCTCGAGCTTCATTACCAGGATTCCCCGAGTGAGCCGGGACTCATATCAATTCAATAATTTTGTCTAAGTGCTTGGCACTACATCGTCAACGCTTCGAAAAGGCCACTCGGTGAACGACTGGCGCCGTCTGAACAATGCGAGAGAGCGAAGTCGTTGTTAGCGAATCCAAGAACAAAAGGTTGATTCACTATCTCTCTGAGAGGGGGGAAATAACTGCTCATCGTATGGTGACGTTTACATTCGCGCATCGATAACACTACATACCCAAGCATCTAGTCTCGTACTTATTTCCACAAGGCACTTGGAAGACATAAACCTTTCTAGTCAGGATACGGTCCGTAACACTGATGAAGCAACCGATGAATTGTCACAATATCAGCAGCAGTAAGCTATGAACACACATTTATAAATTATTATACTGTCTCCAGTATAAACGTCTAATAGACTGCGGAACAGGAAACACAGAGAAGCGAGCAAAATAAGCGTTGCACACTTTTTGGTATGTTAATAGTGCTGTCTCGTCGTCATAGCCGTTATCATGTATGAAACGTCTTTACCTGAAGACTTTTTTTTTCATTTTCTTGGCTGTTGCATTCTTCATTATTCCACGCTTCTTTTCAAGGTTAAGTGAGGTTTATTTCTCCCGCTTACTGGAAGATATGTAAACAAGGATGTGAGCTGATCAAGTTGTTTTTTTTTTTTCTCACGCTTTAGCAGCCCTTGTGTTGTGTGTGTTCTTCGTTTGTTAGTGCCTTCCGCTGCTGTTAACCCTTAATTGAGGATGTTTAACTTTCGGCAGACTAAGGTTGTCTGAGTAATATACTCTAATCTACCCAGAACTGCATGGTCCGGTTGATATCATCAATGCAAGGCTGGACGTTCGCATCACTAGGATCAAGTCGTCGCTGTACTTTCTCGCAAAGGTCTTTAGAAGCATCATATCACGACTTTCAGTTTCGCATGTTCCTAATCAACTTTTCTTAACTCTGCAAACCATTTCAACCTATCTGTTGGATATATATATGATTAGTAAACAACTAAATGGTAAACTTCTGCTTTTAGCTAATCATCTTTACCGACCACTATTCAGGAGTAGAATGGAGCTAGCTACCAAGTTCAAATAGAATTGAAAGTGTTCCTGCCTCTTTCTAAGAGCTGTTACTGTGCCATCCAAAACATTAGTATACATGTAGATTTCCTTTCACTTCCAAAGTAGCGAGGCGCCGCACGACGCTGTAACTCACACCTGGCTTGCTTCGCATGTCTTTAAATTCTGTAACTAGGATAACCGACTCCTTTGACATTGTGTTCAGGTTCTTTTGTGAACATCCTCGCCCTGCTAAGGAACACTGTGTAGATTTTCCCTAATTATTCAATAAATAATGTCCATAATAATGCCCATTACTTAATCGACATAGCAGAAATTCTGAACTAGCTCGATTGCTTCAGCATAAAATCTGAAAGTGGTAAAGCACGCCTTGCAGGGCATGTCTGCTTACACGGTACACGCATTATGGCGACCAACCTAGCGGGATACGGGATGCATGTTATAACAGCTATGCAAAACGTAACATCCACAGTCAGCTCGCTTGTTCCTTAATTAATGTATTGAGCAGAGTGCAGTGTTTAAAGATAGGCTTTATCCGTCCGCTTACACTTGCTTTCAAAACAAACGCCTTGAGGCGAATGTCTAAATAATCAGCGATGCTAAACCCGGAAGCCACGCTTGATTAGCTCCTATCCAAGAAACATTTTTCTTCCTGGGATTGGTGTGATGAAAGGAAACACCATAAACAATTTTTGGAGAGGAATGAACGGCAACGCAATACTTGGAGTGCAGCACAGTATAAGCAGAAGGAAAACGTATCCGACAGAGTGAGAAAACAGCCTGTGAGCGAGCGCATGTCAGTGCGCGCACCCGAGAGGAAGAATTCCATAACTGGTAGCAAACATTGGCAGGCTCCAAATCTCGACAAATAGAGCGAAATCGAACGAACGCAAGTGTGCCTGCAAGCTTTGCGCCTGTATTGTACACCACGCACATTTGAGAACACACGCCGTTGCCTGTGTCAGAAGCGCACAAGGGTAGCAGCGCACAAAATGCGCCCACACTGCAGGCGAAAACGAATGCGAAGAAAGAGAATAAAAACGCAAGAGTGTCACTCACGAGCGAAACTCAATTTGGTAGCCCGATTATGTTTTCCAAAAAGCGGCTGAAGAGACCACGAGTGGCTGCCGCTTCTTGGCGCTCCCGGAACGTGACGCGATGCTGCGTGGGCACCAAGGCGCCAAATTTCATCTTTCTCCCTTTCTTTTATTCCTTCTTCTTCTTGCGCATTTATACATTGCTTTTGGTGGGCGTTTCGTCTCATTCTTTCTTTTTGTCTTTGCTGATAGATTAGGCTACCTACTGCCATTGCCGCTTACTGTAGGTCCCTTGTCTATAACACAGACTGTTTGCACGTATAGCTAGCCTGCCTAGTTATCCCTAACCCAAGTGTGCGCGAGAAAATGAGGTAAACGCGAGTTAATGTAGAAATGCCATCAGTGCTATAGATTGACTATGTTGTACAACTAAGCTCGGGTACAGGTGCTAGGTGCGAGGAAAAAGTGTAAATAGGCCTGCAGCATATACCATGACACACGAGAGCTCTTTGTAAGTCAAGACAAAAAAGCAGCTTATGGCATATTACACGGGAAATGCTTTTGGCACATATAGGATAAAGCAGTATCATAAGGAAGGAGAGAGCGCAATGATCATGGACAGACCGGTATAAATGTCACGCAAACTAGCACTGCACCTATCCCATTCTTTGCGCCTGTCTATGTTCCAGGCGCTGCTTCATTCGCGCACAGAATAAACTAGCTTAACACTAACTAGCTATATGATTAGCTCTTGTGACATCAGTCGTGGGCACTTGTCTTGTGAGAGGACATGGTCGAAGCTGACAAGGTATGCCTGTGTGTGGGTAGATGAGGAAAGATTCGGTAAGTTCCGGAAACAGGACAATATTTCGAGCGCATGAGAAGCTTTCCTTTTTTGCCCGTGTGCAGAAAAAGGAAATAAAAGAAGAAGCTTATATCCTGTTTCGTACCGAACCAAAGACTAAGCTGTCACAAAATGAGTAAAGACTGTTCAGCGGTTTTATCAGGGTAACTTATATTTAAGTAAAATTACCACTCTATTTGCTTCTGTTTATGCTTACCAGCCTGACGTTGCGGTTCCCACCTGACGTATCGTTCGAGGTATTTTTAAAAGAGATTCAACTTTTTGTCCAAGTTTATATTAGCGTCTTAAGATGTTGTACATCAAATACTAGTTGGAGAGCAAAATTCTTCCCTCCTACCCTTTCGAGCCGGCAAATTCGCACTTACAAGTAAAAACAAGTGACGACGAGTTTGGATAGGTTAGAAACGTTAGCATGAAGATAGGGGTCACCTCTATGATAAATGAAAAACATTTTTTGGGGCCTGTCGTTTTAGCTTCGACACGAGAGTGAGGGGAAAAACATTATTACGAAAGGCAACGAAAACACAGACTTGGTCTGATATATGAAAAATAATTTTTTTCAAAACGGGGCACATCTAGGCACAGAAATAAGGTGAAGTTCAGCCTCAATTGTTAGCTAGTCCCAATATATTTGCTTTGAAAACCTGTCAAAGCTAAACGGGCCATATAGGTACCATTTTAAAGCATGGCACTTTAAACCTTCCATTGTGCCAATGTTGTTCGGCTCTTTTCGACAAAAAAAAAAAAAAAAAAAAAAACGACTAAAGAAGATTTACTTCCCCATCCCTCTCACATCTATATACTTTGAATGACAGGCACTTGTAGCGATTTCCCTCCCTATAACACTTCCTACTGACTTATTCCTACTGACTTATGTTGCTTTTCCACACCTTATACCCCTGCTCGATGGCCGTCTTCGATAAATATTGAAGCGAGATATTTTAACAATTATTATATATATATATATACATATTCAAACAGGATGTCACACAACGTTCCTGATTATCTATTTTATTCCAACAGTTTCGGACGGTGGACCGTCCTCTTCAAGGTAGAATTGAGAATCTTGAATTGGATTCTCAATTCTACCTTGAAGAAGGACGGTCCACCGTCCGCAACTGTTGCAATAAAATAGATAATCGGGAAAGTTGTGCGAAATCCTGTTTGAATTTAACTCTGGCCCATTAGTAACAAGCAAACCATGTATATATATATATATATATATATATATATATATATATATATATATATATATATATATATATATATATATATATATATATATATATATATATATATATATATATATATATATATATATATTGTGAGCCTTCTGTGGACCTTCTTTCAATTGTACATGCCATCATCATCTTTCATTTGTACATACCATCATCATCGTCCCGCGGCGCCGGGTCTGGCGCGTGCCTGGGTTGGTGACCGGATTAAAACGCTGGACAAGGCTTCGCTGTCCTTGCCGCCACGACCTCGCCGTCTTGACCTAGCCTTCTGCCACAAGTGGTGGAGGTGAGAATTGATCCCCTTGCTGTTTTGTGCCCTGCCTCTCGCTGGAGCTACGTTCCGGTCGCTGTTTACCGCCTGCCACCATCGTTATGTCTGCCGAGAGCACCCACGAATCGGCAGGACCCTCTACCTCGGCTGCACCACCCCCTCCGACTATGCCCGCACGACAACGCGACCCGCCGCTGTTCGCTGGTCGTCGCGACGAAGACGTCGATGACTGGCTGGACACCTATGAACGCTGCAGTAACTACAACCGGTGGGACGACGCTCTAAAATTTCTGAACGGTTCTTTCTACCTCATTGAGGTCGCCAGAACCTGGTTTATTAACCGCGAACCCCACACCACTAACTGGACAACATTCAAGCAGCAGTTCCGCCAATATTTCGCCGACCCAGCAGTTCGCACTGAGGTCGCGAAGAACAAGCTCGCCTCTCGCCTCCAAGGTCCCGATGAGTCGTACGCGTCTTACATAGAGGCCATACTTGCACTCTGCCGGCGTGTTAGTCCCACCATGCCGGAACCTGAACGCGTACACCACATCATAAAAGGAATTAATTCTGTGGCTTATAATACCCTGATTGCCCAGAATCCTTCTACTGTTGACGCCATTATTGCGACCTGCCAACGCATCGACCAGCTGCAGTCCTCCCAATTGCAGCCCAGCATTGCTACTGGCCCGACCTATGCTGACCTGGATCTACGGGCACTGATTCGAGCCATCATCCGGGAGGAGCTCCAAGCCCTCAAGCCTGTCTGTCGACACGGGTGCGATCATTCTTCCGTACCTTCTAACGACGCCGGTCTACGCAACATCATTAAAGATGAGCTGGCAACAATCACGCAACCTATGCCGTCCGACCCTCCTGCACCCCGCCAAGCATCGACTTACGCGCACGTCGCAGCATCACCCCCTCCTTTTGTTCCGCCGCCCCAACTGGCATCGCCCTACAACCACATCAACGCCGTGACGACGGCTCAGCCTACGCCACGCTATTACGCACCCTGGCGCCCCTCTCGCCCAGTGTGCTACTACTGTGGAATACGAGGACATATATCCCGCTTCTGCCGTCGCCGTATTCAGAACGAGCGGCGTGGTTATGACGCATTCGAAAGTGACGTACCCTCATATTATCAGCGACGACCTCCTATTTCCAGCCCACCTCGAAGATCATCCCCACCTCCAGAATCCTCGTCTGAGCCTCGTGGAACCCGTGCGTCCCGACGTCGGTCCCTATCCCCATACCGCCGCTCAGTTTCCCCTCTCCGACCCACAACAACTCTCCCTGTCCGCCATCCGGAAAACTAAGCGTTGCAGTTTCCGGAGGTCAAACTGCAGTCTGCGAACTTAACAAAAGTCCTCCAGATCGCCCGTATAATGTGATTTCTGTTTTCGCTGAAGGATTACCGGTCGAAGCATTGATTGATACAGGGGCTGCAATTTCTGTCATTCACGCTGATTTGTGCTACCGCTTGCGAAAAGTTACGACACCATATGATGGGCCTTAACTCAGTGGAGCCAATGACGTTCCTTTGCGCCCTTTAGCAAAGTGCACCGTACGAGTTGTTATTGACGGCGTCCGCCATCATGTGCAGTTTGCTGTGCTCTCTCCATGTGCGCATCTGATGATTTTTGGGTGGGATTTTTTGTCAACCGCTTCGGCGTTAATTTCTTGTGGCGACCATGTTATCCATATGACAGACAGCGATTTTTCATCTGAAGTTTCTGAAAGACATCATCCCCTCGTTGCCACCGCTGATACTGTTCTGCCTCCTCAGTGCGAAAAACTGCTTACCGTTGTTTCTGACCACATCGCTGACGGGGACGTACTCATCGCACCATCTTATCGTCATCTTGAACGCGGTATCGCCTTCCCGTCTAGTCTTGTGAGGTTCTGCAACGGCTCAGCGACAATAGCGGCCACTAACACTTCACGTGAATCCCTCGTGCTCCGAAACGGAACTTCTTTCCCCTGCAAGGTGGATGTTCAACCTATGTCCTTGATGGTGCTCACCGCTCCTCAGCCTCAGCACCGTGTTTCGATAGACGTCTATCTTTCTGTTCTCACAAAGACTATTAATCCTAACCTTACGCCGAACCAACGCCAAGAACTGCTGACATTGCTTCGACAACACCAAGCCATTTTTGATGCCACTTCCCCACCACTGGGACGGACTAGTGTTGCGCACCATCGCATCATTACTGAAGGTAACTCTATCGTTCGCCGACGGCCTTATCGGGTTTCCCTCTCTGAACGAAAGGTAATTGAAGAAAATGTAAATGACTTGCTCCATCGCAATATTATTCGTCCCTCGACAAGTCCATGGTCCTCCCCAGTAGTGTTAGTTAAAAAAAGGACGGCTCGGTACGCTTTTGTGTTGATTACCGCGCACTCAACAAAATTACCCGCAAAGATGTATACCCAATGCCAAGAATTGATGACGCCCTTGACTCTCTCCAAGGCGCCGAATATTTCTCGACTTTGGACCTCCGCTCAAGTTATTGGCAAATACCTATGCACGAGGACGATAAAGAAAAAACCGCTTTCGCAACTCCCGATGGCCTTTACGAATTTAGTGTTATGCCTTCCGGACTTTGTAACGCACCAGCGACATTTGAAAGGATGATAGATACTGTGCTTCGTGGCCTAAAATGGAGAACCTGTTTATGTTACTTGGATGACATTGTCGTCTTTTCGTCAACTTTTAACGACCATCTCACGCGCCTGAATGAGGTCCTCACGTGTCTCGCTTCAGCGGGCCTTCAGCTCAACACCAAGAAGTGCCACTTTGCACAGAAGGAAATTAAAATATTGGGACATCTAGTCAGCCATGACGGCATTCGTCCAGACCCTGAAAAAATCATCGCGGTCTTGAAATTTGCTCGTCCACAACGGACTACAGAATTGCGCAGTTTTCTCGGCCTGGCGTCTTATTTCCGGCGTTTTATAAAGCATTTTGCAAGATTGCTGCTCCACTTCATCAACTACTTAAAGCACGCAGCCCTTTCGTGTGGACTGAACAGTGCGAAGCTGCTTTTAATAACCTGAAGCACGCCCTCACATCAGACCCTGTTCTTGGCCACTTCAGTGACAGCGCTCCAACCATCCTGCACACTGATGCCAGTGGTATCGGTCTTGGCGCTGTACTTCTGCAGCGCGATGCAACTTCGCGTGAGAAAGTGATTGCCTTCGCCAGTCGGACTATGACTACAGCTGAGAAAAACTACACTATTACAGAACAGGAGTGCCTTGCCGTCGTCTGGGCTGTCCAAAAGTTTCGCCCTTACCTATACGGTCGGCACTTCACAGTTGTGACCGATCACCATGCTCTTTGCTGGTTGTCTTCGCTCAAAAATTTGACAGGCTGACTTGGCCGTTGGATTCTACGCCTGCAAGAATACAATTTTGACGTCATTTATAAATCGGGTCGCCAACACCAAGACGCCGACGGTCTTTCTCGCTGTCCACTTTCGGAATCGGCTTGCTGTTTTTCTTCCCAATGCATTTCCACCTATGACCACAGCCGACCATCTCTTTCCCCGACGTATATCACAACAGTTTCATTTGACGACTCAGAGAACAAACACACTCTCCGCTCACAGCAATTAGCCGATGCCTACTGCCGTCCCATCATCGACCGCCTTATTGGCGCTTCGGACCCACCCAATGCTCGGCTTCGCCGACAACTTCGCAATTTCAAGCTCGAAGATGGCATCCTACTCCGCTTCGTGTATTGCCCTGATGGAACTCGCTGGATACCAGTCGTGCCGCGTGTGCTTCGTCAACGTATACTGGCGGCTCTCCACGATGACGCTACTGCAGGTCACCTTGGTGTTGACAAAACCTACGACCGCGTGAAAAAACGATTCTTTTGGCCTGGCCTATCTTCCAGCGTTGCCAAATACGTCGCATCCTGCCCTCTATGCCAACGTCGCAAACGGCCGACTTCTTCACCCGCTGGCCTTCTACAACCTGTTCCCTGTCCCGCCACGCCATTCGACGTAGTCGGCATCGATTTATATGGTCCCCTACCTCTCTCCGATGGGGGTAACCATTGGATTATAACAGCTGTCGACCACCTTACACGCTATGCTGAGACAGCACCTGTACCGACCGGTTCCGCTCAAGAAGTAGCAAATTTCTTTTTGCGATCAATTGTATTGCGTCATGGAGCTCCTCGGGTGCTCCTAAGTGACCACGGGACGGCCTTCTTATCGACAGTCGTTGCCGAAGTTCTTTACGCGTCATCCACCCTTCATAAGACAACCTCGAGCTACCATCCCCAGACTAACGTGCTGACTGAGCGATTTCACCGCACCTTATCGGATATGATCTCCATGTATATCACACCGGATCATCGAAATTGGGACACTATTCTACCATTCGTCAATTTCGCCTATAACACAGCAGTACAACGGACTACCGGTTATTCTCCATTTTTCCTCGTTTATGGCCGTCCTCCCACTACAATTCTCGACGCTTCCTTCTCTACGCCCGACTACTCCACATCGGTACCAACCCAGTTCTTATCTCGTGTGGCCAGATGCCGTCATCTTGCCCGCCTCAACACAGCAGCGTGCCAGGAAGACCGCAAGAGCCGCTACGATTCTACGCATCGCGTGGTCTCTTATCGTCCCGGTGACGAAGTACTGCTTTATACTCCACTGCGCACCCCTGGCCTTAGTGACAAATTCCACCACCGCTACCTTGGTCCCTACAAGATCATCAGCCAAACTTCTCCAGTTAACTACAAAGTCACGCCTGTTGATCCCCCAGCCGATCGACGCCACCGTGGAACTGAAATTGTTTATGTCTCTCGCTTGAAACCGTTTGTGCGCCGCGGTACATCGGTTAGTTAGGAGCGGCCAGGCTGGCCGCTTCCGACCCCCCGGGCAGATAGTGTGAGCCTTCTGTGGACCTTCTTTCAATTGTACATGCCATCATCATCTTCTTTCATTTGTACATACCATCATCATCGTCCCGCGGCGCCGGGTCTGGCGCGTGCCTGGGTTGGTGACCGGATTAAAACGCTGGACAAGGCTTCGCTGTCCTTGCCGCCACGACCTCGCCGTCTTGACCTAGCCTTCTTCCACAATATATATATATATATATGAAAGAAAGAAGCCAACAGTCGGCGAGGCCAAGGAAAGCGTTGGGGATGGTACTTTATGTCTTTTTTTTTAATGTTTACTTGGATAAGCACAGAAATTAGTAATGTAATCTGTTTAGGTGAAAGATAATTAAACACAAAGTAGAAGAAAAAACAACGTGCCGATGGTTATATATATATATATATATATATATATATATATATATATATATATATATATATATATATATATATATATATATAAGATCCAAATAGCGACATTCTATGAATGTGTGAAAGCATCTCTATTTGCCTAGTTTCTTCGCGGCTTTCTGCCAACTTTGCGGTTTAACCGATGTCACCCGTTAATAATTATGAGGGGTTAACATTAACGATGCGCCCTTAACGGTGCGCATACTCCCAGACACCCTTAGAGTGAGTGGGGGTAGCTGTTCCGGTCGCAAAGGAGATGCCCTCGACTTGCGTGGCAAGCTCAGCCGGAATTCAACTACCTTGTAGTGACAGAAGGGGGTGGTCGTTTGGTGCCCAGCGGTCGCCGGTTCAAACCAGAGTAAGGATCGGAGTCAGAAGTAACAAACAAAACACAATTTATGCACAGCAAGAGACGATACAAAGGAATACACAAGATCACTTGAAATACAACAGACGAGAGGTTCACAGAATACAAACGCTAAGCATGCAACTACAGAATGATTGAATAACTCAGAGTCTTTACAATAGATCAAACACGAGAGAGTTACATAAACAAACACCAAATTGTTCACCGGGCACTGTTGCAGTCCGACGCCTCAAGAGTCACGATGTGGCCGCCATACGAGACGAGCGCCGCTCCCTTGAAAGTCCGTGGGCTTGCCAGCAGCGGGTGATCTCCGGGAGTCCAGCCGAAGCACAGGCGAATACGTCGCAAAACACTGACGAACTGACTGACTGGCTGACTGACTGGCTCATCAAACGGCGCGGTCTCTTTAAATAGGGCGCGCCGCGTCTGTTTGTTAGCACGCGTCAAAGCTAGCGCGCACGCACACTTAGCTTCGCTGGTTATAGCGCTCTCTCTTCCTCCCGTCGAGCCGCGCGTCGCCATTGGCCAGGTCCCATAGAACATGCTGGAAATTTCTGGCTGATTCCAGTCCGATGAACCACCGTCCTCCCCGGGCAATAGGAAAGAGGGTGACGGCAACGCGTACAAAGCTACGCGCTCTCCCGCGCGGGGAAGGGGGCTTTTCTCTACATGTTTTCCACGCGACGCCGCGCGGGCCTCGCGCCGTGCCGACTTGATGAATATGTGCGCCGATTTCGTGACAACCGAATGTATTGTACCCTCATACACCGCTATTAACATACCAACGAAATAGCAATGAAGCGCCTATTTAAAAAAAAGGAGATATAAAACACTATGTTAGATAAAAGGTTTATGAAGTGGGCGCTATGTAAAGTTGTATTGTATTTCTCATATTCCACATTTTTTTACACTTTTTATCTATTTACGTACCCTTAAGAGCAACGGGGTCTTGAAGGGGTAGCGAGGAGATATCAATCATATTTTTTATCTTAGCAATATGCGTCACTAGGGCATTTCGATCTTTCGCGGTCGTGTTTCCGGCAGCAAAATACAAATTCATAGCCGATCTATTTAGATTCCAAGTATAAAATATTTTTCAAGGCGAACCCATTGAAACGCAATATTAGCTTATCATTTACCAAGGAAAAAACGCAGACTAAGCTGTGCTTGCTGGCAAGTAGCAAGCCATGCTATTTAGCAGCAGCCGAAATGAAAGCAGTCGCTGGAAGAAGCAGTAGTTTTATTTGCACCAATCTTGAACTTATATTTATATCGCGTTCCTCAACTCGGCTACGGTGTTCTCGCGGCAAACGCCGGCCTGCACTTCAACGGCCTTAGCAAGAGCGTGCGATGCTTTTTAAAGATTGAGTGGGCTGTGCTTGCAGGTCATCAATAATGTTCGAGTACTGAACAGTCGGAAGTGTCGCCATCTGGTGAAGCCACCGTTACGGCAGCTAACATCGCCGAGCCAGTGTGAAGAGAGACCAGTAAAGGTTGCTCCGGATATGAGTTTCTAAACAGATCCAATTGTTGAATCATGCATTGTGGCAGAATAAAGAATAAAGAAGAACACACGCCCTGTTTTCCGCAACCCATTCCGTTTAATTTGTTGTTATATTTCGCAATCTGAACCACCCGAACTACCTTATCTGCTGGCCTTCGTCAACGCGACGGCTCGGGGTGTGCTCAGTATAACCGCTCACGACATAAAAAGCTTGGCGTGGCATGGTGGTTAATGAAATTGAGTGAGACTACGAACTCTTCTGATATTCATATTCTTAGAGGACTACTCTTTCCTTATTTTTATAATATATAGCCATGGTATTTTCCAGCTTAGAAGTTTTGGAAGCCTTCGTTTCCGCTCTCTGGATTAGAGCTCCACCTAGCTTCATGCAGGTGCATCCTAACGAGATACATGTTTATTTATTTATTTTCTTCTTTGTTTATTTATTTATTTTATATACTTTCCAGGCCCGAAGGAATTACAGAAAAGAGCGCCAACTTAATGACGAACAGTGCAGAAATAAGTAATGTGTTCAAGAGATGGCAAAAGATGTAGTTTTCTTTAACATTTAAATGTCTATGTTTCTTGGTTTCTATGGGTCTTTGTTTCCATGTCTATATTTACCCAGACCCCAGTCCTTTGTAATATCATGCCAGACTATTCGCTATGGAGGCATATGCCAACGCATATAACCGTCTTCCGAGGAGAACTTCGACTTTCTGTGCTTCTAAGGGCTTGTAAACTGAGCAACGTGAAAATCGAAGCAACGCAGCCGAAGCACAGGTAAGTGCGTCAAACACAGGCATAGAAAACGTTTAGGGGCGAAGCATTGAAACCGGAACGTGCCGAAACTGAACTGCCCTCCTGTGGTGTCACGAAGTATATATACATTTTCTTTTGCTTCCATCCTAAGAACTTCGTCTTTTTATGCCCCATCGGAATGAAAAAGAGAGAGAGAGAGAAAACTTTTAATGAGCATAGTAATCAGTAAGAATTCGCAGGAGCTGGGTGGTCGGTGCCCCTAGTCCAGGGCTCCGCTGGCAGCAGCTGACTTGCGGACTAGCTGGATAATCCAGGCTTGCTGGTCCAGGTTGTCGCTGGTCAGGGTCGCCTGCTACTGCTCGTGTGTCGGGCATGGCACTAGTAACGTTGGGTCAGGTTTGTCCTGGCATTCCCAAGAGATGTGATAGAGTGTGGGGCTTGCACCGCACAAAGGACAGTAACTCGTGTATCTTGTTGGGCTTATCTTATTTAAAATGTGAAGATTAGGGAATGTGTTTGTTTGTATTTTTCTCCAGTCTATAGCGTCCGAGGAAGGAAGTTGTTTGTGTGGTGGTGAGAAAATTCTTCTTTCTAACCGCAGGTGTTCCAGCCTGTCGCCGTAGGGTCCTAGGAGAGGGGTGGGGTAGGGATGGGGATCCGCCCGGTTTGTGAGAGCTCGGGCTAGGTCATTCGCTACCTCATTCCCTTCTAGGCCTTCGTGTCCAGGTGTCCATGTAATTGTGCGCGTCTGGGAGATGGAACGTAATATTGCACACGCTCTTCTGTGAGGTTTTCCGGCCAGGTAGTCCCTGCAGGCTGGTTGGGAGTCCGTCACTACGTGTGATGACTTCTTTTGGTGGTCTTGTGTTTTTATGATGACGGCTATTGCCAGTGATTCCGCTTCCGCAGGACCCTTGGCATAGATCGAAGCCTGAATAATTGGCCTCTTCTGGTGGTCAACTGCAGCTATTGTGAACTTGCCAGGCTCGCCGTAAGCCCCTATGTCCACGTAGACAACTTCCGCGTCTTTACACAATTGTTTTTCCAATAATTTGACTCTGGATTTCCTTCGACCCTTCTGTAACTCATGGTGCATGTTCTTGGGTATCGGGTTCACATAGATGTTGTTCCTTGTGGATGTCGGAATTTGTGATTTGATCTCGGAAGTTCTTAGTGCCTGCCATAGCTCTAGTTTTGACAGGATTTCCCTACCCGCCTGCGTTGTTGTTAGGCGTTGTTTCTGACTCTCTAGAACCGCCTCCTTGAGCTCCTCGAATGATAAATGAATGATAAATGATAATTTGAATGATAAATGTTCACCAGCAATCTCAAAGCAAAAATCTATTCGTACTTCAGTCGCGTAACCTTATTTCACCTTTCTCAGCTTCCTAGGTCCGTTCTTCGTCATGGCGCTTTTTCAAGATATCCAGCGCCTACCTTGTCCTCGCTATATTTTGAGCTATATAGGTTTCCGCCATAAAAATATGAATTAGCTAGGCCTGAAACGAACATTGCTGAAATACCGGAAACACGTTCTGAAATATTCTACAAGCGTTGAATACACACTCTTGGCTCTCATCCGTGGTTTACTCTAATCAAAAACGTTTTGTCCCGACCATGAGGACATAAAACTGCAAAAAATTGGAAAGCAGGAACAGAACTGGAAGTTTTCAGCTGTCCAGCAACTTCGCTGGTCGCGAAAATGAATGGTGAGAAGCGGGATAACGTGAAGGACACACCTAAGTGTAAAGAATGTTCTTAGAGCGAGCCACGAGCTGTTCTCGACTCCTACTAAAGATCGATGGGGTCCAGACAGCAAGCCAGAATGAAGGCGGGCGGTGAGGCAAGGCACGAAAAACAAGGGGGCTTTAGCCTCATTGAACCATAATAATAGCGCGTAAGAATGGCGTTTCACCTGTGCTAGCTCACGACAATGTATGACCATGAAACTTCGGAGAGCCTTTTTTCGCGGAAAGGCTGCCCGCTTTCCCAAGCCGTTGACCATGATTGGGTTAGCCAATATATTAGCGTTCAGACTTTTAGTGTTCAGTTAACTTAATTTAAACGGCGTCCAAGTTAGGAGGCAATAAATAAAACCAAGGACGCTATCAGCATTACAGTATTGCAAGCCTGCTATACCTACTCAAAGTGCCTACTACAGCGAATACTTTCCTAGCGATGTTGACAGCCCTATCACATGCGGATATTTGCTCAATGGGAGTTCACTGCTTTTCTGACTCCCTCAAAAAGTGTTTTCGACATTCCACATGCGCATTCACGTTTGCAGTATATTCAACCTTAATAAATTGATTTCTTTCATGGAGTATCTGAATATTGAAAATACGCGTAGTCAATAGTGAAATGCAAACTAATTTTCAAAAACTTGCTTATTATAGATAACTGTATTGTAATTTTGGCAAATATACACAACTGCTTATGCGAGAGCTGCATCGCTTAGAATTAGAATTCAGTCACAAGTGTGTCCGAGCTATGCAATCGAAGAGCTTCTTGTCGACATCGCCAAAAGTTTCGACAATGGTAATCTACCCGTTAAGAATATCCTGAGCCTCATTAGTGCCAGGACTCTGATTTTTCTCAACATCTCCACTCAACAGGAGGACGAGCATGCCCAAGGCATCAATGACGCCAGTGGCCCTCTGTTAAGTCTCTTGGCTAAGCCAAGATCGCCCGGCACCGAAAGCTTGTTTCTATCTTGGATTACGAAGGGTTTTTAACCAACCTGCAGTGCTTGACATTCCAATTCACCTCATCTGTCTCCTCGGGATCCTGTATGAAGGGCAAGAGGCCGCAGTTAGAACTGGGCATGGTCTTACTGGTTGGTTTCCGATTGAGAAAGGAGTGAGGCAAGGCTGCATACTGTCGCCCTGCCTATTTAACCTATATGCAGAGTGCATCATGAGGAAGGCCGGTCTGGACGAGTCTTCAGCTGGAGTAAAGATTGCTGGAAAACGTATCAACAACCATAGATATGCGGATGATACCACTTTAATGGCAGAAAGTGAAGTGGAACTCAAGAGACTTCTGATGCGCGTACAAGAAGAGAGTGAGAAGTTTGGGCTCAAACTGAACATTAAAAAGACAAAGATCATGGCGTCTTGCCCTATCAAGTCCTGGAGCATCAATGGACAAGAAGTGGAAGCTGTGACAGATTTTCTGTTCTTGGGCTCCAAGATTACTTCGGAAGGAGACTGCAGCCATGAAATTAGGAGACGCCTGCTTCTGGGAAAGAGAGCAATGGTTAGCCTTGACCGCCTAGTAAAGAGCAGAGACATTAGTCTGCCAACCAAGGTCCGTATAACTCGTGCTATGGTCTTTCCAGTTGTGATGTATGGATGCGAGAGTTGGACTGTGAAAAAGGCTGACCGCCGAAGAATCGACGCGTTTGAATTGTGGTGTTGGCGAAGACTCTTGAGAGTTCCTTGGACTGCCAGAAGATCAAATCAGTCGATATTGTCGACCATAAACCCTGACTGCTCATTGGAGGGTCGAATTCTAAAGTTAAAGCTCAGCTACTTTGGTCATCTGATGAGAAGAGAGGAGTCGCTGGAGAAAGATTTGATGTTGGGAAAGGTTGAGGGTCGCCGGAGAAGGGGTAGGCAGCGAATGCGATAGTTAGATGGCATCCTCGAGGCACTGCAGATGACGTTATGTGATGTTAGGAAGATAGTGAGAGACCGGAAAGCGTGGCGTGACATGGTCCATAGGGTCACGAAGAGTCGGACACGACTGAACGACTGAACTGAACTGAAGTGCTTGACAGAGTAATCGGTATCCGCATGTCAGCGGCGCGGCCTTTCCCAATGCCACTGAAGTCAGGGGAGGGGGGGAAGGGGTGTTGCTTGAAATGTCGGTTGCTCACGTCGCTGTTGATATCGGTGAGTAGTTCGAAGTTGCGGAAACTGGAACCAGGACGCACCGGTTTTGCAATGAAATTCCTCCTAGGATACGGTCGTCCGCCCATTTGACTTAAACGGTGGGTAAAGCAAACATACCCCAACGCACTGCTGCACAACCATCAGTGACACCATCCATCCAAACCAAAGGAAACGACCTGCAGCAGGTAGACAAGCAGATCAAATGGTGCCCGCATGCCAGCGGTGCTGCCTTGCCCATTTGACAGAAAGACCATAAAGGAGGGCCGCTATAGCCGCACTACTTGTGCCACACACACAAAAAAAAACACAGCTTACAATCGGTAATCGTGTAGTAGTTCATAGTGCAACAAGTTTCCCGTCTGAAGGGCACAAGTTGAAATATTTCCTCCCTTTCTTTTAATGTAAAGTTAATTTCACTATGGCCTGACTCATCTAAATTTGTTAGTGTCATCCCCTTTGCCCGACCACGGCGGCTGCGTTTCGATGGAGGCGAAACGAAGTGGCGTCCTTGTGCTGTGCGATGTCAGCGCGCGTTAAAGATCCCCAGGTGGTCGAAATTACTCCGCAGCCCTCCACTACGGCTCCCCTTTCTCTCTATCCACTTTCACTCCCACCTTCATCCCTTCCCTTACGGCGCGGTTCAGGTGTCCACGGAGCAAGTGTGACAGATACTGCGCCTTTCCCTTTCTATGAACCAACCAACCAACCATGAACCATCCCCTTTGCTCTGGTGTGCAGTATCAGAAGTATAAAATAATAAAATTCTTTACTCATACAAGCAGTAAAAGTCATTTTAGTCTCACTCCGCTGAGTTTGTTGTATCTTCTTTTTCTAGTCAAAGTTGAACATTATTGCTTGTTTGTTTCTCTAGGACATCATTTCGTTATGAGGCCAGTTTTCGTGACGTAATAGGAGGAAATTCCGACAGTAACAAAAGGCTGATCTTAAAGCGGGAACTGCGCAAAGAGCAAAGGAGCATAATCCAAATCCTTCATCGACAACATTGCGAATGCACGCCAAGCACTCGCTACTCTCTTTAGCTTAAGAACTTCAGTTCATTCTTATCAAGAGGTATCTAAGGCTCACTGACAAACTTTTTTTGGCTCATATCTACCTACCTGCGATGTTTCAAAGAAATATTTCACGGGCTTTTTTATCCTTAGCGCCTCAGATTATTGCAATTTCCGCTTTAAGTTCACCATTTAGCCCCTCATCGGGCACTCCAAAATGTTGACAGGCAGCAAGCATTTTTTTTTAACAGTGAAAGTTTCACTAGCCTATTTATCGAAAGAGCTGTCGGCGAAGTTGCCACTTGCATGGTACCAATACTCAGCTGTTCGCCGGCAGCAGTGCGAAGAGAGCGAGCTCATGCGGGAAGGGAAGAGATGCGGCCCTTCGAAGCATTCGTACGAGCGGTGCAGTGGGGAGAGCGTCAGGTAAGGCGGATAGCGTCCGACGCTCGCGTCATGGAAACCCTTTGCGCGCTTGCCTATAAGTTTCTCCTTGCATAAACACGTCATTCACTCATCAAAAGAGGGGACAGGCATCACCGCAAATGCGCATACAGCAGCGCCGACGGAAAAATGAGGAGCAACCTGCGAACACAGCTTCACATGAGTTGAGGGGAAACGACTGCGTCGCATCTTCAAAAAGTTGAACACTCGCTTGTCGTGCGAGTGTTCAACTTTCAGCGAACACGCACACGAAAACCTTTGACAGCAGGTGACCTAGGTGATGCTAAAAAGCGCCAGCAAGACGCAGATACGCGGCAACGAGAGGCAGAGGCGAAGCGCATTATACATGAAAAGGACGAAGAATTGAGAGAGCGAGAAGGAGCAGTAATCCTTTTGTATTATCACATCTAAGCAATCTTAAACGTTTCTGCTGAATTTTGATTAACAGGAACTTCAATGGCCGCGTACTTAAATTCCTTCAGGGCTTTGTATTTATTGGACATTGGCGCTTCCATGAGGTAAGCAACTGAGAAGAAAAAGAGGCTAAGAAAAAGAGAGGCAATCATTAGCTGAGGAGGCGCGCGTACTATGGATACACCCTCACCAAGCAAAAAACAACCTCGCGAAGAAACATTTATTCCCCTCGCCCCTCCCTCGACATCTCCCCGATACTATCAATAATTAAAATTCTCCCTTTCTGTGCGAAAGCCGCTTGTTTGAGCATTGGAGACTTGGTTAAGTGAAATGTGCAAGTTTCGCGGTCCACTATCCCTAATCAAAGTAGCTTTAAAACAGGTGAGTTAGAGCGCATCAGTAACGCATCAGACGCAGCCCAAAATTGTGCCAAGAACTTTGTCCTGCCATGCTGCCGAGACAAGAAAGAAGAGCTGCATGAAAAAGGAGCAAAAGCATTTTTTTTTTTTGCAATGACGATTACCCACCGCTACTGCTCACCAGCACAGTGTTCGATCCTGAAGAAAATTTAGTAATGTACCTCAGCGCAATCACATGCAGAGTCTTCGAGTTTCCGTCTCGTTGATTTTGTAGAGCAAAACCACGTTCAGAAAAAGTGAAAGTGGACCACAAGCGCTAAGCTAGAGAAATGAATTAATAATCTGATGGTTCTTTTGTGAGCACGAACAAGTAAGGATGAACCGCATCGGTGTCTTTTTCTTTTTTTTTGCCACAACACATTGCGCGCTAGTGCTTTAAAGAAAAACGTTTGGAGACGCGGAGAAGACATACATCACATGCGTAATAGCTCTCATGCGGTACTTATCAGCACAACGAAGAGGGGAAAGAAAGAAAGAAAGAAAGAAAGAAAGAAAGAAAGAAAGAAAGAAAGGAAGAAAGAAAGAAAGAAAGAAAGAAAGAAAGAAAGAAAGAAAGAAAGAAAGAAAAAAGAAAGAAAGAAAAAAGAAAGAAAGAAAGAAAGAAAGAAAGAAAGAAAGAAAGAAAGAAAGAAAGAAAGAAAGAAAGAAAGAAAGAAAGAAAGACAGAAAGAAAGAAAGAAAGAAAGAAAGAAGGAAAGAAAGAAAGACCGTATAAATAACATCACCAGGAATGGCACCGATGAGCCGGTAAATGCACCCCAATTCGGGTCTAGCGGAAGCAAGATACGATGCAAAGAATAGCACAAGCAATACAGCGCAAGTTTGCCGCATGCCGGATGAAAGTGTGTGCGCGTGCTTGTTTTTACAGGCGGAATGATTTAATTTGTTTTTACAGGCCGAATGAAGGTGAGTACAGGCATCTTGCCTGTACTCACCTATGGGGCTGAAACGTGGAGGCTAACCAAGAGAGTTCTACTTAAGTTGAGGACAACCCAGAGGGCTATGGAACGAAAAATGGTAGGGGTAACATTAAGAGATAGGAAGCGTGCAGAGTGGGTCAGAGAAATAACTCAAGTTACCGATATTCTAGTGGAAATTAAGAAGAAGAAATGGACATGGGCAGGACATGTAGTGCGAAGAGAGGATAACCGATGGTCGCTGAGGGTAACAAACTGGATTCCAAGGGAAGGAAAGCGTAGCAGGGGGCGGCAGAAAGTTAGGTGGGCGGATGAGATTAAGAAGTTCGCAGGGGTTAAGTGGATGCAGCTAGCTCAGAACCGGGTTAAGTGGAGAAATATGGGAGAGGCCTTCACCCTGCAGTGGGTATAATCAGGCTGTTGATGATGATGATGATGATTTAATTCGGCCAAAAGAAATAGATTCAAATTCCCTGTCGAGTGATCGCTGGATTTAAATGCTTACAGATTCGATACATTTCAAAATTTAAACTCTCTTGCTCTTTATTTTAAACTTAAAAGCAGAATACTTCGGGAAAACAAATAAAGTTATTTCAATCGCAAAATACGAAAATTTGAATTTATAGGCTGTTTACAAGGGGGAGGGAACCCAAGGTTCGTAAACAGCAATCAAATTTGTGGCTCAAGTTTATGATAGGACCAGTCATAAGCGCAGAAGGTTACTTTTGATGAGAAATCACAATCGCTAACGCACGGGACAGCGATGAGTAGAGGCCAAATAACTTAGTCGGTAGACCGGTAAACTAATGCGCTTTCTAACCCTCGTGGAAATTTATAAGTAGATATAGAGCTAAGAAAAAAAGCAGACATTTATGCGGTTGATCCTGGACAAATTAGCTTCTGAATTTATTTGTGGCAGCTTTCTAGCGCAGTACAATATGAACGTAATGTTAAGGCTTTATTTTTGTTTTGTTCTGAAATGGCCAAACGTACAAACGCGGGCTGAGAATAAATGAATAATTGCTCGATAAGAAGACAGCTTAATTTGGGTTGAATTTATCTGACGTTGCAACAACAAAAAAAAATTCACTTCCGGCTTGAGAATTCACGACGGAACGACGCAACTGTACTTAACAAAGTTAAACCGATTTGCTCAACTTTAAGCAACTTCTAGTTTGTGCTTGTCTGTTAACTGGTGCGGGCCCCACAATAGAAGCAGTCTCTAGTCTCATTACAACTGATGTAATGCAGGCCAGAAGGTTTTTCTGCCTTGCGGATGCATTATCATAGCAGGGAAACTAAGGGTGCTCGCTTACAAACACTTTTTAGGCAATATAAATGAAGCCGCCAGGTTCTTCAGCACAATTTGACAAAGTTAAAAAAATATAATGCTCGCATTATTAGACCAACACGCCGTCGAAAAATCCTGCTCAAAAATGAACCTTCTTCGATCCCAAAGCGAACTCTTGGCTGGTACCTAAATATTTTCTTGTACCGATGCTTAGAGGCAGACAATGTATACAGGCTGGCCGTTTCGATAAAATTCTTGAAGTCATGGAAAAAGCTTCTTTTTTCTACTGACATTACGTCCGCTAACCGTAGAGCAAGAGTTCAACAAAGATAACGACTAGCTTCCTACTTTAGATGTCAAATGAATTGTATTACTCGGGACCTGATCGCCGATTCCTGACATGATTGAGACAGGCTTTCCGTTAAATTGTCGGGCTGCGAAAAATTTGTTCAAACTAGGTTTAGGTTAGAACGGTCTTTATTTTTATTGTCCGACATGTCCTTTCTGGCCAAAAATAGGTTAAAATATTCCCTCTACTGTAACGACTCTCTCAGTTGCTAATATTAGCAAACTTCAATTTTGGGAGAGCACTGTATGCATCAAGATAAAGCCCAGTGGCTTGCGCAAAAAGGTGTCTCCACCAAGCTCCTGATAAAGACGTATAGAGCCCTGAATTTGCTCACCCAAAGCTTCTACCCGATTTCAACAGAAAACGTAAGGGCACCATGGACGTAATTCTTCTTTGAAGGAAACAGAGCTGGTGTATTAAGAAAAACGGTTAACTTTTATTAGCTTGAACTCTGCCTTTTTGGTTCTTTCCCTCCTTTTTTTTCCCTTTTTTTACTCCTTTTTTTTATCCTTTTTTGGCACTTTCCGTAGGAATTAAAATATACTTTACAAGCACAGAAGGAAGATAATGGAAGAGACCACAGCTAAAAAAAAAAAAAAAAAAAAAGATCACGCTTAACAAAGGAAACGAGAAAACATTGCCGCAGTTTACCTAAGCAGAGGAACAATTGCGATTGCCACCCTCCCCCCCCCCCCCTCCTTTTTTTTTTCTGAATGAATTGATCCCAAACTATAAGTAATGACACCAAACTGGTATCTATTGCATGGACGGAAAAGTTGCTCGCAACAACAACCCACATGCACCCCACTCAAAAAAAGATGAATGAAATGCAGCTCATATAGGAGCTGTTTTCATTTGGAGGAAAGTTCCAGGGCGCTGAAATCACTTTTGTTTCTGTTTGGTTTATAAGGCTTAGCGCCGCAAAACAGTTCCCGTTCTGAAGGATGCCGAAGTGGACGGGTGCAGGAATTCCTATCACCTGGGTTTCTTTAACATGAACTGTCACGTCACAATACACGGGTGTCTCCTTTTTTACCTCGGCCGATAAGCGGCTGCCGCGGCGGGGATCGAGCCCATGTCCATGGTTCCAGCAGTCGAGCACCCTATACACAGAGCTACCATGGCGGAGAACTCTTCTATATTTCGAAACAATAATGAGCCTTCTTAAAGGAAGCGCATTCGAAGCAGCGTAGCAAGGTGCTACGAGGAATGAGAGATACAAGGTTCGGCCAAGAAAGAGAAATCAATAAGCGAGAGCATCAAGGAAACCGAGTCCTTGGCAGACCAGCTTCGTCTTTCGCTCGATAGGCGCCGATCCTTGAAGCCGCCGCTTGGTGACTTCGAGACAGATCAGCCATTGTTTCGAGTTCATCCTTCATTAAATATTAATTAGGCGAGAACGCAGCGTGCTACAGCAGTCGGTGTTCAGTAAACCCACCTGTCGCAGGGCATATCATTTCCTCGTTTATCACAGCCTCGCCTGGAAGCAGTAGAGAATTATGCCGCAAGATATGGCGAGAAATGTTTCAGTTAGCCTGTTCATGCACTGTGACTGATGCAGCGTAGCAGCTGATATACTTCAAGCCTAAAAGCCAACCATTTCGACCCAAGAAAGCCTAACGACTCTTTCTGGGATATCTGTTTGCGCATGGGATCAATATTGGCCGCGTAAAATGAGACTCTGAATGCCAGGATCATCGCGAAGAGGCTTTTCCTCTTTCAAGAAGAAATAGAATGCTGCGCTAGTATAGTGTCTAATGAATAGATTCTGTAAGTCAAGGCTGGAAGTGCGCGTTCACGTACAGACCCGTCAGCGCCAATGTAACTTTAAAAGTGTTCTTACATGACTCAGTAGGGCTTACTGTACATGTCGAAATATAGAAAAAAAAACTATTAAAAACAACAATGACGACAACGTGCGTGCTTTGGGTGATGGCTGTGCATGTACTCCGTTCTGGTCGGCGCTAATACAAGCATTTTACGTTGAAGTGTAAAGTAACAATTCTAAGGTCAAATGCACAACATGAAGTTAAACTTCACTAGAATTTTATATCTTTGGACATTATTTTAGGCCATCAAAGGTCCGCTTGTTTATCCGTCCTTTTCTTATTTCTCAAACCCTTCTAAACTTTACGAACTCACCCCCTGATGCGCGTAATTTGTGACGTTACTTGTTTTGCTAGATATAATACGTGCGTCAATGTGAGACCCGGCTACCGGACTTTTTCTTTCAGTCGCAGTTTTTGTACACCGGACAGTTTTTCGATAACAAAGGCACACACGCCGTTATCTAACTGGTGCGTTACAGCATCAAACGAAAATAAAACTCAACGCTCTTGAGTTGCATACAAGTCACTGATTTTGTAAAACAATTTCTTTTTTTTTTTTCTCGAAAACAGCGACGCTTAATACTCCCCAAACCAACCCCCATAAATGTTCCTGTCTTAATACCTTCAAAACAGTATATACAGGCTGGGCGTGACTGCATGCTATAGCTCGAATGAGGGCACTGTTAGCCTTTATAAATTACTGCCTTCAGTTATGATAAATGAGCTTTCGTCATTGCCTCGAACTACATATACAGAGGATAAAACAGCCTCTAAAGGGTCGAGTATCAGAGGAGGAAATACACGCGCCGTTAATTAGGAATACTTTCGATAGAGCAAAGTCGCTTTGTCCCTCCTACTTGGCAATTATCCAGTCCTGCGATAAGGTTATTTTATTCACTCCTTTTTCCTCACGAGGCTGGATCTGACAACCTAGGTGTGCTAGAAGTAGTGAAAATTAGAGGACCTTTGTATCAGTAAGGATATAGGATGTAATATATCGGAGCTACATTCAACTATGAGGGAATCTGTAGTGGAGGACTCTGGCAATTTCGGCCCTCTGGGGTTCTTTAACGTTCACTGATACCGCACAGTACACAGATGCCATGCGTTTCAACTCTATCGAAAGGAAGCCGCCGGACCGGCATGGAACATGCGTTCTCAGACTCAGCAGTGTATCGCCCTATTCACCGAGACAATGTGCTGTGGTAGATCTATTCGAGTCGATTAAACACGCGGCATTTTCAAAACGCCTGTAGCCATCAATGGCGGTTAGTTGCTCCATTTGCGCCACGAGCGCTTCAAGTTGTTGAAGGAAAATGAAAACTGACCTTTACATATTTCTATTTATTAGCACGTTTGCTAAAAGACCAGACAATAATGAGCATGGCAGCACAATGTGTGGCCTGCATGATTGTTCGTTGTTCTGAGCGAAAGCCGGGAGTAGCTTTTGATATTTTTCTGGTATTTCATGGGGCGCAATATATTCGTTTTTATTCGTGCACTGGTGGGTGCTGCGTACTTAGTTCAAACCTACCTGACGATTGCATTATTTTTTTTTTCGTTTTACACTACTTTGTCTCTTCACATAACGATCCCGATACTTGCACTCAGGTGAAGGCGACCCTGAAGCAAACGCTTTTGGGTTCGTGCAAATAATGATGATGCTAATTATTCAGCAACGAGCTGTGATAAAAAAAAAAATTGTTACCTCTTAATTGTTTTTCTTTTGTACCACGACGAACATCCTTCATAACCACTTTCCTGAAATGCGCCTCCATGACACCTAGTCGAAAAGAAATCGCGATGAAAGGCATCACAGCACAACCACCTGTCTTAAACACCGAAAGATGACGGCTCCAAGAGTTCGAGGAACAGAAACAGCCATATGCTCGGTTTGAAAAGGGGAAGCCACATTTTCGCAACAGAAATGTCAAAAATAAAACAATAAATGAACGAAACAAAAAAATAGAGGGTTCATGCAACATTTTTCGAAAAGGTGAGGATCAGCAGAATACGACTTTTCCTGACCTGAACTGGTACGCAAGTTCACTCCAACTTGAAACGCTTCTCGTTTTCTGTAGTTTCGCAGCCAAAAAGTAAACAAAACAAAATACGAAAGAGCGTGAAACGCCGCCGGGTCTCATTCCTTCGATCGATGCCTTCCTGGCTGCGGGTGCCGCTTTGAAGAACGGAAATTGCGTATTGAGTTCTCAGGCAGAGCCTTTACCGATCGCACCATTAGGCGCTAGTTGAAAGTGTCCGCCTGTTCGAGCCGCGCTTAGACTACAGCGATAAGAGACCGCCGTTCGCTCCTCTTTAGCGACTCACTCAACTTTGGAACAGAAGCTGTGCTGTCAGTGCGCGTTGCACTTAGTTGTAGCCGTAGGGTGATTACTATCTGCGACGACCTGACGTGACTTCTATAGACAGGCTGAAATGTCGACCGCTGCTAGATTGGCCCGGGAGTTTAAACCTGCCCGCTGGTCAGCGGTATAGACCCGTGATTGAACCAGATTTAGAGTATAAATTGTTGCCCGTGCACTTGCACGAAAATCGAAATAGGTGGAGCGGCATGTATACGCTTGTACGAACAAGAGTAGGTTTATGCGGTCTAATGTCCCAAAGCTACTGAGGCTATGGGAGAGACGCTGTAAAGGAGGCTCTGGAAATTTCGCTCTCCTCCCTGACTGGGGCAGATTCCACACCTTTCGGGACCAAACAGCACCATCCACATCGAGAACCTGGGCGAGTGAGTTGCCGCCCTTCGAGAGTGTTTTACCCGACACACTGAGTAGACCCCAGAAGGAATAAACGAAACAACACCAGACAAACACCTCCTGCACCTTGCAGAAGGAGGCTGCGGAGAAGGCTGCGATCGCCCTCGAGATAAGCTAAACCTCAGCCCTTCATATAGTTAGCGACTCGAAATCCGCGATAAGAAATACAGCAAAGACAGGATATCCCCTATAACACTAAAATTGCTGCTTGCCTCTCGAACAACTCACCGTTCAAAACTGCTAATCTGGACACCAGCACATTCCTCCCTTCCTGGTAATGAGGCTGGCCACAATTTCGCCCGAGGACTCGTTAGCCGGGCGACGAGACAACTCCTCATGAGGTCTGCGAGGACCGCATAATTTCTTATAAAACAATTACACTACACTTCCGTCAAACACCTACCCTGTACCCTCCGGGACACAAATCTCTTACAAAGGCACAGGAGGTCACCTGGCGAAAATTACAGACGCCTTCCTTTCCAGATCCAGTCACCTACACCCATGCATACACTGCATTATACATCTCACCTATTTTCGTCCCGTCGCGTAAACCCGCCTGGCAGCCACGGTTGACCTTTAGAGTGACCGCAGATGGGGCCCTTCTTCAAGCAGTCGGATAAACATCGAGGAGTATGCAAAGCGCGTGACGACAGATCCAGCCATTCATGAAACTTCGGCAGGCTGCTTGAGAGTCCGTCAGTATTATTAGCTCTCATCGACAAAAATTGCTATAACGTACACGTTTAAGAAAGCGTTTCAGTGAGTTATTCACTAAAGTGACCGTGCATAAATGCACCACTGCAATGCACTGTAATGACTCAAATGCACATGTAAAAGAGCTTCATGGGCACGATATTTTTGTTTTACCTTTCCTTTATGTGATATTTCCTTGCACTTTCTGCCTTAGTGTTTTTCTAAAGTAGCCATAAACACTAGTAAATGGAGTCTTTATTAACTATTAAAAAAAAATCATAGCTCAGTTTGGGTGCACATGAAAAGGTGAAGCCAAAGAACTCCGGTCGTGTTGTTACCAGCTGCAGTTGCTATCATGCATTTCCATCAACAAATATCTTCATGAGCAGACTGAGCGCGTTTAGATGTGCGCTTTCTTTTTAATGACAATACGCTTATTTTTGCATACATGACTGGATGTCTACGTTTGTGCGTGATTAGCTGCAGCTCCCGGCTTCTTCAAGACACGACCCTTGATGAACCTGGGATGCTAGCTAACAGATACTGAAAGTATCTGTTAGCTAGTTTCCCATTTACTCACCATCACAAATTTTTTGCGTTGTGGGGCGAACTGATATGATATGCACAATGAACGGAAAACATGTGATAAGAAAATAAAAGAGGCGGTTCAGCTGCTGCGAATTTTCGTACCTTGATCTTCAATACACTACGTGGAAAGCGCTGCGACAGGATTTGAAAGGGGACTTTTGTAGACTCAACCCATGCTTCCAATCGCATTTGTAGAGGCCTACCTCTCAACCTTTTCTTTTTCTATTTTGTTTTTTTAGTGCTGGAACACTATTAAAACATACACTCTGACGAGTGGAAATTAAGTTCTTAGATTGCGTCCAGAACTGTATATAGGTAAAAGTAGCTTTAAGACAAGTTCCATATTTTTATACGAATCCCGCCCGCCAAACAGCACCTGGCTTAATGGCGTCAAAGTGCTGCTGAATGTCATGTTTAGGTTGCTCATTTTTCAAGTGCTACGTATTGACGTGCGTTTAGATACCGCCCTTTCGAACATCTCTAGCTCTTTCCATAATGTTTTATAGATATTCATGCGGTGTGTGAAAACTTAGAGGAAGATATGTGGCGTCTACTTCAATCGGAACGCGTTTCCACCGGTTGGGAAAAAAGAAAAAGAGTTTTCATTAACAGGAATGAATAGAGCTTAACCGTGTAGTCGCCTAAAGGAAAAAGAATGCCATACCTGCACGACTGGGACCAAACAGCCAAATTTGTGGAAACCATGGTTGTGGTTTCTTTAGGAGAAAGAATGTTGCTCGCGGCATCTAGTTTTAAAAGATAAACGCCCCAAATGCGGTTTGTAAGCCCTACGCACTCCGCAGCGTTGCGAGGAAGGAAGGAACTCGTTATTTTCGCTGTGACAAGACCACTTCTGCGTTTATTTTGGTTCCCCACGTCGCAGACGCCAAAAGATATAAGTGTTGGTAACGAATACAAAAGCTCCCAAGAAAAAAGTTCTGAGAGCACTGCAGAAACTGCAGTGGAAAAGTGTGGAAGCCAGAACGTTGCTGCTAATTATTTTCCGTAATCATTGCAGAATCGTCGCTAGAGAAATGCGTAAGCCTGAGCATTGCTGTCTTGTCAGCGAGATGTCAGCGGGATTCCGCGAGTAACAGATACTGCGTCTTTCCTTCCCTGTAAAATAAAGGAAGGAAGGAAGGAAGGAAGGAAGGAAGGAAGGAAGGAAGGAAGGAAGGAAGGAAGGAAGGAAGGAAGGAAGGAAGGAAGGAAGGAAGGAAGGAAGGAAGGAAGGAAGGAAGGAAGGAAGGAAGGAAGGAAGGAAGGAAGGAAGGAAGGAAGGAAGGAAGGAAGGAAGGAAGGAAGGAAGGAAGGAAGGAAGGAAGGAAGGAAGGAAGGAAGGAAGGAAGGAAGGAAGGAAGGAAGGAAGGAAGGAAGGAAGGAAGGAAGGAAGGAAGGAAGGAAGGAAGGAAGGAAGGAAGGAAGGAAGGAAGGAAGGAAGGAAGGAAGGAAGGAAGGAAGGAAGGAAGGAAGGAAGGAAGGAAGGAAGGAAGGAAGGAAGGAAGGAAGGAAGGAAGGAAGGAAGGAAGGAAGGAAGGAAGGAAGGAAGAAAGGAAGGAAGGAAGGAAGGAAGGAAGGAAGGAAGGAAGGAAGGAAGGAAGGAAGGAAGGAAGGAAGGAAGGAAGGAAGGAAGGAAGGAAGGAAGGAAGGAAGGAAGGAAGGAAGGAAGGAAGGAAGGACTTCATTTTGCCATATATTATTTTGGCGGTTTTTGGGGCGTCTTCAGAGGTGTCTCCTTGTTGCATTCTCAGGAGTCATCTCCGTCGACCTCATCCACTTTTACCCAATGGTCGGTATTTCACCGACACAACTGGCGGACAAATCTCGCCGACGTAAGAATATTGCCATGTGTCTAGAAAGGCTTTCGCCTTAAGATATATTCGAAACCGGCCGCAGGATCTGTTTATATATGTTCAGCCATATAAAAGGACTAGGTCCAGCATTAGGTGACATTCTCAACGTCGGCCTGAAAAAATTACAGTAGTTTAGTAACACCTTGTCTCATTTTCATCTCTGTTTGACCCCTGTCTGCAGAGACGCAGCGCACCCGACAAGAACGTATACTTAAGCACGACAGAGAGATGCGAATGTTCAAAATTTTGAATAACATGCTAGGCAAGTTTAAGCATGGTTAAGCCAGTGTTCGACGAAAGTCTAACCTCATAGCCCATTGTTCTCGTGCTTCAGCAGCTCGTGCAGATGGTGTCATCAGACATAAAACTACTGTTTCCACCTGGAATTGAACATCGATATCCTGGATCCCCAGGCGAGTGCTTTAAACAGATGCGTCACGCCCGAGATTGTGAGCCACGTGTCATAATTCTCTTTGTCTACCGCTTGTACGATAGGCAAAAATGAATAAATAAATCCTGTTTCCACCAGGAATCGAACCTCCATACCTTGGATCCCTAGGCGAGCGCTTTAACTAACTGTGCCATACCATGGAGGTTTTGTAAAACATGGTATTTATTACACTAAAACAATGTCTTATGTACACGGACTACGTACAAAGTATTTAAAAAATCGCATCAAATCAACACGATACGCAATAGGATACACCAACAGGACAAATAGGATACAGCAATACTCTAAACAAGGGTCAATGTAGAGCACATCACAGAGATTGAATGCCACACTAACAATAACATACAACAAAACACTAAACAAAAGCCAATGTAAGCACACCACTAAGAGTGTGGGCTACTCCGGTTCAAAGTCAGTCTGTGCATTCAGTTCCCTTAAATGGACAATAATCCTACAGAAGCGGTATTTTGTAGAAACAACAGATTCACCAGCTGTTCATTATGGGCGTTTTCCGGAGGCTGTGTAACCCCAACAAATGGCAATGCAGTGAGATATCGTAGAGATTGTGGTGTCAAACCAAGCCTTTTTAATAATGTCTGTAGCAAAGTATTCCAGAACAATACTGCATCTTCACAATCGATGAAACAGTACTCCATGGTTTACGGGGAATCACAAAGGCGACAATTTACTGTAGACACAATAATGCCCTTTTTCCCTAACCACATTTTAACATGCAGGGTCTCAGTGTGCAACTTATTCGTACATGGTAAGAGGGAGAATTTTCCGTACTCTTTTGATTACGCCACGCCCGGATGAAGATCACATCATAATTCTCTTTGCCTACCGTGAGTAAGGTAGTTAAAAATAAATAAATTTATTTTGCATCGGGAATCGAACTACCATGTTTTGCATCTCACGCCGAGCGCCCAAACCAACTGCGCCACGCCCGTTGTTTTTTTCTTTTGTTTTCCGGTAAACAAAGTACAAGCAGGCATAAAAAGAGCCACGCATAGGATTCTGAAACGCAGATCATAATTCTCCTTGTCTACCGTTAGGATTATAGTAGCGCTGACAGTGACAAAGCAATGATAATCACAGTGCATTTAGTTGCTAATGATAATGAGAGCAAACGCGATTCACCATGGGCACCAGCAACCTTTCGGCTTTCGCATTTCTGCGGTGTAGATTTGCTATCGGAATTTTTTAAGTCACACCTTCAAGATCTATAGACTCGACCCGCTCGGAAAGAATAACTGTTTGATGCAGTTTAAGCATTAGGTGTTCATATCTACGTCCTGGCCTTCCTTCATGCGTTGCAGATTTGGAAGAACCTTAGCGTTGCAAAGCATTGCGTGGCTACGAGAGGTACAAAGAGATCGACTTTTGCATTGAGTATAACTGTCGCGCATAAATGCACAGCCAGTTGAAGCAAGCACTGGCAGAGTAAGAATAATTTCTTCGATGGTGCAAATTTGTGTATTTGTCTACCAAAATAATTATACGAGTCTTTTAATTATCTTTCTTACTAAAAATTAAAAATTTTCATTTGGCTCCACCGCCTTCTTTCTGGCGATCCAATCTACTCTCCGCATGTTTAATTTTGTCGCCTTGTCCTCCTCTCTTGGATATAGAACAAGTGTTTGACCACTGTACGCAAAACACGCTTCCCTCCTGTAAGGGAAGTCTACAAAGCAGAAACATTGCATGTGGACAGTGCACACTACCGGTTCCAAATGTACTTATCGCGTGTTTGCAAAATAGCTTCACCTTGTGCATTTGTCATCGATCCTTGTCCAGTTAAATATTTTCCCTTTTAGCATTGCAAAACACGTTATTCACGCTTTCGTTTGCATAAACTCTTGTGTAATTCCTGGCTTTCCCGTATATATGCATGCATCATCTTAAGTAGAATATAACCAGTAGTGCACGCATGTCGAGTACATGCTCCCGTCAGGATGTCGTTTATTTGCGCGGTCTCAGAATTCGATTTTGAAAATGAAGAGGACAGCGGCGAAAACAAATGCAATGATGAAGCATAAGCAAAGTGTGGTTTGTTGTTGTTTTATTGTTGCCACTCGACGTTCACGCAATAAACAGAAGGCGCACGCGTTTTGCTCATGTAATGACAGAATAAGAAAGACATTACCGATTTCATTTCGCTAGGTGAGTGCCAGTGCTGGTCGATGTTCATGGGCGAGGAATGAGGAGCTATCAGAGCGTATTGTTTAGTAATGCATTTGAACGTCACTTTCGTGGCCACTTGTGCACTTTTTTTTTTCTTTTATCGGAATAGGCTCCTGTTTTGAGATGTTTGCTTCGAACGTAACTATCAGTCACCTGTGACAGTGGGACGTTGTATTTAGATCTGGGACGGAAGCATAACAAGGTTTAGTTCTACCTGCTTTCTGACATTAAAATAAATAAAAAATTCTTAAATCTAGACACATGGGTCTGAAGCTCGACCTCTAAGTATAGCACAGTGAGTTGCTGAAACAAAACACATTTAAACCTGCGGAAATGGTGCTGATGTTATTTTGGGTACAAAAATAATGAAATTCAAAAAATACGCTCCAGAAAAAGGCGAAAAATTTAAACGAAGACCATGTAACCCGTATAGAATAATTAGATGGCAGTACGCAAACCGCTTCAGCCGCATCCTCCGGAGAAGAGCTGCGAATGAAGAGATATTGCTACAGACATGAAAAAAAAAAAAGATAGCGGCCAAGAAAAATTAAACCTACTTAAACAAAGTGCTCTGCCACACTTCCATCTTTGCATGAAGGCAGGAAAAAATTATTGAGCTCTACTGATTCATTTCGTCTGTGTCACCTAGACTGAAGGGTTTGCCCGAGACACCTAGAAAATTTAGCGCTCAAACAATAGACGGGTAGCTGTCGAAAAGGCCATTGTGTGTTTTGGTGAGACTTCTAAGCAGCAATGTCTCAAAAAGCAATGTCGCAAAAACTTGTTTCAAAAAACAAATGTCTCGCCCCCCCCCCCCCCCCTTTTTTTTTTTGCTGCCCTTAGTTTTCTTTCGTCGACGTTGATCCAGTGAAAGCATAGTGAATGGAGAGAATACTGATAAAACTTCACGCCAGCTACCACTAATTGAAGGAAAGTACGTCAGATGCAGCCAATGGGGCGAAAGTGGGTCGCGCCATCTGCAGCCAATAGGCGAGAGGAGCGTCAAGCCAGCTGCAGCCTTTGGATGAAAGTTGGCGTCTTGCCGGCTGCCACGGGTGCAGAGAAGCGTGTGTATTTCATCCTCTGTCAAAGCAGAACAAACGAAACCATGCAAGAAAATTAAACAAACGCAAAATGCGCAAGTTCACGTAAAATCTCGTTTAGCTGATCCAACTGAATGGCAGACAATAATTTCTTCTTCTTGTTCGTTCAGTGCAGGAATACTTGCATATTATGACAGAACGTCCATTTTTAGAAAAGAGCGATGCTATACGAGTAATTGCACAACGGGAACTTTAATTGTTGTCAACAATATAAACTGTCCGCGCAATTATTTGGCGTATATCAGCGTCATAAGGCTCATCCCTTCAGTGGTGTCTGTAAACGAGAAACAAAAATGCTAAAACGAAAATTTACAACTACAAAAAGTGCTTTAAAATTGCTTACGTCTTGCCTGCACATAGACTGATATGTGTACGACAATTTTCAAAGTGAACATTATGTCGTTAAATGCTCGTGATGCGTTGAATTCGTGCATCTATTCCTAAATGAAAAGTATTCCGAGAACAAAATGTTATTCTTGTACGCTATCCAGAAGTAAAATCATTAATGCCTGTTCATGTAATTAATGACTCGGTAATCAAAGTTCAAACGTTTGTTTATGGACTTTAACGTCCCAAAGCGACTCAGACTACGAGATATGCCGTAGTGTAGGGACCAGAAATTTTTACAACCTGAGGTTATTTAACGTCCACTGACATCGCATAGCACACGGGTGCTTTGGTTTTCGGCTCCATCGAAAAGCGGCCGTCGAGGCCGGAATTCAATCCCGCATCCTTGGGAACAGTAGTAGAGCGCCCTAACCACTGCACCACCACGACGTAAATTAATTGTTGTTGTCAAGGAATGTTGCTTATCTTCACCTACGATAAGTTAACAATGACAACAATTTGGTGATAAATTCTTACAGATCGGTTGTTCTCCTTGCCATTACTTTTTAGCCCAGTCGAAAAAAAAATCTACTGAAAATTCACGGTTGTTAACACAAAATATTTTTGTAATTCTTGACAGAAAACCTGTTGTGACAATAGAAGTGCCTGTAGTAAAAGTACTACTGAAATAAAGAAAACTGCTCAAGAAAAACCTACAGAAATACAGAAGAGTACTACAGGCTGCGAAAGATCTGACGTTTAACACAAAATTGCTAAATATTTTGTCGTATTATTGACATGGTTCTGTAACTTTTTCCGACTGAGAACATTCTTTTTTGAACACGCTAAAAGTGTAAAGAATGTGAGTAAAACGAAATAAATGCCTTTAGAGCAAACCCTCATTAGTTCTCTATCAGTTTCATACGATACTGGATGCATCCTAATGAGTTAAATAAAAAATTTGGAGGACGCTTAAACTTCGCCTTCAAGAGTGGAACGCGATAGCGTTATTGCACCTCGTCGAGAAAACTTACTAAACGCAAGGGTATTGGGGCATCCTCGCACCGGTACCCGCGCGGCCCGAAGGGGAGAAGCGGGTGAGCGAAGATAGTGATCTAAAGAAAGGAAAGACGCTTGATTCTACAACCCGTGAGGGTGCACGGCGAAACGTCAGGGGCGAGTGACGCGCCACGTGTCGGGCCAGCGCCGCACATTGCGAGGAGGGGTTCTTCTGTGTTTGCCGCAAAATGGCTCCGCATGTGCGCAGAGCGCAGAAGAAATGTAGCGGAAACGTACTTCGCTACTTGTGTAACTGCGACTTCTGTAAGTAACATGCTCATAATTACCGATATACACCGCAGTATAACGTTCTACGGCACGTTTCTAAGGCAACACCGCATTCACTAGAAGCGCTTTTGTACCGCTTTCAAGCATCGAACTCGTGGCTGAGTGGTAGCGTCTCCGTCTCACACTCCGGAGACCCTGGTTCCATTTTCACCCAGCCCATCTTGGAAGTTGCTTTTTATTTATGAAGAGCATGCCGGATTTATCGCTCACGGCCAACGCCGCCGACGCCGACGCCACCGGCTTTTCTGCGACACGAGCTCCTTAACGCTATCGCGTTAATATGTTATGAGCAGCGTTGCCTGGGATTAGGGATGCACTTTAAACTGAATTGAACAGCTAAGCCTAATTTGTTAGCTCTACTCACCGTCTTGTTAAGTTTAGTTATTACAAATATTGCAGGTTTTGACAAACCGTTACTACGTAGCCTTTGTGCCAAAAATTTACTCGTTGCACATAATAGTATAGCAACACGATCCCCCAATAATATGAGACTTCTAGTATGTATTGAACTTCGATGGAATGGAACGGGGGTGTTGGCGCCGATATTTTTCCTGTTTAGTTGGCTGTATAGAAATAAAGGAGCAGCGCGATTTTGTTTTCTTTTTTCTTTTTGCTTTCAGCTTTATCTGGCCTTTTCCGAAGGTTCTAATCTGTCTCAACTTGCACGGACGACATCGTTCCTTGTATATGGACGAACGCCACGTCTACAAACAAAGCGGCCGCTCGGGATCGCTGCAGCAGACTGCGGGCGAAAAGAAGGCTTAGCACCCATGGAAATACTTGAAAACAAACGTTGTCAGGGAACTTTTTTCAATTTCCCTCCGCGCCTGCGATGTCATTCCTTGGTGAGTAGAAATTAGAACCTCCTATAATATTTAGCGAAAGTACGAACCATCCCTCTCAAATCCGAGGATTTTTAAAAAGCCACGAAGCAGTGATTGTGCGAGTTTGAAGCACGACGCATGGAAACACATGTAAGCAAAACTTATCAAAATATTTTTCTCGTCCTGCAAAAAAACCAATGGAAGCGGAAAGTCGTTAAATGTTGGCAAGTACTTTGGAGACATCTGCGACAAAGAATGCGGAGTCATTGCAAGGCAATCTGTATTGGAAACAGCCTGATAAATGTGAAGTGTGAAGAAGAATATAGCGCCAATGATTCGCTGTTCCCTGGGGGTTTTTCGAATGCCGCAAGCTTCTTTTGTATTCCGATGTGCTGTCACATGCGTAAATCTGCTTTGTTACTGTCGTTCAAATCGTGCAGTTTAGACAGAAGCGCATAAAATTCCAGTCCTCAAACGCCACAGAAAGTGAACGGAATCGGAATGCTCACTATAGCAGAAGACGGAGCAGACAATATCGATGTCCCAACCCCGACTCCACCAAATGCTAGTACTGTCATTGTGCATAAACTCGGTGCTGGTGGTCTGTTACTGCGCACGATTTGTTTACCGTTTATCTCGCTCTCTGAGTGTAGCCTTCAACGTACACGTTTTTTGTCGTTTCAATGGAGGGATTTGAGAGGAGCTACTCTCCGTTTCATACATCAAGTGCAACACTACCAAAGCTACAGCTCTTGTTTGCGTTCTCCGCATCCGCGATAAAAAATAGTGCCTGCTCTTGACGAGAGAAAATAATAGTTGCTTTATCTGCAAGCTTAATACATTTTACATTTGCCATCAACTTCCTAAAAAGCACATTTTTTAAGGAGAAAAGGTCGGATCGGGCTAATTTGTATGTTTTTTTATGTCGTTTTTATTCGTGCCGCGTTTTGCTGCCGCGCAACCTTGCCAGCTGTGCCACCAGATGGCGCTGGCTGTGCCCTCCGCGCTGCGCATCCCTTTTTGAGAAAATGGTTCTTTGGTGGGCATTTTTTCTATAAGATCCGCTCTGTGAAGATGTCTAAGCATGCGAAGCATGTTATTCCAAACGTGTATGCTCGGAATAGAGCCCGTTTCGGCAGGAACCACTCGCCTACAGAACGAGCGCGTAGTGATACGCTTCCTGTTTTTTTTCTTGCGGACTACTTGCGTAGCTTTCGCTGCGTTGCACCTGATGTATGAAACGGAGTATATAGTGTGCGCAGCAGTCGCAGCAGCATGTTGTACTATAAGCGAATCTTGTGTGATTCGAGCACTCAGCACAGAGTTTCAGCTTTAGGAGCACGTCCGCGGCTTCACAGCACACATTTCTAGGGAAGTTTTGTAAAGAAGATATCTATAGAGTGGCGCAGTAGACTTTGACACACGTTTCGTCCAAGCAGTCGCTAAATTTTAACGACCGTTACACCTCCACTGGTGTTTTAAGACGAAAGCAGAATATTTCGTTTGTTATTGCTTAGATGTGTTTCTTTAGGTCGCGCTCCCCCTTGTAGAGCTGTATTTTCCACTGCGTTTCAAACACAAAGGAGAAAAACTCTGCCTTCGAATTGACGTTTGACGTGTTCATGATTGTTTCATTATATTCGCGGTCGTTCGTCACCATTGGACGACATCATATGCGCATTGTGAAATCAAAGAAGTTATTTGAAAAACTTTTTTGCCACGTGTTAAGCCCATACTTTTCTCCCCTCACTCGGCCCAGCAGTGCCACTGCACCTTGCTTAGTTCACAGATCTGTTTTGTCTATGCTTCTCAAGTCGGCCAACGTTGAGAAGCTGCATACAATGGAAACATTCTTTCTCCTTTTCTGATTTACAGGCTATACCTGCGGAAAGCGGCTACTACCTACGGATCAGCACGCCTAAGACGGTAAGCATGTTACTCTTTTTTTTTTGTTGTCAGTGCCAAAGGGACCCGCTGCGGTCGCCTAGTGCTTATGGCACTCGACTGCTGATCCGAAGGGCGTGGCATAGAATCCCTGCCATGGGGGCACTTTACTATGGAGGTGAAAAGCAAGGCGCCCGTATTCCGTGCGAAGTCAGTGCACGCTAAAGAACCCTAGGCGGTCGAAATAGCCGCATTCTGCAACTATGGCATCTCTGATAGCTTGAGTCCCTTTGGGAAACAACATAAACCGAACGAATGCCAAAACAGAATTATAAGGAGTAAAAAAAAAAATGTTCGCCCGTTGTAGATGCGAAATCTGCATTCACTTCCCTTATTTTATTGCGTAAATTTTTGATTCTTTCTCTCTTTGTAATACCGCTGGTGCAAAATATTTGAAATAGTGTATCGCTGAACTTTATTAAAACGCTTCTGTAAAGCTAGAAAAATAGCTCTTAAGCGTCGACATACCAATCTGGAGTTTAGAGAACGCGCTCACTTTACTTAGGCCGAATGCTGTGGACGCCGTTTACTCTAATTTTCATGATTGCTCCATGTTTTAGAGGGCCCAAGTCGCTTGGCGAAATGGCAGCAAACGAGAAATTTGCTATAAATATCTCATTACCTTTTCATATTTTGTTCTTACTTGGTAGAGGTTATCGCACTTTATTCGAACCTGCAAGGAGCTACCGTTTCATTACATCTGCTCGCCAGCTGCTAAGGAACTATATCGCTTATGCGGTGAATGCAAACTTTACACTGACAGCCAAACGCAGGAACAATTAATAAGAAATGCTCGTAATTGATCATGTTTAGGACAGACATTTGGCCTTGGAATCTGCAGCGCGTGACACTGAGGGAAGACGATGACGACAACCGCAGAATGCTTTCCGTCGCGCTCGTGCGTGGGCTAGAACAAGCTACGATTGTAAGAAGGACGTTCTGCTCATTGTTCGCGGCATAGCGTCCTGTACAAGGTCTTTTATTACAAGTGGTGGAGTTGCGGGGCTGGTACGGGGACGGTTTCAGGCATCGCGGAAGCGGTAGGCAATATCCGGCTGCGGAGATACAAGGTGCGGGGATCGTTATTACCTCCACCACTTGTAATCCACTTCTCACGCCAAGCAGCAGCAGGAAACCCCCTTTGAACAATCTGCACTTCTTCCTGCTTACCGTCCAGACTCTGGAGTGGCTACGGATACCTTCTTCCAGTCCCGGTCTTTCCTCAAACCTGTTAGCAGGTACAATTGCCGTTACCGCATTCTGAAGCAAACATCCCCGGTCCACTATTTCATCGAACCCCTTCCGGGTTTCACTGACCACCGTCGCGGCAACAGTAAAATAGTACACAGTGACCGCCTGAAATAATACTACGATCCCGCCATCGTCCCATTACCATAAGCCGCCATGATGGCGTCGTTTCGCCCGACGGATGTTGTAAGACAGGCATTCGGCTTCGGAATCTTCAGCGCCTGACAATCAAGGAAAATGACTCAACAACCGCAGAACGCTCGCTCCGACGCTCGTACGAGGGCTAGAAAAAGCTACGACTGATCACCGGACGTTCTGCTCTATGTTAACGGCATAGCGTCCTGTACAAGGTCTTATTACACATGCCCTAAATTGGGCGTAGTATATAAAGGTGTTGAACCAATGTAGTATTACTCTGGTTCATACCATAAATACTTCAATGAATGGCGAGCAGCGATTTAGTCAAGCTTAACATTTTCTTGGTCGAAAATCAGCTGTTTTTTTGCAGAAATTGTGCGTGCATATGCCGCCCTAGTGGAGCGTAACGTGGCGATGCTATAAAGTTTTTCAATGTATGATTAATATTACCAAACCAGTGGTTATGTCAGCTCTTTAGTGCGAAAGTGCAATAGCGAATGACTTTTGGCGCTTTATTCCAGTGACCCGAACAACAATAATTGCATTACAAAGGAACTCAACTGTCCCATACAAAAATGATTTTTTTTTTACTGATGGCTATGGCATTTATTGTCGGCTTTCCTTACAAAACAGCTTTATGCTACAGTTCAGAAAATCAGATCTATTGTTAAGGCCGACAGAAGCAACGAACTGCAGCTTCTTAAGTGAATGAATGAATGAATGAATGAATGAATGAATGAATGAATGAATGAATGAATGAATGAATGAATGAATGAATGAATGAACGAACGAACGAACTAGCAATGGTAAGAAGGGAAGACAGTCCGTGTCCTAGCCTCTGTACTTAGATTTATCATGCAGTTCAGGTGGTTCCTCGAGATCGTGTGTTCTGTAGCAAAATCTATACTGCGGTAGGTTTTCAAGGACTCGGGTGGCCGCACTTACGTCGTGAAGAGACGTAGTTACGAAAAGAAGAGGAAGTAGAAGTAGAAGAGGAAGAAACAGTAGAAGAAGAGGAAGAGGAGGAAGAAGAAGATGAAGAAGAAGATAACGAAGAAGAACAAGAAGACGAAGAAGACGACGACGAAGAACAAGAAGGCAAAAAAGAAAAGAACACGAAGAGGAAGGAGAACGCTTGGTCACCCATCCATCCATATTTATCTGAATACTCCAGTCCTTGAACATATGTATTTACAATCTACAATGCACCCTGGCCAATCCCCCGCAGTGAGTATGTGCCATTTTGTCTGAAGTCATCATCATCATCATCACCCGTAGCTAATGATTTCGCTCCACATTCGGTTCAACGGCGTTGAACCCTTCTCATTTTTTATTAAGAAGGGAAGTCAGACATTTTAGCAGCTGGAAAAATTTTACAAGAAACGTTGCCTAGCTGCCGTTCTTTCGTATCGTCCCTTCTCAAAGTAGAATGTTAAACCCTGTAGGACTTTGACTGATGCTGCATATAAAAATGAATCCCCATTCTTGTTCAGGGAGATGTCGATATAAGGTGTTGTACACTCCGTGCAGTGACACCGGAGGGTCTCATCATCATCTGCCAAAGTTGCCTTAAGCAGTAATTTTTTTATTGTTTCTTCTAACATTAACGGTTTCTGCATGGCTATGCAAGCAAATTACAAGTTCAGAAGGCTATATTTGAGCACAATGGTCAATTTGGAAGCAATGCCACGAACCATAAACAAAAACTTACGGTCGCGGAATCTGACTTATCTACAGTGTGAGAAAGATCTAATTGTCATTTCTCTTTGTGCTTGATTTCTTTTCTTTCTTTTTTGCTTTTTGTTTTTGAGGTGGCAGGAGATGCGCTCGGGTGTACGGAAAACATTACAAGCAGCTTCCAGCTTTGTACGCCAAGTACAAAAGGCACGTTTCAACATAACTCATTCGCGTTCCAAGTGTTCAACAATATGGCAAAAATTTGCTGATCGTAGCCTTAACAGGAGAAACAACTTTCAGCCTGCCCACTCTATGGGCTCAAAGCTCCACATTTCTGCGCAATAAATGGTTCTTCTCTTAGAAAGAAATACCGGATTTCAAAGCTAAGGAAAGACTCCTTCGAATTCTGTGTGAGAGGATCTTCTCTTTTCCTAATGATGCCCAAGTACGCTATTTCAAACCCTTCGCAACTGTGTCGTGACGTCATAGCTCGTGTTCAAGGAGGTACGGCCTATTCAAAATCGACTAGCACTTAAGTTGTCAAGTCCGACGTTTGCAAATTTCTTTCGCAGTACGACATTTTTTTCCGGACGACAGTACTCCTGCAGAGAAAAAGTGGCTGCCTGCGTTATATATAGCACATCCACGTGTGCACTGCTCTCATACCTGTCAACGCTTGCTCGATAACACCTCAGCGAAATCTCTAAAAGCGCTTTCTTTGCCACCGAGATTCTTCGGGAGGAAGCGCTTGCCTATTTCCTGGGCCACGCTTGCTACCACGCAAGATCAACCATACACAGAACACTTTCCTGCAAGAAACGTGTTCAAAGGCCACCGGAGTCACTTCTCATGGACGCCTATTATTTGAAAACGGTGCAAGCTACGCGAAAGAAGTTTTTTCAAGGAAACCGGCATCTCTCCAAACAGCGCGCAGGAGAAGTTAGACCACAATACTGTTGAGCCCGGGCTCGGCTAATTCGCAGCGGCTGGAAACTTCAATTAGAGAGCCATTATGTCACGTTTAGACTCGTAGCTAGCGCTGGGAGCCGCGGTAACGTGCCGTTTTATAGTGGAGAGGACGCACCGTGTGCTTTGCAAGAGACGCTTTTCCAAGCCTAACTCTCGCACGTTCCTTTTAAAATATAGTCATGCGATGCGCGGCTTGCCTCATTACCGTGAGAGACTCCTTGCAATAGGTACCTCAAAGGAATACGTCGCCAAAGCATTCAATTCGAGATACAGCATGCGTTAAAGGTGCGTGAACAGCTTTGCCTCTGTGTATACTGTCACCCATTTCAACATTACGCGCAGAAATTGTTATGAGTAGTTGATAATTAGGGGATCATTGTCACTCCCAGGAGTATGAAGTTTAGCTAATCAGTGCACGGGCACTGCTGAATTTTGAATTCTTTTTTCATTGCTGTCGCTTCATAGCAATCAAGCCAAACTCCAGAACCCCTGAGCACGCACAATAGATGATACGTTCAAGGTGTTCTACTATGTATATTGTATGAGTAGGCTGATGATATTGTTACTTGATATAACTAAAGATGTGAAGTGCTTCACAAAAAACTGTAACAGTGAGCCACTTTATGAAGCCCCTTTTCGGTGGCCACGTATATGACATCAAATCAAGACGTACTTCCTTTTTTTTTGTACGCTTAAATCTGAACACAATGTCATACTGTTAGTCTTGACTGGGAAGTTTAACCGTCGCAGTACCACATGACTGCATCCTTTTCACAGTCAAAATGAAAAGGTAAGCTTCAATACATATATAATATGTCAACTTTAACGCTGGCCCACATGCAGCCAAAAGTAACGGCAAAACCAGTGTCATGGTTTCCTTACCTGTGATATGGGTATGGTTTCGAGAAACGAAATTATTTGTTTGCCTGAGGTGAACGGCGTCATAAATTGTGCTTCAGTTATGTTTCCTGTCGACTAAGCTGTCATTGTAAATTAAATATCTTCTGTGGTGATGACTTACAAAGTAAAAAAAAAAATCGTTTGCGAATTTTTGCTACCCTGATGTTAAAAATTAAAATTTTCTCTTTCGTTCTCAAACGTTCTGCGTTAAAAAGGGAGAGAGCAATGCAGAATTCCCTGCAGCAGTAAACTAAAATGACAAAATGCAATAGCGGCGGGAAACAATGAGAAGTGCAGCTTTAATCAAATTCGATCTTCTCCAAACAATTCGCGCACAAAAATAACTTCTTCGCGCGCGTAAGCAACCTAGCTTTCACTTTTGTCGCTTTTACAGGCAAGTGTAAAACAGATTGGATCAACAAATATTTTGCAATTATTTACATACAAATTCGCAACAGGAGACGCGCGCAGAAGAAAAAGGGATAAAGCGAAGAAGGAGAATGAATGGCTTGTAATTCCGATCACGTCTGGTCACACTTTCTCTTCCGCAGTTGATTTCTCAGGCGAAAGCCAGCTGTCAAAATCAATTTTGAACTCCATCGCGGTCGAAGAAAAACGCAGAAACAAAAAAGCACTTTCTGGCCGAGGCACCGAGCAGCCTAGCGACCCTCACTCTAAGACGGCTTTTCAAAACATTGCATTTGTTTTGAGTTCTCCTCTACGAGTATATTGGCCCATAAAGAAGGATGCTGACTGAAAAGCGCTGCTCGAGAGTATTGTGTTCGCGAGTTTTATGGATGCCACTGCGACGTTGAGGACATGATACCCAGGGTTTCAAAAACTAACACGCATTCCGCGCAGTCGGGACACTGTCATATGCCGTGAATATACATCGCATTGCCCAAAGTTCCACCGTGCAAACTGTGAGATCCCGGAAGTCAAACAGTGGATACGTGCCAGCTCCTTTAAGAGCACCAACTCGCACGTCTATAGAGGCAGCACACTATTTGCTGGGGAGTTGAAAAGTGAAGTTCATGCCTTTTTTGTCTCTCCTGCTTTCTTCCTTCTTGACTCTTTTCTTCTGTTTATTATTCTGATCTCTCACAGCATTTCTTGTGATATTTATACCGGGTGATTTTTTTCCTCAAGTTTTTTTTTTTCAGCTTCACCCTATCAGTGTGTGATTAAGTCTTGCCTTGTAAGTATGCCCCTGTTGCTGAGACGCTATGGACAGATAAATATAAATTTTATTACCCAATAAAAGATTGGACGATTTGGAGACAAGGAGAGCTCGCTGAATCACGTGGCACAATTAATAGCAGTTACAAAAAAAGTTACTGCGGATATTTTTTGTTTTGTTTTGCGTAGTGAAAATGTAGGTTATTGATCGTGCTGATATTGTTAAGCATATAATCACGATGTGAAACAAGCAAGGGTAAAAATGTGCGCAAATACCTAAATGCCTCCTTTGTACTTGATATGAAGTATTAGTTTATAGGGTTTAACGTCACAAAGCGACTCAGCCTCAAAGTCATAAAAACTAGCGAAGCGGATTTTTACATTCATTCTTTGCACTCCGCGTAGTCTGTGCACTGTTTAGAAGTTGGGTCCTCCACAATGATCTAAAGTGTTGTCACCAAGGCGGCTTTACGCAAGCTGGGGTTTTGTATGACTCAACCTGTTGTGGCCTTCAGTGATTCAAAATCCTCCCTTCAAAGGTTAAAGCCAGGGTTCCCTACCAATGCTGTGCCACTTAGCTCTACGCCAGGTGCATAACCTTCAGAGCAGAGTCTTTGTTCCCCATTTTCAGTTGTTGTCCTCATACATAAGTGCAATAGGCCACCAGGTGGCGCGGAGTCTCACCCATAAATTGACGTCATCTAATCAAGAAAGAAAAGCCTCTCAGCATGAAAAAATACTTTTCGTTCTACCCACAAGCCATATGTGACGAATGGACTAACACCAAGCTACTCTACGGCTTCGCATTCGCCCAGGCACTGCTCGTACTCCTGTGTAGATGCACAAAACGGGCCTGGCATCTTCTTCGCTATGTTCAACATGTGGTGTATACGGGAATATACAGTAATATAATATGTGCTATCCATAGTACAACTCTGATTGGTCTGTGGTGTCGCTTTCCTCAAGACCGTACTTTTCAAGAGATTGTCTAAAGAAGTGGATACCAGACGTGTAGAAGGGAGGCTTCACGCGTTTTGCGTTTTTATTTATTTTTCACTTCTTTGGGTATGACACAAAGCAGAACTCCGCACAAAGCAGAACTCGGACATTCACTCTAAATGGTGTCAAATCAAGTGGACAATGTGCTATTATGAGTCACTGCACGCATAGAAGGGAACATCCACCAGGTGTTAGTATTTGCTTGAAATGCGTACTTTATTAACACTTAAATACGACTGCATTGGAGCAATTGCCGCCAGAATAAGCAAGGCAAAGCGTGCCTGTAGCATGCAACAACTTCAACCTCAATGTCAACTTCCTTGGCTCTGACGCCGCAGAGAAAAGATGTGAAAAGTTCAGCCACTCTTGGTTCTTTGCCGTGAACTGACATTGCACTGTGTATTGATGCTTTGCTTTCCACCTCTATTGATCGAAAAGTATAGTCCCCGCGGCCAGACTAAAAGCCGCTTCCTTAAGTTCACAGTCGAGTGCTCTAACCACTCAGCCACCACGGTGGGGCTATAACTAAATGTGCAGTATGTGTTATGGACACTAAAGTGATGGTTTCACGTACTACACACTCTATATTTAACGACTTGTTTAGAACTTCTCGTCAAAATCTTTATACACGCGCTGGTATTTCCAGCGAGGAACCACAGGCCTAGTGGCAATCCTGTAGTACAACAAAACACTTTTTTTTTTCTGTGGAAGTTTTTAATATTATTCACCAGGCTGAGTGTTGCCAAAGTTTTGGCTTCGTAACGATTATAAGCTAGCTATCGACTATAATGAACCCTCGTAGAAACGTATCTCATACCGCCGAAATAACTCATGCGGCATCACAGCGAAGGCAGTGACGACGCATATTTGATATTTATGACATAAGCGCAGAGTGACCGAAGAACACGAGGGCAAAATACGTTTTAAAATGAAAATTGGTTTTGATGAAACTAAATGCCGTTCACTACACCGGGAAAATCTTGCAGCGTAGTCAGTGCATGGAAGGCTGCCTAACTATTGCAAACTTGTCGGAACTGGGGATCGAAGCCGGCCATTCCCGTGAACGAAACGCTCAAATTAACCGATGTTTAAAGAAAAAAGAAGCAAATGAAAAGGAAGCACCCCGGAATAACCCTGCGCGCAGTAACATAGAAAGTAAACCAGCTGCGTCTAGTAAGTGACCATATCACGCTGAGAAGCGCCATGCATACCACTCCGAAGAGCACGCGGGGAATTTTAAACAGTGTTCGGCTAGGTGCGCTGATGGCAAGTTGTAGAAGTGCGGAGATAGGAAATAGAGCGAAGGGAACTCCCCCAGCGTGAAAGTTGGCCTGCGAAGGCTCGCCTTCTTTCCGCCCTGTTTTTACCCCCTTCCCCTTCGCCGTCCTCTCTCACCTTATTCCAATGAGCATGGCGGCAGGGCAAATCGAAGGGCAAGCGTGATGTCGCTTGCTCAGATTACCACGGGAAACTGCCATTCACATCGATTGAGAGGCACTGAGCATGTTTTCTCGTTGGAAAGAATGAACGGCATTGCATGCCCGCGTTGATTGCAAAGTCGAACGTCCGTGGCCGACGACGGCCAATGAAAAATCATCGGCCTGGAGGCCGCACCGTACAAAGGGCCGAGGACAGTGAAATAAATTTCGAGCCCTGACGCTCGTGCGCTGCCTGCTATGCGAGGAAGGGTAATGGCGTTGCGTCTGCCGCTGGCACTCACGGCCCAAGAGGAATGAAAATGGCTGTCCAAAATGTAACACGTCTCAGCATTCCGGCTGATTCAGGTTGGGTACTCTTTGGCAGGGCAGAAGTATGCAGAAATGAACAGAAAAAGACAGACCGATGTGCTTCGTAGCTACTTTGGTCAAGTACGTTTGTGGAACACGTGGCACGCACGTCTGCATTTTTACATGCTTAGTTTTATGCAGAAATAGCTTGTTGCTTTTGTGGCATGTCTGCAAGCGCGTGCTTTGTGCTACATGAGCGAGAGAAAGCAATGGCTTTTCGTAAGTGACAATTAAAGGTTTCGATTATGCTGACTAGTCAGTTTTGGGAAGCAGTGGCGTTTAAATGCCTGCCCTACCGTTTCGCTACTGCTCTACGTCCGCAGGAAACTTGAAGTTAGGCGCCTACACATTGTTACGTGGTTGCAAGCTGCAAAACGCGAAGTGATGACATCACACTCGCAGAAAATGAGGTGGTAGTTGACCAGATGTTGTTGATGAAGACGCTATGGGGTGTAGACGGCGATGATATGATTTTGATACTAACGGCTTAGCGCGAGCTCTCTTGCCCCCGCCAATGCAGAATAGCCTTTTAGAGTACGGGGCACAGAGTCCGAGGCCTTTAAGGTATATTCGTTATCGTGGGCCAAAACAATGAATCTAAATAATACAACGCACGAGATGGTGGTATATGTGTCTAATGGTTGAATAGAAGAGAGAGGGTGAGCAACTTGCAGCCACAGCGGATGAAACAATAAGCCGACTGAGCGTGGTCCACGAAGTCATTTGATGTACCGTTTACCAAAGCGCGCGGGCACATAGGCGCACCCATTAGCAATGGAACGGGTCAGGTCTGCGGGTTCAAATGGCGAAGGTGTCTCATAGGAGAGGTCGTAGTCTGCTTGTCAAGATGTCATGTCTTCTGATAGAGGCTTTAGGAAAGGATCAGAGGAGTGGGGAAAGTTGGCGTTTATGTCTCACAGGGTAGTGCAGAGCTGACAATTATGAACCAGCGGATACCATGGCAAACGTCAGGCTCCCAAGGTCCGGGAGAAGGAGGAGGGGTCCTACACCACTACTCCACAAAATGTTACGTGGCAGCAAGCTGAAGAACTTGAAGCGATGAAAAATAGCGATGATAAGTTCCTAAAGACTGACTGTAGCGCGAACTATGATCTACAACCCGGAACACAATTCGTCGTCCTTTAGAGTTCATTATAATATTAAATCTTCTAGCACGGTTTTCTTTGTGCAGCGTAGCTGAACTAGGCATCTCTAATGGATCTAAGGGTGTTCAGTTTCCAGAAAAAGGAAAAAATAAGTGTCCTTATTTCCCTAGGTGCCTTTGTCCATTTCTCGTTTCACTACCTGCAAAGAGGTTGGAAAGATGAAATGAACCTGGGATCGTTTCTATATTTGGCTGGTTTTCTGAGCATAAGATAAAAAGGAAATTCATGGACAACGCACTGACACCGTGAAGAAGTGGACCTAACCGGTTTAGAGAGCTTCAATTACTAGTTACGCACCAGTAATTGACATATACTATCGCTGTACAGAGCACATGAAAAAAAAAGACAAAAAGAAAAACGTAAGGCTATCAATGGACAGAAGAGTTGCAATAAGAAGCATCGTTACAACTGCATAATGACACAATTTGTTCTGTGAGATAAAAACTTTCATTTTCTGCTGCGAATCATACGAGGCCTTCCTGATAACCACGTATGCCATTATTATTTTTTTTGTTTTTTTTTATTTCTAGCGCTAGCATTCAACGGTTGTGTGTGTGCGTCTTAACGACTTGAAAAGATGCATGCCCTATGAAAGAGGCCGTAGGGGAGACCTGAAAAATAATTTCGATTATTAAGGTGAGCTGACATCGGACAGCACAAGGGTGCCTTTTGTATTACGTCGAATTCAAAAAGCTGCCGCTGTGGCCGGAGGTTGATATCTTGTTACCTTCAGGACCAACCTCCGAATTCAAAGGCTACTAATCAACCAGGGTAGATGTCATTAGCAGTTCGGTAAAGTGAATGTTGAAAAACATTTTCACGAAAATTTTGATGAGTTTCGTCTATGCTTAGACTTTAATGACACAGTCTGGGCAAACCCTACCGAAAACACTGTATGAGTCACAATAACCTTATACATATCGCTCATACTAAACTCATAAAAATCTCATACAATCTCATATATTTCTAATACTTTGCATGATATTTGTATAAGATGGTATGAGGTTTGTACGAGTTTAGTATGAGAAATGTGTATGAGGCTATTCTGACTATGGGTTTTTTCACTAGGGTTAAGGTCCTGATTTTTTGTAGTTCAAGAAAGCAACACGCAATAATATAATGTGCCAGGGAGCTCAATATATTTGAAGATTCAGCCCTAGCGGCTAATGTTGTCTATTATTTACGAGATGAAAACACGACTCTGAAAACAAGAAATCCGGGGCTGGAGCCGACACAGGCAACAACGGGTGTGAATAATCATTCTTCCATGGTGCTTGTCGCCGGCTTAATACGTCGTAAACACATGGCCACTATAATGGCCGCTACTGAATATCGGGCTTCCAATGCCGTAAGTTCCAAACGACATGCTCTGTTTTTGCACTCTTATTGTGGCTTTATATGTGGGCGGTGATTGAGTATTGCGACGGTACACGGTGACAAAGCCAATTGTCGTGCTTAACAAGCCCACGGAGAGGCCAATCGATTAGCCTTCAAGAGCCGATGGCAACAAAACACAGAAAAGTTGCCGCCCTCCATTCTGGCCACCGCGGATTCTCCTGTAAATGGAAGCACACAACACGTATGCAGGGTAACATCAACACCGCGAAAGCTATGCCGAGCAGAATAATGGGTAGCAGGATTTACCACCTGCAGTTCCTACCACGGGTAAAGGCAAAACTAAGCGTAAACATGATGTTTCTTTGCTTTTTTTTTCATGCAGTGGGTGAGCATATTTGTATATTTTATAAGACAATTTTGTGGATAGTAGCAAGCTAATCAATGGTTGCGAACTATTCGAAAATGCTTACGCTACTTTTGAATGCTAATTTCGTAGCCATTTCATAGAGGTCATCTCTTTTTTCTCTCACATGCACCGTCCGAGCTACCGGCAGTATGTGGTTACCTACACAGATATCTGAGCATTTTAACAGGTTGATCTTCTTAATGAATATGGAGGAAAAGTTTTCTATTTTGTTCCTTGCTTTCACTGATAATGCCATGCAGGTAATCGAAAACGGCATAACTGGAGGAGACACCTTGAGTGTGTCTGATACAATTTATTAGAACCCTATCTGTCGGCAGTATTTTTCGTTTCCACGTGCTGTTGGGCCAGAGGAGGTTATAAAAGATTGATGGCGACAAAACTATGCTATGCCTGGATATGTGTAGCGAAATCTACCCAACGGATTGCTGAAAAAGCCCGACTCGAACGTACTCGTCGCCGATGCAATGGCTGCAAATCGTATTAAGTGATCGGCGATGCGGCGCGTCTTAATAGCGTCTTCCGATTTATTTATTTATTTATTTATTTATTTATTTATTTATTTATTTATTTATTTATTTATTTATTTATTTATTTATTTATTTATTTATTTATTTATTTATTTATTTATTTATTTATTGAACACTTTATTACCACCGGTATAAAAAGTTAGCCTTTTCCCCCACTCAGGTACGCTGACATGAATAGCGGCGCGTCTTAATAGCGTTTTCCGATTGATTGATTGGTTGATTGATTGATTGATTGATTGATTGATTGATTGATTGATTGATTGATGATTGAGCACTTTATTACCACCGGTATGGAAAGTTCCCCTTTTCCCCCACTCAGGTACGCTGACATGAATAGTAGGATGGAACTCCGCAACTTGAAGCGCGCAAGAATATACTGATTCTTCACGGGCTCAGCCAATTTTCCTATCTTATTTCTTCATTTGACAGGCTTCTTCTACTTTTTTCCTTCTTGTGTAGTTCGGAAGATCTAGTTAGTACGGTTACGGCCCATTCGCAGTAGTGACTTGCAACGCTTACTCGAAATGCGCCCCTGAAAATCCTAGTGCAGCTTTCGCAACAGAACAAGGCATTAGGCGTTTGCGAGCGCTCACATAACATCCACACATTCTATGCTCCATGGCATGCTAGGGACACTCAGAACCCGTTCACAATCTGTTGTCGTAGCAGAGGATTCAGACTGCGAATGTTTCACATTTACCTTACGTGACAGTTTACTTTTGTTCGAAAGACATCACATAGATGTGTAAACTCACAACAAGACGAGAAAGGACAAGAGATACACTAGTGCTCACATCTGCTTGAGCGTATACGACATGCGTCTCCTTTATGTCTGCGTCTCCTCTGACTTAAACGTTCTCGAAAATCGAGACCAATGAAGTCCTCCATGACCTAAATGTAGCGCCATCGCCTCACACCTCCTCTTGCGCGCCGCTCCTCTCGTTTTTCTACCATGGCTTTCCCTGCGCGGTACTGATCGAGAAGGCACTCGCAGGAACGCGCGTACTACGAGCACCATTGCAATGCATCAAACCCACTCGCGTAGTTTCTCAACATGGAGGAGGAGGAGGAGGAGGAGGAGGAGGAGGAGGAGGAAGTTGTCCATCCAGTGAGAACGAACGCAGAGGAGGCGCGGCGGGCAGTCTGGAAAGGTTTGCGTTATTTTCAGTTCATGTAGGTGCTTTAGACAAAGAAACCTCCCTTGATGTACAGTGCTGTTAAAAATTGGATACAGAAGGCTTCGGTTGAGTTGGTGAAAAGAAGCCTTCACCTTCAACACCACACCTTTATGACAGTATGTAAAAACGAGAACCTTAGAGCTCAGTATATTCACTCTGTTGAATGGCCCCAATTTTATTAAAGTTTTAACTGCGGAACATATGCTCCCTCCTTCTTCAGAACCTGCCCCTCGCACACACTCTACACGTTTTTAAGAAGTAAAAAAAAAAAAAAAAAAAAAGAGAATAACTTGTTTCTACGACATTAGCGTCAGATGCTGTGGGGTCATTGCTCATTGATTGCGTAGCTTTGATTACTGAATAGTTTTCTTGCGGCCCACTCACGACTGCTGGAGCGCTTTATAGCAAAGTTTAAAATCGACCCTCGTTGTCCCCGCTCTAACACGTTTGGCGCTTGAAATAGTAATTAATTTCGGCGTGACGTATCGAGTGTCCCTGAAAGAAAAAACAAAACAAAACAAAAACAGAATGCATTACTTGTGCTGGAAAACCTCTGTCCGTTTGGTCTAATGTATGTACGTTTTGTCTTCCTCCATTTGCCGCATTTCTATCGCCTTTATTGCTTAGGCCAAGACACTTCCCGGATTTGGATGCTAGAAGGTAAGACGTTATCGATACTTTTTTTTTATATTATTGCCAAATGAACGTTTCGCAAAATGAGAATTTCCTCGTTGAAGGAAGAGACAGTGGCCCGGAAGGAAACCTGTGGATAAAGTCCAAGTGAAAAAAAAAAAAAAAAAGCGTGGCCGATTGCACGAGCGAGGCACTCAGCAAAACGCGAGCGACAATTTGTGAAATTTGGCAGTTTCCCGAAAAGATGGTCGATAAGCAGGTTTTGTTAAGTAGCATATTTATTCCTCGAAGTAAAACATTTTCTCTCCGCCCCAGCGAATTTGGCGCCTTGCGGGGGGGTGGGGGGGGAGGGTATATGGACAGGAGCGCAGGGGGCACATGCATTATTTAAACAAAGATTACGAGCCCTGGGCGCCGGAGGAAGTAATCTGTTCATGTGAACGTCGAATCAAGCGTAAAACAGCATATTTTGGAAGAAGGTCAAGAGTGTTGAAAGCATTATTCACTTGCGCACTAGGGCTGATTTATCCAAATTTTAAGCCGCTATTTATTGACTTTGTACACTTTGAGAGTTTAAGGAGCGCTCATGATTGCAAAGTGCCTCTGTAGAAATAATAAATGAGTATTTTTAACCTTGGCAGGATAGGCAGACCACTCCTTCGCAGCATTACTATAGCTCCTAAATGAAAAGGTCCATTTCCTGACCAAGACATATTCATAATAACTGTACGATCATAACACCGCGGTAACCACTCAATCTGGGAGATGAAAAGAAAGACGAAAGAAGCAGAAATGGGGAGGGAGAGAACCATGGTTTATTTAGGATAGGTAACGTCCTTTTGTTTCCTGTTATCACGAAAAGCGAAGATTACTTTCCGGCCTTTTATGCCTGCATAGACTTAAAGGAACTGAAAGGGACACAATTTTATAGTTAGCTGGTCCTTTTAGCTACGCAAATTAAATTGGGCGAGTGGCTGATTGCAGGGAAAGCGTTGCTATTCAAAGAGGAAAATGAGAGTTAGAAATGAAATGGGTTGGCTCAAGAAACGACGCTGAACTTTCTAAACGCATAACAGAGCTAAAATGTTTAGAATGGAGTAGAAGAAAAAATAATCGTGCAGCTCACAAAAGTCAAGAAATCGCCATTGAGCCCTGGCTTTTTTTGTTTTTTGTTTTGAGGAGGAAGAAACGGTACGCATCGACATGGGCATGCGTCATACACCTATGAATCAGTCTTCACCAGCCATGTACCTCGGATAGAAGGTTTGTACATATTCTCGCCGCCCGCTTTTCAATTCCCTTATTTGGCGCTTTTAAAGCCCGTATGCACCAATTGCAAAATAGTCGAAGCTCCTTGCCTTTTTGTCTACGCGCTGAATGGAGCTTCGTCATGATTTACCTTCGTCGAAAAAATACAGAGATAATTCTATTACTTCGAGCCATTCTAAATACTTTATACAATCAAGAAGAACCATCACTTACACTTTGAGTACTCCACATTGAATACGACCGCATAGCAGCGTAATAAGAGGGCGAACAGAGGTTATATGTCTAAATAGAATAGATTTTTGCTTTCAGTGCCGCTCTCTGTGGACCAATGCTTATTTGAAATTCAGACTCGTAACCTGCGAATTTCGCTCAGCAAAACAAGCCGCCTTAAAAGGGGTTTACTCAGCCTATTGCAACCAGTGAGTGAAATTTCAAACTCCATGTAAATCCACCGACCTAACGTTTCCGCTTGTATTTCAACACGAAGCATGGGTTAACAATGACGCTACTTCTAAGCCATCGAAACTTCCGATTGAAATCTAATACCAAAGGGTTACAAAGTATGTCAATGAAACTGAACTGAATTTATCTTTCCTCAACGTTTCTATGGAACGCCGCTACTCGAATAGGTTTTTCTTTTTAACCCACGGAGAAGGAACTTTGCCATTTCAAGTGCTCTTATATACCTGTATTTCCCCTCGTTCAATGCACTGAGCCCTCCTGCTCGGCAGTTCATCGCTGCAGAATTTATACTATGTGTCCGCGCCACACTACAGGAAGCTTAATCTTTTCTTCTTTTTTTTTTTTCGAAGTGCCCGTGTCTTGCACAAGGCCTATACGATTTTCGCCTGCTTGTCATGATAGGCGAACACGGGAGCTCAAGCATGCTTTTGCTGGATATAAATTGTTATCGTTTTGTCTAATCGCTCAGAAGTAATTGGAGCCAGTGTGCAGTGACCCCAGACGGTGGCCTGGACGAAGCGCCATAAATATGTTGCGTGCTGTTTAGACAGACCAGCATTGATAGGATGGGGAAACGAAGTTTTTGGAGGAGAATGAGAGAAAAATAAGGGAGAGCAGCGAGATGAAGATTACGGCATCATTCCCGGGAGTTCACTGGCTCCTCGGTTCCTTTGGAAGGGCGGCGGCAAACTTATTCCTTGCTGTGTACACAGGCGGGTCTTATCATTCGGCGGGGCTAATTTTAAAGGCCGTCTGTCCTGCAATGAGTTAGGGTTTCCTTTGAGGGGTGGGGGAAGTCTTCATTTTTGGCTCTCGCCGTCTTAGCCAAAGCTTTAGTATGGCTGTCATTTGAAGCCGCTTAAAACTTGGAAGCTGTCGAAGCTGAGGGCGCTTACAGAATTAATCCTTTCGTAGCTATTACAGCTGCTTAAGCTTTCGTAAGCAAAGAATCTTTAGTTATTTCTTTTTTTTTCGTACAGGTACATGAAACTGTTTGAAGCTATCATTTTCGTGCGGCACATGCAAAACGTTAATAACAACGCTTTTGTTAGCCATATGACCACAATATTTTTTTTCCTCTTTATTGCATACACAGGCTTATTGCGATAGGCTCGGACGCGTATATTACCAGCAACGTACACTATCGGTCTAATTCCAGACAAAGCTGGTTGAGCTTTATTTTTTTTTCTGTATTGACACAGAGCGTGTTCAAAGTTTCAGCTAACATTTCGCAAACCAGTGTCCCAATATTCTCTAAGCACAGTCGATATTCCTGCGTGATCGAGCGTGATCATTACAGTGTGTCCTTTATGATGCAACACCGGTTTCCCGGTCTTGTTTCCCCACACGGCTCCTGCACACGGAATAAATGGCCTTTCGTCATCAGGGCGTGACACGCGCGATTTTGTGTAAGAACAGGGGGGCAAGCTAACCCGAAACCCTAAATGTCATTTAGTGCTTTGTTGTGGCTGCGCTCAATTACTGCTCGTAATATTTCAGAGCTATTTGTTACAAGTGACACGGATTTAAGGGAAAGGGTAAATAGTCCTTGGTATTATATATGAGAGAGAAATAGTTTCGTTGGTGGAGGATGAGCGGAAAGGTACTTCTTGGGTTCGGCGAAAGGTGCGAGAAGCGAAATCGGTACTTTGTTGAAATCGGAATTTTGTTCGAGGTATTTAGCTCTGAAATTGGCTAACCCCTCGCATGAGAGCACAGTCTATTTCAAGCTGGTTCGCGAGTCAATTTTTTTATGTATGCCTTAGAACATAGTGAAACGTTTCTACAAGCCTCTAGTGAAAGGACAAATCATACGTGTTGGATCGCAACATGTGGTTTACAAAGCACTCCACTGCCGTCCTCAGCTATCGCAGATAACATTTTTTACAGTGGTTTTCGTGACATATCACCGTTTATTTTGCTTTTTCAGCAAATTAAGCGTTTCTTCATCTTCGTTTCCTTGTTTCGTTTCGTGTTGCAGCTTAAATTCAGGTTTGTTGTGAATGCTAACCTATTGAAACCTGAAGCGTGCGCAAAAAAAAAAAACAGCACACAAAAAAAGCGCCGCATCTGGGGAAGATCTACGCTCATAAGGTCATCTAATTTTGTCACCAAGTATCAGGAAACAAACACGAATGGTGCTCAGCCTTGTCGCTGATGAGCTGTGTAAATTGGGTTCCCATTCTTCATTTATTAAGGCCTAATTGAATAATTTTCACTACTTTTTGTCACATGGAAAGGACGCAAAACGTGGGCGCAAGCATATCCTTGGGCCTTGTATCTTTCAGTGAAGAGTTAGGAGCAACTTAAGGGCGATATGGGGTAGAAGATGGAAAAATGTCGATGCGCGCCAAATGTAGAGTAATTAGTTAATTATTAAGTGGCAAACAGTCAATTAGATGTCGAACTAGCCTTGTAACATGCACATATGTATATGGACATGCAAACGGGTAGTAAAGTTGGGAATGTATGGAAGTTCTCGAAATTATTGAAAACAACGAAAACAAGAAGGGTAAAGGGTTGGAATAGATTAGGATGTGAATAATTAACATCAAATTTGTCAATAAACAATAATTAGGAGAAACGTTTCCCAAAAACAGGTGAGATAAAGGCAGCACCGAGGGTGACGTCATATCAATGCGGTTAATATGGCGACCGCCACCGCTGACGACATTGCGTATCCTAACAACAGCTTGACGTCATGGGAACGGGCGATCTCGCGATAATGTCGTGGAGAGAGATCTGTGGCGCGATGGGAAATAACATTCTAGCATTTCGTTCGTGTTACCTGCGCTTCAGGCGCCAGCAGCATGTGTCAGAATGCCACGAGAACACCGCTTGATAGGAAAGACACCGTGTACTGCCCATACCGCACTTGAATGAACACTGCAACGAGCGCACGCCATGGAACGCCGCGTGACAAGGGCCAGGGTGTACCGTCCAATCTCCCGATTTAAGGAGAAAGTTTGGCAGACAGTGAGCCTTTCCATTCATGTAAGCCAATTATAAATATATGCAGTAGTGCAACGAACGCGAGCCATGGAAAGGAAGTTTCCAGTGTGCGGCACGATCGCCGGCCTTGCTATTAAATTTTATAGAAGGGGCGCGCGATACAGCGTGTGCAGCAACGACGCTATGGCTTTCGCATTTCTGTTGTGCAGATTCTGCAGTGCTCTTGGAATTCGTTAAGGCAGAAGCCTTCGTAGGCTCATGGTGCGTCGGCAGAAAGTGACCAACATACGCGTCATCAGGAATTGCCCACCGTATGAAGACAGTAAGACAGATTAATTAAGAGAAAATGATTGACAGTTATACTTAGGGATCAGTAGGAGTTATAATAGCTTGGAAGAGGTTATAATGAATAATATTGGATAATAATGACTACTAATGGCTTGTAATAATCCATGTGTCAAACGGCGACTTGTAATGACTGAAATTGATTAGAAACATGGAGGAAGACAAACTAAAGAGGGAGCGCGCGGCAATACCATTGAAGCTATAGTCATAAAAAATAAAACGGAGCCAGTCAGTCCCCACGTGATAGGGTGCGGTGATATCTACTACCGCTGCGCGCGCGCCTGCGCCAATCAGCGATGCGCGGGGCACTCCGCGCGCACTCAGCACCCAGAAATCGGCGCAGTCCCATGCTAGCCACTGCAGACAGCCGCAAGCCGGCGCCAGGGCAGACGTGCACACTAAAAAATACCGGCATAAAAACATTAGGGACTGACTCGGAGCGCGAAAAACAGGGGGAGGGATCGGCTTCCTTGGCACTTGGCTTGCAAAGTTGGCCGCGTAACATCACGCTTTCTATGATTACAAATGACTAAAATGCTTAGTAATTAGTATTAATGGCTAAAAGGACCCCCTAATAACTTGCATGACTACTATAGATTTGCAATGACATATATGCCTAACGGCGACTTGTAAGGATTGCAATTGGTTAGAAAAAACTAAAAATGCTTAGTAAGGAGCAGTTGTAGAGCACCGTCAGAAATCAGAACCCGGACCAGTCAAACGTTGGCTGAACCAGATGTGTCATTCTTCTGCCTCCGAGTACCAACCCCGCAGCTAGAGTGTGTCCCAGGCACGCAGCCCTTGTCTCTTCTTCTTTTTCCGCCCCTCACATCGTCTAGATAGGGCTGCTACAGGACTCCCCCAAGCCAGGAGCAGAGTGAGTGAGGGGTGAGAAGCGTTTCTGGGTGTCTATGAATACACTGAAGTAGCGAGATTGGGACACAGAGATAAGCGGGGGTGGAAGAAGAGTCGTAGTCGCAGAAATGAAATCAGGCTTCAGCCGCTTCAAGGCGACAGTATAGAACGAACCGTCGATGTCTATGATATATGAGGTGGGACGCCGGTCCAGGACAGGAAACGGGCCGAATTGGCGCGGCTGAAGAGGGCGGCGGTGCGAATCTTGTGTCCGATGAGATGTAGGTTGGACAAGTTAGTCCGGGGCGCGGCGGTTGTGGTCGATTGTTGCGGAACAGTGCGCGAAGAAGCTGTATGTAGTCGGTGGGATGAGGAGAGGAGAGTGAAGGATCGAAGAAGTTAGTGGGGAGGCGTATTAGGTTCCATAAACAAGTTCAGCCATGAAACAGATTAGGCCTTGTTTGGAGGTGCAGCGTATGCCCAGTAAGATGATAGATAAGCTGGCACTGAACTCACTGCGTGGACGACTCACGGGCGGTGAGCCTCCTTGAGGTGGCGATGGAATTTTTGACCAGTTCGTTGGTCCGGGGGTAGTATGCAGTGGTGCGCATTCGAATCGCAGCTAGGAGGTGAGTGAGTTCAGCGATGTGAGACGGCTCGAACTGGCGTTCGAGGTCCATGATGACCTCAGTTGGGCAGCCAAAGCGGGCCATCCAGGTGGAAAGGAAAGCAGAGGCGACGGTGGAGGCCGAGATATTGGGACGTGATGTAGCCTCCGTCAAACCAGCGTACCGGTCCACGCAGGTACGTAAGTAGCGATGAACTTGACAAGATGAAAGCGTTCCTACCAGATCAATATGGACCGTGTAAAGCGGGCGTCAGGTTGAAGAAGTTGCAGGCGGAACAGGGTAGCGGGAGACCTTAGTTCGTTGACAAGCATCACAGGCGTGCACCCAATCTCGAACATTGGCGTTCATTGGCGGCCACACGTAACGAGACGATACGAGCTTTTGCGTTGCGCGAATACTGTGGTGGGCCAAGTTGGGCAGGCTGTCAAAGATTTGCTTGCGAAAACAAGCGGGCGCATAGGGGCGGGGAACACTCCTGGAAGTATTGCAGATTAGCGTGGCACCTTCCATTTGCACGCCCACCAGATGCTGGGAAGTAGATGGTTGCAACCACGTCAGCTCGGTGTCGGTAGCCCTGGCGGTGACCATGCAATGCAGGGGAATTGGGTGGCGTACAGTAATCTCACTCAAACGGCTGAGAGCGTCAGCAGGAAACAGGACCGGGACCAGTGAAATGTTGACTGAACCAAAGGTTTTATTCTTCTGCCTCCGCGCACCAACTTCGTAATGACTACAAATGAATTGTAATGTCGAATATGCCTAAAGACGAACGAATATGATTGATTGATTAGAAATGACTAATATGCTTAGTAATGAGTAGTAATGATTAAAATCACTACTGCTACTACTACTACTAGTAGTAGCGTTTTGCCGTTCAGCTCTTAAGAGATATGTTAGAGACCCTGTAATTTTTTTGTTGGGCTGCTGCAGTGCTCACACCTCAGGTTGACCCTCAGCGCATAAAAATAACGCCATTACTAGTTGAACTAAAACTGAGAGGTTTATTCTTCAATACATTAACTAGTTTACCTAATAGTAGACTATATATTAAGTGATTCATTGATATTTATGTCCGTGTGATGGTTATAATCGCATAACTTGGTATAGAAAATCCTTATCGCAACATGTGTGCACCACTATAATTAACGTGCTTATACACTGCATATGTTCAGGCTTGAAATGTTTATGACCACAAGAAAACGTAAGACGATAAAGCACATCTAAAGCTCCTCTCATATTTATGTTTTGAATTGATGCGCGCCATTATGCGAATTTTTTTTTTATAATTTTTGTGCCGAGTGAGGTTATTTGAAGCTTGCTATGAGCCCTCATGTAACTAAAGCGCGTAGCAGTTCTTTGGCACCGATCCAATGCATTACAAGCCAATATAAGTCGAAGATGAAGCAAATAAGTATTGAGATGCATTGCTGTGATTGCAGAACTATTTCCGATCCTTCTAACTAAGCCGGTTTTTCTCGATCATGCGGAGGCTAAGCAGCCACAGCTGTGACTCCCACCGAAGGAATACCAAAATACGCCGTCTAGATTAACCAGTATGCTTTGAACTTTCTAAACACTTCATGCTAAAAAATCACTCATCTGGCTCATCCGGACCTTTCTATTGCATCTTTTAATTTCTGAGAACGTGCCCTGAGGTCAAGGATTACGGTACATTCGAGTAGCACGTATATACCATCTTAAGACTGTTTTTACCAAAGTAGAAAAGACAATGTAATACTGCATGGCAGTGGGCGCGAATATGCCTTTCGTCTTTAGACATTTCGCTCGTCGCTTCAAGCTATCCCTCTAAATCCTAAGAAAATTTCATTTTCCGCGTGTCTGTCGTGCATTCTGGAAGGAAGGGAACCGCTCACAAACATCTCCTGCGTTGCCCGATAAGATGGGGCATGCAGACAGACAGCGGCTATCCATTCACAATCTGAGAGGCTCCACAGAGCGCCTTAAATAACTCCGCGTCTAAACCTCTCTGTAATCTTCAATATCTCACCCGACTCTCAAGATGCTCCCAAAACGCCGCCGGGCATTGCCGGCAGGCTTAAAAGTGGAGATTCGCGCTTCCAAAACCCACTCGCGCATCGTGGCTCCCCAGCGCATAGCACCCCACACAAACGGCGGCGGCGGCGGCAACGCTCATCTCTCACGACGCGAGCTCCGTTCGCTTCCGGATTAGAGTCGCTGCTGATGCGAACGAACATCTTATGCCGCCAGCCGCGAACGCATGCCAGCTGAGATCAGAGGAGAGCGAAGGCGAGACGCATCGCGAATAGTAGTAGGCTCTCAGAGACGTCGCGCCAGAGCTCCCGCGTCGTGACCGACAAACGAGGGAACGGGAAAGGAGGTCATAAGAAGAGTCATAGAGCCGCGCTCCTGCGAAGCGTACACGCTCCCAGGAGCGATCTCACTAACGAGAGGAGGCTCGTTGGCCGGTAATCCTCTTAGTCACCGCCACCCCTTTCACTCTTCACGCCGGCAATGGCCATGGCCCGGCAGCTTGAGCTAGCGGTGTCCAGCGCTACGTTGAACGTGAGCGTGTGCAGCGCCGCCCAGTTCGCGAGATACGAGCAAGAGCGATGGCTTCTTGACGAGGCCTAAGCGCCGAGCATTTTCCGAATCCAGTCGCGGCTCCAGAAGCTCTCGCCCGCCGCTTCTCCCCAATGGCCGCTGACGCCGATGACGAGGCTCCCTGCTCGACAGTCGTCCTTGCTTTCTTTCGTACGTCTTTTCTACCCGTATCCCACCTTCCTTCTATGGTGTTTTCTATACGTCGCTCCTTTTTTTTTTTGTTGCGTCTCTTCCATGCCGATTTTCTTCGTCCTCTAGAGGCCCTCGTTTAGGCGCTCTTGTCTGCCAGCGAAGCACTGGCAATGGAGCTTATCCCGAGTCGTTCGCTCGCTTAGCGCCGTTAAGAATGCAACTCGTTCTTCTGTCTTTATCAGCTGCGTTTCTGAGTATGTCATGGCGCTCGCCGCTTGTTAAGGGAACCAAGCCACCTTTGCATAGAATGGAAGGGATCATTAGCAATGGCTGATGAGAGGCACTCTGCGCTCCCGAGGCAGGGGCGAAATTCCTGGTTATTCCCTAGGTCGCGATCGCCAGTCTGGTATCCAGGGGAGGAAGTACTGTAAGCCAAATTCGCGCGCGCGCGAGTGTGTGTGTGTGTGTGTGTGTGTGTGTGTGTGTGTGTGTGTGTGTGTGTGTGTGTGTGTGTGTGTGTGTGTGTGTGTGTGTGTGTGTGTGTGTGTGTGTGTGTGTGTGTGTGTGTGTGTGTGTGTGTGTGTGTGTGTGTGTGTGTGTGTGTGTGTGTGTAAGTCAGTAAGTAAGAGTGAGTGCGTGCCTACCGTTGCTTTTTTTTTCAACTTTCATTCGTATGCATGTCATTCCCGAACCAAGACCACGCAGGCATTTCCACGTGCAAGCCTAAAGCGCCGTGCCATGGACTCTAACGAGATTATTGTTAGGCTGCTTTACACCAGTAATCTGTTAAAAAGCAAGAATACAGGGCAAACAAAGCCTGCCGTTGGTGCTCCCGGCCTAGATCCGGAGCTTTCATTACCCCCCACATTTCAGCGGCAACAGCTCACAGGGGTTGAATAGCTTAGATGCTATGCTTTATCCCTGCCATTTTTTAGTGCGTGGCACTGCTAGCAGCAATCACGGATTTCGCCGATGTCTGTCCGAATCCGCTATTTTTCACTCTCTCTCTCTTCGTGAACGTGAAGTGGCTCGGCATTGAGGAGGCAGTGTGGCCGTTCAGCTGCAGCAGAATCCTCTCTCTTTGTCCGTCTCGCCATGAACTTGAAGGGGAAGAAGAAGGTGGGGACACCCGCATTACGCGACTTAACAGTGAGGGGGCGGAGCGGCCGCACAAATTCAAACAGTGAGGGAGAGTGGGGCGTGTCACAGTGGCGGATGTCGCGGCCCTGACCGGGCAATGTTGTACAAGCGTGTGTTACTCCGGGCTGAGCAGTCGAGTGTCGCTCGCGCGTCCTCAGCTTCGCCATCTCTCCCCTCGGATCAGTCGCTCCTCATCCTCCACGGACAGCAGACGTGCACGCGTGGTGCTCCCTGGACCTCGGCTCCAAACCGCTCGCCGCGTCGTGAAGCAGCTGCGCTTACCTTCTCGCCTTAACTGGCGCTCGCCTACAAGCGCATTTCCCTGCACTTAGATTACCTTTCTTCATCCTGGAGACCTTCTTTCATACTCGGAATGTGTTGATGCAGAAATTCTGGAGCATCTGTTTTGCTAATTCCCTACGTTGTCCTCAAATCTCTTTCTTTCTTCCTTTGAGCCCGCCCCAGACATTTCATGCTCAGGGCAGTGCATTCCAAAGAGGGATGCAATACATCGTACCTATTTTCCCCCATTTGTAATAATAATCACTGAATATGGTGTAATGAAAGCTGAGGATGCGGGTGCGCCGCGCATTTACTTCGCATTACACTGGATGAAGCCTTTCCTTTTGGCAATGCGGCGCAGGTTTGTCGTGCTCGACGTGCTGGAGTACAATGGTTACAAAGACAGTGGGAAAGCGACTGTAGTGATTCTGATATTGCAGCTAAACGGCGCAAGAACCTAGAAGCACAAATAATGAGAAAACGTTCCGAGCGGGCTCATGCAAAACGAAGCATACCAAAGTGAAAAATGGATGAAAAATATAGTAGGTATAAGCAATGCTACGCACCTACTTCACATTTGATTAACTATGCAAATCGGCTGTAGTTTTTTTCTGCTACTTTAAATGCCCAATTTTAGATGGATACTAATCCAGCTAAAATTAGGAGGTGCCAGTCGAGAAAATGCTGTTAGTCGAGACAGTTGCGAAGCCACAGGGAATCGAAATTGATTAAAATGCCAGGTGAAGTGTGACTATGAGGTGGCAACAAGACTCAGACAGCATTATAACACAAAAAATGCAAAGGAAATAATGAGCGCTTAAGAGAACAGTGTAGCGGATATAGAATCGAGGTCGAGAGACACTTGGGTCGCGAGTCGGACATGACACCCCTAATCCATCGACGTAGGCTATTTGGAATTGGTCAAAGGAGGCCTCATGAGTCCTAATGGCAAATATGAGAAATAAGTACGAAACATTGATCAAGTCGTCAAAATGATGTACAAGAATTCCAGGCCACAGAGAGGACCTATTATTAAAGCTATTGGCGTCATACACTCGGGCAGAAGTTAATTGCCCCGATTTTTTTTTCATCACTACTTATGCAGCTCCACAGCAGCAGCCTTGAGGAAAAACGTTCAAAGAAACTACGATATTCCTTCGGCACTACTAAACATTCGCTGCAGGTCCAGCATAACATTATAGGCACACGAGCAATATCCCATGTTTAAACAAACCTAAAGCAGTTTTTCCATAGGAAGCGTTACGAAACATAGCGCAAAAGAAAATGAGTCATCCCACCCATCCAGTACAGCTTAGGCTCTGCTATCAAATCTACTACAGTTGGGTCCCATTCATGGGGTTATATATAATCATAGGAACATAGTCTCTTTCTTTTCATTCTCCGTAAGCGCCCTTATTCATGCAAAAATGCCGTTTCTAGAATCATGTATCTGTATTTAAGAAGCTTGTCTCGAATACTTCATGCCGAGGTTTTCATGTCCGGCCCGGAAGCAGCGTGTGATTTTGTCAGCATTCTGAAATGGCGGTCAGTCCAGGGCTGGTTTTGTTACGGAATGGGGCGGAACTAAATTCTGCTAAAGACCGACCTACGGAGGTACCGAACAACATCACAGCCGCATGAAAATCTAAGCCAAGGAATTCTCGCTAGTTGCTTGTCCATAGTAAGCTTCTGCTTGTCCGTCCATGGAGAATTATTGTTCCTTATACTCTAACGAGCCCGAAGGCTTACGATGTGCCGATGGAACAAATTTGTGAACACGAGCTGCCCCAGGAACCCACCACAGCGAATCGCGAAAATGAGACAATGATTACCGCGTAATCTGATCGAGCTGTCGTCGGGGAAACGCCGGAGGTCCCGATCAAGACGCTCGTAATAGTCGCCGTAGGAGGTAAATGATGTCAAGCTACAGGGTGGTTGAGACCAGCAGAAGGTCTTAATTGCCGACGTGACTGGCATTGACACCGATGGAGTTATCGTGGAATGGGATTACCTTGATCTCTTTACAGGGTCCCTCGGCAGTCCGATCCTCTCAAGTACGCGTAGGCATTACGCCCCAGTAGTTAAAACCGTCTCACTAGCAAATAATTGGTAGGCAAGGACCTCGTTGCTTTAACAGGGTTCGAGGGTAAGATGAGCAGCATGCATGGCCCCTCTTTTACTTGATCGGCTTAACGGATTGATGGCCTAAAGATGAAAGAAGATGCCCAAGCCTGCCGATTTCCCACGTCGCAAAGCTTACGAGCTACGGGCAGTGGTGCTGAACATTGAAGCAGAATGCGGACAGTAAGCTCTGGCACTGAGAAAAAGTATTTTCCTTTTGCAGTTTTCCGAAACGACGTCGAGAAAAAAAAGAGAAGCCGTTTGTGTTTCATTGGACTGCGAATCTAAGTCCAAAATTATGAAATCGAGATTCCAGAGGCATAAATAGAAACGACGGAAAAACGATCCGAAACGCAGGAATCTCAGTTGGTTCTACTTGTCGTTTTTGAAATGCCAACTTGCCTTATTTCACAGAATGTTTTGTACGCCAGGTTTAGGCCCACTGAATTCACGAATATAACGACGAATAAATAATTGCTACTATCCTTGAAGGAAGAAAATGAAGAAACATAAGGGCCTCCTACTTCCTCCAGGGGATATGGAGGTGGCTGCTCCTGGCCCTACGGGGCTGGGACTGGTAAGTCACCGCTGTTTATTTGCGGGGGGTCTAGCCTGCCACCGGATATGTATCTGTTGTAGGCCGTCATTGCGCCCTCCACCGCTTCGGTGGTGAACGAGGGCTGTTGCGACGCGAGTCTTTCTCTCCCTCTTCTTTTTCTTTCTTTCTTTCTTCTCTATTTTCCTTTCTGTCCTCACGAGGCAGTGGAGGTGGCTCAGCTACACAGCCAGTAGCAGGTCCGTGCATTATCTTTTCCTTCTTCCTACAGCCGCAACAACAACAACAAGGAAGAGACTTGAAGTCCTAAAGTGAAAGGCCCGGCAATAATAACTGGGACCACATTACTCTATTTAAACAAATAACGAATTCCCCAGATTCTGTCGTACGCTGCTCAGGCCCAAGTATCCATAGCTATACGTGGTACGCTTGCGAATCAGAAATCTGTTCGTAAATATCTGAATCGCGGGTGGTTACGTACAATGCGGCTAGTTTGAAGCATGCTTATACGCTATAATCATGGAAGTGCAGGGCTCAGTTTCTTGAATTGTTATGCGAAGTTGAGAAACTCTGTGTATTGTAGGTTTACAGCACCTCTATTATGGCACTGTCAAGTTTATATTTGACATCAACCTCGCGTGACCGTCTTCATGACATGTGAGACAGCATTTTGCTGTTTCAGTCGCATACGGCGTCGAAGGCACTCGGATTTTCACAGTCCCCGCGTTTGGGTTCTTTTTTTTCTCTCTCTTCAGAAATGCGTCCATGTAGCCTGAAGTAAAATTTTCAATTTAGGATTGGAAGACATGAAATCACAATGACCAATATTTTCTAGCTCACTATACTACGAACGTGACGCGGCAATTTTGAGGTCAGCTCTGGAGGACCTGAGACGAGCACACTGGTGCACTCCATTTGACACACGTGGTCATAGACTTCACTGCACTTTATACAAGTTGTGGGACGAAGTACAAATAAGATGAATTTGAATCAGAAAAGGTATATTGCGGAGACTTGGACTGAGTTTTCAAACATAAGCCTTTGTAGAGTCACTGCTGTTGACCGACCTCCAGAGTTTTTGGGTAAAAGTTTTAATTGGAAGTCTGCTAATTAAACACCTAGAGGCGTGATGCTGCTGCTTCAACTGATTCTATTTCGAGGTGTTTTCTTAATTTATAATGCATGAACCTGAGCCTGCATGCCAAAGGGGGCTGTGTAACAGACGTTACATTCATCACTATATCGTTTCCCTCAGATATGGCTAATGTGACTAGCGATCACGTAATTCTACACTTCCAGTGTGAAACAAACATCTCAAAAATGTCTAGCAGCAGAAAATGACCCGCGTACAATCAGATAAATGCCGCCACCGCATGGGAAGCAGTTTAACTCGCTTGCTTTATAGTCGGCTGAAGTATATAGAGCACTAACCGCTCGTTAGAAACATCCGCCCCAAAACGACTACAGTGTTCGCATGGTGCATACAAAACTGATAGGTTATCAGCGAAGTTCGTGGCTTGGCGAATCTTTGTGGCAGTGTTTTGATTTCGTCTCTGAAGAAATTTATTTATTTATTTATTTATTTATTTATTTATTTATTTATTTATTTATTTATTTATTTATTTATTTATTTATTTATTTATTTGTACCCTCAGGGCTTACAAGAAGCGTTATAGAGGGGAGGGGCTTTTGCACATCATTATATAAATGAAATACAAACAAGATGAAGAACATAATTGCATCGGCAAAATAGAGACAAATGAGTAAAATGGCAACTGAACAAAATAGATAAACAAAAACAGATAGCTTACAGTATGCGAAAGAAAAGGAAGTAAGGAACAAAACCTAACAAAAAAAAACAGTTTTCATATAGGAATAAACTCACTTTCTGAAATAATTGTTAGTGCTTTGCGAAAATGATCGGTGTCGGTGATAGCAACTAAAGACGCAGGCAGGTGGTTCCAGTCGTGACAGGTCCTTGGCAGGAATGAATATGAATAGGTGACTGTGCGGTGCGAAGGTACATGAACTTTGGAACAATGATCCACACGTGGGGAGATATAGGACGCTGGTGTAATGAAACGTGACTTAAGTATCTGGTTATGATAGTAGATTTTGTGAAAAAGGGAAAGACGTGATAGTTTTCTACGGGAAGAAAGAAGGGGAAGGTTAAGTGCAATCTTCATATCAGTAACGCTAGCAGTACGATTATAATTGTTAAGTATAAAACGGACAGAACGATTTTGTACGCTTTCAAGGATTTTTATTAGAGTGGCATATCCTGGGTCCCATATTGAACATGCATATTCGAGGATAGGCCTGACATTTGTGATGTAGAGTTGTTTTTTTAGAGGCGCTGGGGCTAGAGAAAAGTTACGTTTGAGATAGCCAAGAACGCGGTTAGCTTTCGATGTAATGTATTCAATGTGTTGATTCCATGTGAGATTGTTAGTAATATGCACGCCAAGATATTTGTATGAATTAACCTGGTCAAGTGGAGTATTATTAAGTACGTAAGTGGAGCAAGTTGACTGATTTCGAGAGATTCTCATTGTTTTGCATTTTGAAGTGTTTAGTTCCATTAGCCAGATCGCGCACCAGTTTACAATGTTATTCAGATCATGCTGGAGTGTTATTGTATCGTTACTGCTTTCGATTTTGTGGTATATGACACAATCGTCAGCAAATAAACAGATGGAACTTGAGATTTGATTAGGAAGGTCATTGATGTAAATTAAAAAAAGCAACGGTGCTAAAACGGATCCTTGAGGTACCCCTGAACCGACTGGTACCTTAGAAGAGTCACTGTCATTAGTGGTAACATACTGCGTGCGGTTAGAAAGAAACTCTCGAATCCAGTTTAAAACCAAAGGATCAATGTTTAGTCTGCCGAGTTTTAATAAGAGTAGGTGGTGGAAATGCTTCCAATGTGGCCCTCTTTCGTCTAGAGACTATGCAACAAGGGCGTAAGTTGCTGGAAAGTAAGCTTAACCACTTAAAGTGTCCGATAGATAAATTGCACTACTTGTCTTTTTGTACCTTCGCCTTCGCCCTGTCCAGGCGGACAGATAACATGTCCGCTCATTCCTTGGTGAATGCTAGGCAAATAGATATTGTCTCTCCTGTTCGGAAAATGTATCGTGTTGCTGCCGCTCTCCTTCATCCTTTCAATAAATTCTCTCTCTTCGGCAACCGTTTATGAAAGGCGTAGCCTATGAAGTGCAGAGTAGTACTCTTATGTAGGAAGTGCAATGAAACAAAACTGTAACTTGTGGAATTTAGCGCGCACGTTTTTAAGGCCGTTATTAAATACCATTTCCGGAATAAGGCTCTTCGCAAAGCCAGACAGACAAATTAGCTAGTAGTAAACCACTGGTTGTCGTAATTGTTGTTATACTCTTAACTGACAGCACATACCTACACAGGGGGGCCAGCCAAGAATTGGGGTGCAGGGAGATTGTTTGAGACGTATATTTACGTCGGCTGACGTTTCCTAAACGCGCAACGGCTTCCTCCTCTTCACCTTGCTGCTAGCAGTATTAGATTGCATGCATTGCTCGAATAGTCCGGACATGGCTTAGACGAGAAAAAAAAAGGGATTGTGTTAAGCATTGCAATGTTTATCTTTCTGCCAACGACGGTCCAGACTCTAGCAACCTTTGCCCTGACTTTGTCGTGGCCTTGTTGATATGAATGTGAGATGACGCGCCAACCTCTCGGGAGGCAAAAGGCTGCTGACGTAGCGAAACGAGCGCGTTTCCCGGCACAAGTCGTTTATAGCGACGACAGCTTCCTCGAGTTCCTATCGAGACCTGTGGAGGCACTTTCCATGCGGATGCAAATGGCGACGCCGCGCATATGTGTTGCAGCAATTCGGCGCCCAGGGCGCACTCAGAGAAATTACCTCCGCCAGCAGCGCCTACGCGACGCACAAACGCACTCTGCAAAGAAGCAGCCGTGTTGCGTCCTCAACCGTGACGGGAAAGAGAGGTGGCGGAAGTGTAGCGAGACTTTCAGGTCTGGCTTCCGTGCCGGCAGCGTTATTCTGCGAGGCGCTGCATTCTTTCCTTATTTTCCTTTCTGCGGGTTTGGGGATGCGTGCTCTTTCAAAATTGCCAGTGTGGTCCGCTCTTTTGTGTTTTAGTAGATCATTGTTCGTTATAAGTGAGGTGGAATGCTAAACTACACACGGACGATTTTGTTCGAAACGAGAGGCGCTTGTTTAATGCCTCCCTATCAATCAATACTGCATCAACAGTAAAGTTGATCGATAGGCGGAGACCCTCGAGCAATATCAAGGACAGCGCCTGAATGTTATTCTTTTTTTCCTACTTTATCTTGCCCGATGTATAGTACATAAAGAAAAGTCGAAGAAAATTCAGTAGGGAATATTTCAAGCGGAAAGTGATAGACTTGCTTTAACGTCAAAGTTTTTCTTGTATTCTTGTTTACGAGTTTCTATTTTGTGTAAGCATCCAAGATCGAAACGGATGCATGAACGAGAACACTGCAATCTCGTCTGGCATTTAAATTTTTGCGCAAATTTCGATTGTCATTTGCATCGTTTTCGAACTTCTTGGCTCATATTGCCACCTCCGAATACATCCTTTTTGACTAACTAGGAATGACACCTTTGCTATAACATATAGCTCTCATCTTAGAATAAACTTTACTGCAAAGTTCTGCGGCATATGGCTTTTGGGGTGGCGACTTTGAATGTTGCCGTTCATAGAATGCGTTGCACCTCATTTCGTCTAGACCTTCGTGCGCGTTAGAGGTCGTTCCATGATTAGCAAAATATGAAGAAACTCTAACTAAGGCACCATTCTCCTAGAAGAGGCAAGTATAGTCACAATGTACTGACCTGTCTTGATTTGGTTTGATTTGCGGAGTTTATCGTCCCAAAACGACTCAGGCTGTGAGAGGTGCCTTAGTGGAGGCCTCCGGAAATTCCGAGCACCAGGCGTTCTTTAACGTGTACTGACATCGCACAGCATACATGCGTCTGGCCTATCGCCTCCACCGAAAAATGGCCGCCGAAGCGGGTACTTGATCCCGCATCCTTGGGAACAGTAGTCCAGTGTCCTAACCACTGCACCACCCCGGCGGGGTTGACTTGTATTGGCTAAACGTGCAGAATGCAAGGCCTGTTATTGAATTATTGGCGATATTATATTTAAAATTCTGATCACTCGAACAACTGAGTGCCCATATTTGCGACCGTCTATACACACCTGCTATCAGGTTCCTTAGTGCTCAGGATTTATAGAAAGCGACATTAGGTCGTCGCATCACGGTAGCGCGCACACACACACACACACACACACACACACACACACACACACACACACACACACACACACACACACACACACACACACACACACACACACACACACACACACACACACACACACACACACACACACACACACACACACACACACACACACACACACACACACACACACACACACACACACACACACACACACACACACACACACACACACACACGCACGCACGCACGCACGCACGCACGCACGCACACACACACACACACACACACACGCGCGCGCACACGCACACGCACACGCACACACGCACGCACACACACACACACACACGCACACACACACGCACGCACACACGCACACACGCACGCACACACACACACACGCACACACACGCACACACGCACACACACACACACACACACACAGGGAAGAAAAACAGATTTTGCTATCTAATCATGATGTGCTGAGCTTGCTAAGAAAACAGCCTCGCCTAACACCCCCCCCCCCCCCCCCTTCGAAACAGACCACTCTGCTTGCGTTTTCCCTTCCTAAACCATGTCTCTCCCAGTAAAGGTGAGCAAGATGTAATTACGAAATGTTCCTCAACTGTCTCTCTACTATCCTAGCTGTGCTTCCTAGCGAATTTATTTTAAGATAGTAAAAAATGGGGAGGGGGGGGGGGCGAAATACAAAACCCAAACCTGCGCAGAGGAAACAGGAGCAAAAAGGACAGCAATGCGGAAGCAAGCGAGTATGAATAGACCGCGCGCTTCCTTTTGTGAAGCGGGACCCGTTGGCATATGAAGAGTCACCAGCCTCATCGTTTGTTTTTCAGAGAACAATACCGGAGGCGACCGTCCCCTACTCTCCGACCCTTAATTCGGCTGCCTGTGACCAGCGTTGGGCTCGCGTCTCGCCAGGGCGAACTCTACGCGCCTCCAGCTTAGCGCCGACGGCTGAGGACTGAGCGGCTGCAGCAACAACAGCAAAAGTAGGCGTAGTTGCTTAGGTGAGAGCTGTCCCGCCATCCTCTAGAGAATACTTTCTGGGCTGGAACGCGCGAGCAGCGGCGAGGGCCATTGTTCTGGGAGCAGCAGATAGAATCAAAGTAGTATTATACCTGTCGGGATGGCGTTGCTTGGTATTGTACGGCGCGGGGCAGAAGGCTCTGTGCCGGTACGGTAAAGCTTTTAATTCGGCTATATAATGGAGCCTGTCTAATGAGCGTTCCAGGTAATTACCTACAGGGGCCAGGAATAAGAAGGAAGGGGCGCACGTGAAGGAGACGGTTTTGTTCCCTACTGTGCAGCCTCCTTCTTGCCAACAGGATCTTTCGTGCGAGATGTTGCTGCAGCTACAGTGTTTTCTTCTGAGGGTAGCACGCTTTTGCACCTCAAAGTCTTCGCTGCTTCGCTCACATGTGCCTCTTTCGCAACAGGTGCTGCGGTTACCATCAATGCCCCATGTCCTCCTCCACGACCATCCGCTCTTCCTCGCGTTTCGGTGGAGGGGAATAGCCGCCTGTTGCGGGGATAATCGATAAAAGATGCGTGGGCCGCCTTCAACTATGTCGCCTTCACTACTGGGCTCTCGTAGCTAACTCCAGCTCCTGTAATGTTGGCGCCATGCTTCTCCGCTGAATGGTGGCGGCACGCCGCCAGATCAAAAGTTTATGCCGTCTGAATCATGCAAACACGATCCCGGGCTACATGTGCCGAATTAGGAGAGCATTTTCCTCGCCTCTTATCCCTCTCTCATATTTCATTTTATGTTACATGAACCAGGACGGTTGAACCTAATATTGTGTATCACGGCATTCTAATCGTTTTTTTTTCGGTGCTGCGCGCTGTGGAAGCGCCTCGATCCAGTAAAACCCGAAACGCGATGAGGATGAGTTAGAGGTTTGAATCTGCCGTAATGTTTGCTACTCTTTGCAAGGAGAGAAGAGCTCTATTAAACGCTTGCAATATACCTCGTTGCTTAGCGTAACCTTATAGTTGTGTGCATTTGCTGATAAATAAGGATGGGCGAAATATGTCTACGTAAAGATCACTACAGGTGCTTTAGCAAATGAGCCCATAGCATGCACATGTCCACATTAGCCTATATGACCATAATGGGACATCTCAGTCTATTGAGAACGAACAGCGTCGGCATTGCAATGGGCTTTCATGCGATTTCGAAAGCGTGGATGAGAGCTAAGCAATCGCATTTTCTTTTTTTTTTTGCCGAAGAACGCGGGATCACTGATATATTTTTAGGTTTCTGGCCTTTCATCTCATTGACGATCCCTTTTATTCAATTCTATTGAAAGACAGCTCGCAGATTGACCAAATGTGGAGGCTTCTATGAAAATTCGAGGAGAACGTCGAAATGTTGGCGTTCGCAGCGAGCTTGAAACAATACGCATTGGATGGATAAAAGAACCAGCGCGGCTATCGGACGTTGACGGTCCATTTAATACATTCACAGCGCGTTATTGTCGGCTGCACGAACTCAGCGCACACAATGGCTGCTTTTCTAAGCTTTTGAGCCGGGGAGCCAGAAACCAATCAAGGTGTCCACGCTCATCTATCAGGCAAATACATTGACATTGTTGAATATCATCAGAAAAATATCGAGGCGCCGTGATAGCTGTTGATAGTACAATGCAGCGCTTGTGTTGATCGGGGTTAGAACAAAAGCCGACGTCCACTCCTTTCGATGGTGCAGCAGTCGCTTTTGTCGTTTCTCAGCACACAACTCGCAGATCAGCTGCAACTGGTCGAATGAGCCAAGCTAGAGGAAAAATCCAGAGGGCTCCTGGACTAAGTGGTCCTCCTGGGGGCGTCTGCTTTATTTTAAATAAATAAAGTTATTTCCTCCTCCTCCTCCTCCTCCTCCTCCTCCTCCTCCTCCTCCTCCTCCTCCTCCTCCTCCTCCTCCTCCTCCTCCTCCTCCTCCTCCTCCTCCTCGCTTCTTGGCTTTAGTACGTGCTAAGCGCAGTCCGTAAGGCTGCGAGTCTTCATGTTAAAAGCACGAATAATATTTTACGTTCATCTGCAGTTGCTCGGAACTAGGAAAGTTATTTTGCAATGTCGTCGATACGTGCTGGTGCAATACGAACATAGAATAATGGGAGATGCTTACTCACACTTAAGCTGGGTAATAATTCTGACTATATGGCCATTCGAGCTTCGAATACAGCTTAGCTTGTTCGGTAATAAATAATCTTAAAGAGAGCGGGTATTACTTTCTCTTTGTCTCTTCATATTTTGGTCTTAATCATCATCGTCATCAGCAGCAGCAGCAGCAGCCTGACTATACCCACTGCAGGGCGAAGGCCTCTCCCATATTTCTCCACTTAACCCGGTTCTGTGCTAGCTGCATCCACTTGATCCCTGCGAACTTCTTAACCTCATCCGCCCACCTAAATTCCTGCCGCCCCCTGCTACGCTTTCCTTCCCTTGGAATCCTGGTCTTAATAAGGCCTCCGTATTTTAAGTCTGGAAAGCTTTCTCCTGAACACCATCATATTAAAATAAAGGAGTAATCATTCATTGGCATCGATCTAAGCTCAGCTAAACGGCCTTTTTGTAGTTTTCGCAATTACACGTGTGGTTTAATTGAGTTCTCAGCGATATATCGTCCTCCGGGTGGAAATGTGCCTTCGGTTTTTTTGTTGTTCCTCGATTTTGTTATCATTAATAACTTAAAATAGACTATATCAGTATAGATTCCCTAACTTTATGTAATGAACAGCATGAATTAAATACGGTTTTGAACTGTAATGTTTTCCAAAATGTGATTTTGGAAGCAACGTGAATGCATACATGCTCATCTTGCTGTTTTTATCACCGATTTTCAGGAAACACAATCTTGTGTGACCTGTTCTCAACTGATTGATCACCTACCAATTTTTCTTTTAAAATGTTTTCCAAAATGTGGTCTTGGAAGCAACACGAATGCATACCGGCTCACCTATTGCTGTTTTTATCACCAATGTTCAGGAATCACAATCTGGTGTAACCTGTTCTCAACTGATCGATCACCTACCAATTTTCCTTTTAAAATGTTTTCCAAAATGCCATCTTCGAAGCAACACGAATGTATACATGCTCATCTATTGCTGTTTTTATCCCCAATGTTCAGGAAACACAATCTCGTGTAACCGGTTCTCAACTGATTGATCACCTACCAATTTTTCTTCTTGCCGATTGTGTGAAACAGTATAAACGGAAGAAGCGAATGGTTCAAACGTATCAAACCATAAATAATAAACCATATAACTATTCAGAGCCAAACTCAAAGAAGTATCCTGTGAGTGCATGTATAAATTCAACGACCCAGACAATACGTACGAAGCCTTCATAGAATTATCAAAAATATATATTTAGAGCGTTTTCCTGAAAGAACTTCTAGAAAGCCAACAAAAGGTCTTAAACCTAGGTTAAGGGAGACTGTCTCGAAATGTTAAAAAAAAAGAAAGAAAGGCAAGCCATACAACCTATTTCTTTGTTTTGAACCTCCCGATGACCTCGTAACTTTTAAAACAATTAGAAATCACGCAACATTACTGCTTCGCAGAGCAAAGAAAGACTACATGAATAAACTGTTCAACTGCAATACAGTGAAACGAAATGACCTCGTGAGGAAAGAAAGTAATAACGTCTTAAACCGTCAAAGACTTTGATCGCGATAAGGCGATCGCACGTTATCCGGAAAGCAGCTGACCAACCTCTTTAACGAATATTATCTTTCAGCTGTGAGCAACGCTCATGATCGATGCTCTGCAGTAATCATAAACTTTCGTAACCCTTAAATGCATTTATGTCACCAAGAGATAAACATGAAATTTAAAGTTACTTTGCAACCCTTCTCAGCAGCAGGTCCTGTAATATAGATGGCTTCCACGTACAACTGTTTAAATACGTCATATTATCAATTAAGTATGGGAGCAAATGTTCACTAACTGTACAGGAAACAGAGTATTTAAAAGGCGAATGCAAAAAGGCTATATTTTTTATTATATATAAAAGTGGTATATAAATGACCTATCAACTATCGACCGATATCTGGACTTCCCGTTTTCACAAAATGTTTGGAAAAGGTGATGTTTCGACTCATTGCTGGGTTTAATGAGAAACATAATTAGATAACTGCATGCCAGCATGGATTCCAAAACTGTTGGTCAACAATCAGTGCGCTTCTTCTACAGAAAGGATTAATACTGGAATAATATGAAAACAGAAAGCTTATTTTGGGCATATTTGAAAATTTTGCAAAATCTTTGATCGGGTCATCTATGAGACTTTGTTAGCCAAGCTAGACAAATATGGTTTTCGGAGAGTAGTTGTCCAATTATTCTGATCTTAACCTTCCATTGCCAGCATGATAAAACTGACAATCAGTTTTCTGATATACAGACTGTGAAATGATGTCCCTCAAGGCAGTATATTGGGTTCATTGTTATTTAGCCTATATGTAAATGACATTACTAGTCCAGATAATAATGCCTATATATAATGCACGCTGATGACAGCAGCCGTTTCATTAAATCAACTGATGTATATTACATGTTTGGGCAGGCACGTAAGTGTTTGCGTTCGCTTCATGAATAGAGAACCATTAGTTGAATTAGCAATTATTACTAAAAAAAGCTCTTCTTTTCTGGCCGGCAATAGGATCATTGGCTTCCTGGGTTTCTCAATGTGGCTAGGGTCACGTTCTGCTGCGAAGTTCCAAGGCGAGATGGGTACAGGGAACCTCAGATTTACCTCCACCAAGTGAAATGCGGATTTAATAGCTGGTTCGAATGTCTAGCGCTGGCAGTAATTCGGACACAGCAGGATCGAATTACCAGCCGCAGGGCACAGCTTCAGCGCGAGAGAGATGGGCGCCGGAGACAAGCGATGATGATGGCGATGCCGCAGCGTTGTTTGTTCTTTGTCTTCTTTACATATCCCCCGCGTGAAGAAGTCGCCATCCTGGCGACTCACGGAGAAGAGACGACCAGAGGGTTGCAATACGGCTTCAGGCGGCTAACATGAACAACCTCACGGCCGCGGCGGCGGTGGTCGGAAGAAGGGGTGACCGGCTCATGATGTAGTTAACAAGGGAGGTGCATTCCAAGAAGCGATAAGGTCCATGGTATTTCGTTTCTAGTTTGCTGGTGGCAGGAACGCATAGCCAAACGAAGCTGTCGGCCAGGAACGTTGGAGCAGGGGTATCGCTATCATGCTGGTCTTTGCGATAGCCTTGAGTGTTGGAGGTAAACGTGCGAGCTAGCTGACGGCATTCCTCGGCCTTCTGTACAATATCGGACAAAGCACTGTGCTCAGAGGCATCTAGATTGTATGGCAAAATTGGGTCCAGAGTACAAGGTGGTTCATGGCCGTATAAGAGAAAGAAGAGCGAAAAACCCGTTGTTGCTTGGGTGGCAGTGTTGTACGCGAACGTTACGAATGGCAGTACCTGGTCCCAGTTGGAGCTCCCAGATTGAGATGTAAAATACATTGCGAGCATGTCCCCAAGCGTAGGGTTGAAACGCTCCGTGAAGCCGCTGGTTTGCGGGTGATATGCGGTTGTAGCCCGATGTATTGATTTGCAAGACGAGAGGAGCTCTTGGACTACTTCGGAAAGAAAGACACGACCTCTGTCACTGAGTACCTCGCGAGGGGCGCCGTGTCGAAGAATGAAGTGGTGCAGAAGAAAATGGGCTACCTCTCGGGCTGTCGCCGCGGGAAGTGCAGCAGTCTCCGCGTAGCGGGTCAGGTGGCCGACGGCGACGATTACCCATCGATTACCGGCGGTACTGCATGGTAGCGGACCATAAAGGTCGATTACCACGTGATCAAACGGGCGAGCTGGACACTGTAATGGCTGGAGAGGGCCAGCGGGGTGGCGAGAAATCTTGCGTTATTGACAGGCGGTGCAAGAGCGAATGTAACGACGTACGAAATTGTACATTCCCCGCCAGTAATACCTCTGACGAATTCGATCATAGGTTTTCAGGACGCCGGCATGAGCGCTTTGCGGGTCAGTGTGATGGTGGACACAAACCGAGCGGAGGTGGCGCGGAATGACAAGAAGCCATTTTCTGCCGTCTGAGTTGTAGTTCCTTCGGTAGAGGAGGCCGTCCTGAATGGTAAAATGGGAGGCCTGTCGGCGGAGTGCCAGAGGATGCATAGCCGCAGAAGTAGTGCCTGGGATAATTAGCAGGTTAGAAACCCAAGGATCTTGTCTTTGCTCGAAAGGCATATCCTCAATGGTGAGTGCTGACAAGGATGCTTGAGGAGAGGATGATGAGTTAGGCGAACGTACCGGTGACCGAGAAACAGCGTCGGCGTCAGAGTGCTTGCGTCCAGAGCGGTACACTACACGGATGTCGTATTCCTGAAGCCTGAGAGCCCAGCGCCCGAGACGGCCAGATGGATCCTTGAGAGACGCGAGCCAGCAGAGAGCGTGATGATCTGTAACTACCTCGAAGGAGCGGCCATATAAGTAAGAGCGGAACTTTGTCATAGCCCACACGATTGCTAATCATTCCTTTTCGGTAACGGAGTAGTTGGACTCGGCCTTGGTAAGAGCACGGCTTGCGTAGGTGACAACGTATTCGGAGAAGCCAGGCTAGCGCTGGGCGAGGACGGCGCCGAGGCCGACACCACTGGCATCGGTGTGAAGTTCTGTAGGTGCAGTAGGGTCGCAATGGCGAAGGATTGGCGGTGACGTCAGAACATTGTGCAGCGTCGCGAATGTATCATCGCAGGCTGGCGACCAAGCGGAGAGGTTAGGGGCGCCTTTCAAGAGCTGTGTAAGTGGGGCTATAATGGTTGCGAAATTCCGAACAAAACCACGAAAGAACAAGCAGAGGCCCACGAAGCTTCGCAGTTGTTTCAAAGTGGTCGGTTTCAGAAAGTCAGCAACGGCGCGCAGCTTCTCAGGATCAGGCAGAACTCCATCTTTGCACACAACATGTATAAGTATTGTGAGCTGGCGGGCACCGAAGCGGCACTTTTTGAGGTACAGTTGAAGACCGGCGCGAGTTAGGCAGGTGAAGACCTGGCGAAGTCGAGTCAGGTGGGTCGGGAAGTCGGTTGAAAAGATGACGATATTATCGAGGTAGCATAAATAGATGTTTCATTTTAGGCCACGCAGTACGGTGTCCATCATTCTTTCAAATGAGGCTAGAGCGTTACAGAGTCCGAATGGCATAACATTAAATTCGTATAGTCCGTCTGGAGTAATAAAGGCGGTCTTAGCGCGATGCTCCTCTGCCATGGGCACCTGCCAATACCCAGAGCGCAAATCAAGTGAGGAAAAGAATTCTGCGCCTTGCAAGCAGTATAGAGCATCGTCGATTCGTGGGAGGGGGTACACATCACGACGAGTAATTTTGTTGAGGCGGCGATAATCAACACAAAATCGTATGGAGCCATCCTTCTTCTTAACTAGGACCACAGGAGCCGACCATGAACTACAGGATTCTCTAATTACTCCGCGTTGCAGCATGTCATCGACTTGTTGGGCAATAACACGGCGCTCAGTCGGGGACACCCGATACGGCCGCTGATGGAGAGGTGGGTGAGCGCCAGTGTCGATGAGGTGGGAAACGGTCGTCGTGCGGCCCAAGGAAGATTGCGGAATGTCGAAGGAGGCGCGGAATCGGTGTAGAAGGTCAAGAAGTTGCTCGCGGTGGCACGGTTCTAGAGCGCTGTCCACAGAATGGTCAAAAAGGTCCCGTTGTAGCGGATCTGAAGCCATACGAGTTGGAGTCAAGGCGTCAACTTGGCAAACAGGGAATGACCTATCATCAAAGGCGAACAGAAGGTCCACGGGCTCGATGCGGCCGAGGCACTCCCCTTCGATCAACATAGCGGTAGATGCAAGAGGATTGGCTACCAGAAGTGCGCAAGCGCCGTTGTTGATGTCAAGGACGGCAAACGGCAGCAGTAAGTGGCGGCGGCGGCAGACAACGTTAGAGGGCACAAAGAGGACTGTAGTGGCGGTGGTAAGAGGGGCAGTGAGGGGAACCAGAACAGCGCTAACGGGTGGGATGGTTGTGTCATGAGCTACGAGGAGTTTGGCCGCAAAACGAGGACACGACTCGTGGAGCAGGGCATCAGACGGTGCATCACTTGGTTCAATGAGGTCTACTTGAGGATTGGCGCAGTCAATGATAGCATGATGCTGGGACAGGAAATCCCAGCCGAGAATGACGTCATGAGAACATGTGGATAGAACGACGAATTCGATGATGTACAAGGTTACAGCAATGACGACGCGAGCAGTGCACACAGCTGTCGGCTGTATACTGTGGGCGGATGCGGTACGAAGCGATAGTCCCTCGAGAGGCGTAGTCACCTTTCGGAGGGAGCGGCAGAGTTTTTGGCTGATGACTGATACAGCGGCACCGGTGTCGACGAGGGCAAGAGTGTGAACACCTTAAACGATGACAGCAGTAACATTCGCGGGATTAAGACGAGGACTTTGAAATTCTGTCGAATACGCAGTTCGTGCCTCGCGAACTGCGGCGGTTAGTTTTCCGGCTGAGTAGCTGGTCGTCGGCGCATTGGCGAAATGGAGCGGCGACGTGGTGATGGCGAACGACGAGGCAGGAACTCCGGAGGGTCAGGGGGTGCTGTTGGAGGACCCGATGGGAAGGGGAACTGGGGGGCCAAATAAGGTGGCGCAGGCCGTGCAGCAAAGGCCATATTTATTCGGCGCCGGCAGTAGCGTGTAGTGTGCGCAGGGATGCCGCAGTGGTAGCAAATAGGCCTGTTGTCTGCAGTGCGCCATGGAGATGGTGTCTGACGCAAGGGGGGAGCAAAAGCTGTTAGTGCCGAACGCATGGGGGGCGAAGCATAGGCATATGCTGGCTCAGGAGGTGGACTTGAAGTAACTTCGGCATACGTGCGACGTAATACATGAGGAGGAGCCGGCGCGAATGCTGGAGCGTAGCTCAGTGGCGCACCGCCGGACGATGAAATTGTGGGCTTGGGGAACGGCATTGAGGGTGCGACCGGAGCTGACTGAGGATCAGGATTAGGGACGACTTCAGATACATGTTTCTGGATTGCAAGGCAAAGCTCCGGAACAAGGCCAGTTGGTGACGACTCCTTAACATATGGCTGCAGGGACAGTTGTCGCACGACCTCCTGACGTACAAAAGCCTTGATATGTCTTCAGAGAGGCTAGATGACTCCCTCTCCGCGGCTAGTCCAGCAAGTGATACTTGAGGCTGGCGAATCAAAACACGTTCCTTGCGGAGTTCGTCGTAGCTTTGACAGAGGTCGTAGATTTCCTTGACCGTAGTGGGGCCTTTGGCGACGAGCATGTTGAAAGCGCCGTCATCAATTCCTGTGAGGACATGACGTATCTTAACAGCCTCGGTCATGGTCGGGTCAACGCGGCGACACAAACCAACAATGTCCTCAGTGTAACTGGTGAACGTTTCACCGGGCAATTGCAGTCGCGACGGAAGACGCTGTTCCGCGCGGAGTTTTCGGACGGCGGGGCGGCCAAAAACATCAGAAAATTTTGTTTTGAAATTCGCCCAGGTGGTAAAGTCCGATTCGTGGTTTCGAAACCACAGATTAGCGACGTCGCTCAAGTAAAAGATGACATTTTTGAGCTTACGATTATCGTCCCAGTTATTGTGGCGGCTGACCCGCTCGTAAGTAGACAGCCAATCGTCGACGTCGTCATCGCTGCTTCCACTGAAGGTAGCGGGGTCCCGTTGACGAAGGGCACCTGTGCAGGTGACTGGCGGAGGTAGGTGCAATGAAGTAGGCTCCGTCATTGGGGTAGTCAACGTTCTGCTGCGAAGTTCCAAGGCGGGATGGGTACAGGGAACCTCAGATTGACTTCCACCAAGTGAAATGTGGATTTAATAGCTGGTTCGAACGTCTAGCGCTGGCAGTAATTCGGACACAGCAGGATCGAATTACCAGCCGCAGGGCACAGCTTCATCGCGAGAGAGATGGGCGCCGGAGACAAGCGATGATGATGGCGATGCCGCAGCGTTGTTTGTTCTTTGTCTTCTTTACATGGGGTATATTTCAATGCACTGTGATCATGGAATATGTATATAGACACCACGGTAAAACAAAAGAGCTAAGGTAGTAAGTATTCACTCAAGGCTTCAGTGTACTTTACCGCAGTGTTAAAAAATTATATTTCAGTCACCGTTTTCTGCCCTTACAGGTTACTGATTGTTAGCTTGGGGAACAAGCACATTTTCCAATGTTACCAAATTTTTCACACTGCAAAATTGAGACCTTAGAATAGTCGCCAACATTCCTGAGACACGCCTACAGAACCAATTTTTCACAAACTGAATATAATTCCCATCCCGAATCTGTACAAGCAAACCTTATTAAATCGCTACGGGAGTGCAGCAATAAACCAAGTCTTTTTTTTTTTCAAAAATAATGTACAGGCTTGAACATATTTTTTTCAATTATGACATGCGTACTAAAAATCATTTCATCGTTTCGCAAACCAGAACTAATTAAGGGTGACAGGGCATTAATTTCTACTTACCACTTCTCTTAAAAAAATTGATTTATTGATTGCAGTATGCAGATTTCGTGTAATATTTATAAACAGAATTATGCTGCATTTGTTCAAAAAAGCTGCTTCAAAAAGTTGCCGAGTGTTCGTGTCGGGGCAGAGCCCCTTATGAAGCATTTGTAAACTTCTTTCGCTGCGTCTCTAACATCTCTGCGATGAGAAAATAAAGATGACTTGACTTAACTTCATAAAGTAAATCATTACATTTTTCTCAGAAACATCGTAATTAAAGAACAATTATTCCCGGTCCTGAAATCGAACCTAGCAAAACCCCCTTTCCGGGTCAGTATATTACGTGTAGGAGAGGCGCCATGGTATGCTAACCAAGGTAAAAACATACGTTTTATGCATAGTCCTTCTGGTAGGAGTCAGGATCGAGCTAAGAAAATAGCTTGTGTCATATAGTTGTCCCCTACGTTCTTCGATACTGCAAGCACTAACTGAAAGTAACATTCAGGGATCTGCTGCACCCTAAGGTAGCAACTGGACGGCTAGTCCAATTTCATTGCACTGTTAAAAAATGTATGAATTCCAGACTAATTTGCAGGGACATCAGTATAATGTGAGTCTGTTTCAAGGATGTGTTTAGAATTATTGAGTTTCTGCCTGGTCAGTGTTATTCATTTCAACAATTATTACAGGCGCAGCATCTTTGCTACTGCTGCAATTCTGTTTTCAACTTTCAAGCCTCGGTGTCTGAAGGCAGTCGTAACGCGGCGCGGGTTGCACGAAACTAGGCAAAAGAAGGCTCCCAAAATGAGACGCCCCAACCTAAAGAACCCCCGCAGAGCACAGCATGCTGTCGCTACTCTCTAGAAGGTGTAATAAAACCTCATAACTCGCTTCGACGCAGCAGCGCTTTGCTCGAGTTCATCGCGCCCGTCGTCCAATACACGTCCAGCGCAGCTGCGCCCACAGTTTAGCCCAAAAGCGAGGAAGCGGTTCCTGTGCCTTGTCTTCTTTAAATATTGAAAGCTTTCATTTCTTTCCAGAGCAACGTCACATATACTTCCAATAACGCTCCAGCGCTGAGATGGCCGGGCACAGTTTATAAACTTAGCCCCCCTCGCTTCGACCGCCCACCAAGTGCCGCCTGAAAGAACCGCGCGGGTCGTCTCACCGCATGCCGGTTGTTGGTCGGGCGAAAACCGAAGGCCGATAGCCACACTGCTTACAGCGTGGGTGGTGTGCCGAGTATTATACTTATTCTGGCGGCGGCCGACAGCTGGGTCGGAGGGAGTGAAATCGGCTTAAGCGCATGGCCCGTCGACTGAGCAGTTTGCGAACGTATACTTGGATTATGAGCGTTTCTTTTTATCCGACATTCCGAACTTTCTGGCATGGTTGGTAGCTGTTACGTTTTGTTACTTTTAGCCGCTGCCAATGCTCTTTAGGTCATTGACATGCCGGCAGTTTCCACACGTCTGCTTGCTTAAGAAATTGAGCTTTCCTTACACGTACGGCTCGTGTAAACCTCTGCGTCACCGCTCTGTGACCTGGCACGTCTAATAAACCCAGCTCTTTTTTCGCTTATTAGAACACTTCTTCGAAAAAGGCAACTGCAGTGCGAGGGATAAGCCCCACTATGGATCGTAAACTATTACGGCGTAGAAAAATCAACAACTGCAACAAACTAAGAACAGCGCCGTCTTTTCTCCTAGTGCTTCGTCCAGCAGAGTTGGAGTGGCTCAAAAAGAGGAAGGGCTGAACCAGATGCATTCTTTGTTTCGACTAGTACTTTGTTTACTAAGACACTTGGCGCCGCTCTATTTAGTATTTTTCTTTTTACCGTATTTTGTGATAGAACGCTGTGTTCTGCTTGGCGCAGAAGTTCAAAGATCACGCTCGTAGAAACAAGAATCAATAAATAAATACATAAAAAAAATCAAGATAGTCGCGATTAGAAGAGTGCTTTCACTTAGGATGAAATTGAGTTTCGCTTATAAAAGCTCGGCCAAAGCGAATGCCGAAAGCATTGCGTCCCGCCCTTTCACATTGCGTTTGAAGTGCTTGAATTTTTTTCCCATTTTTTGTTGCTTCAAGTTTAACCTAAGGAACTAAAAAACATTCCACCAACGTGGAAGTTAACAGTGGTTCGTAGTGGGCTGTCATTGGAAAAAGATGCCCTAAATGAAAACACGCATGTGAAAGGGCGACTGCATCAGAGAGGGCGCAATGCACTTACCTTGACATGAACAAGATGTGCCACCAATCACGTGATCTCTTCCTCTTTTTCTCCCGCCTGTGCACACGCAGACAGTTAAGTTTCTTTCGCAGTAAGAATGGTGCGTTACTGGCGGAAGCTTCAAAGAACCTACACCTGCTCCTGTCACTGAGAATGCGTGCACATCGTTTCGCGCAAAATAATCGCGTAAATAACGAATTGCGACGGGCCGGAAAGAATGGAAGGCTGTGGTTGCCATACGTAAATGCATATTAACTGTATTATTGGAAGGTTCTCAGGACAGGCTCCGGTTTGCGTAGGCATTTATATAACGACTCGTGAAAAGACACACGGCCTATGAAAGGGCGAAATGCATCCCTCTTTAACGCATTGTCAGAAGGTGTGCCTACGTAGGGTACCCTGGCGCTTCAAAAACTACAAATCTATCAAGCAGGACAATGAATGTGTTTGAAATTTGGCTGATGGTACCATTTGTATTGCTTGGATTTCTACAAGCGCCTACGTGTTGTTCAACGCGGCCTATCTGGGCAGAAACAATATTTCACACTCCTCTTGAGCTCTTTTTCTACTTTCCACCCCATAACGTCATTGTTATCGTCCCTGAAGCCTGCTAGGTCAACTGCTCAAATTCGTCAAGGGCGGGTTATGCCGGTGTCTGACCTCATGCGCGGCGCTTGGAGCCTGCGATGCGCGCTTCTTGCCTGCCAAACTTTCTTCATACCGGTACATATCTCCACGAATATAAAACAGTGCATGTCATAATGTCACACAGCCATTCAGTCCCCTACCTACCCTTTCTCTCCTCCTGGCTCGCATCCTGGGGCCTCCTTTTTCGAAATATTTGTGTCGTCTAGATGCGGTTGTGGTCGCCTTGTGGCTCGCGCACAGCCATGTAGGAGTCGCGTGCTGGAATCAGTGCTGCGGCTCTGCTTCGTACCGCAGGAAACGGTGTTTGACCAAGCATCACCGAGCTTCCATTCTGTGATTGATTGATTGAATGTCCTTTATTGAACGGGAAGGCTCATGGCCATGGATGGGGATAAAGGGGAGTAGACATAATCTTCATTGTTTAGGTCGTCACTCGAATCACATTGCTCTAACCAGGCCACTAAGCGAGCCATACTTGGCAAATATCATCTGTGTGTTTGCATCAGTTTCTAGAAGGGAACGGTAGTTCAGGCGGTAGGGTTCGATCTCGGGGCGTCCAGTAGAAAAAGCAGGGCATTAGTATGTAGGTTCAGCCGGGCTGAATCCCAGCAGGCAACGGCACTGTTCAGTAGCAAGACCGCCACCGACAACTTCCTCCAGCACTTTACAGGGAATCCTTTCGAATACGTATGTCAAGCCTGCGACCGCCTATGGTTCCAGCGAGATTTAGACTTACTGAGTGGTCGTCCCACGATTCCCACATAACCATAATTTGATCTAACGCTCGAAATCCGGTTCCGAAGCGTTGAATGGCTGAACAGCCCTAATTCTTTTGCTATCATAAATTCTCTCCAATCTTTTTTTTTCTACAAACGCTGTGATCGAAACGGCTTGAAACTGAAGCCGCCCGAATTCTCGAGTCCTTTTTATTGGAGATGCCTCATTTATAGAATATAAATGCAGCGCAAAAGAATGGTTGGTTGGTTGGTTGGTTGGTTGGTCGGTCGGTCGGTCGGTCGGTCGGTCGGTCGGTCGGTCGGTCGGTCGGTCGGTCGGTCGGTCGGTCGGTCGGTCGGTCGGTCGGTCGGTCGGTCGGTCGGTCGGTCGGTCGGTCGGTCGGTCGGTCGGTCGGTCGGTCGGTCGTTCGGTCGGTCGGTCGGTCGGTCGGTCGGTCGGTCGGTCGGTCGGTCGGTCGGTCGGTCGGTCGGTCGGTCGGTCGGTCGGTCGGTCGGTCGGTCGGTCGGTCGGTCGGTCGGTCGGTCGGTCGGTCGGTCGGTCGGTCGGTCGGTTGGTTGGTTTGTGGGGTTTAACGTCCCAAAGCAACTCAGGCTGTGAGAGACGCCGTAGTGGAGGACTCCGAAATTTCGACCACCTGGGGTTCTTTTACGTGCACTGACATCGCACAGCACACGTGAGGGCAGAGGAAGGGACCACAAACACGAACGCTACAACACGCGCGTCCTCGTCCTTTTGCGCTACCTTTTTATTCTAAGAATGTGTCACCAACTAGTTCAACTACAAGTTTTATTGAATCGCACCTCATTTATATCTTCAAGCATCATTTATAATTTATACCTATTTTTCTTCCGTTAAAAAACAATAGGGTTAATAAACAACTAATTTTTATTTTTATCATCACAACAAATTTAAAAAGAAGCAAAATATATGAGGGACATTTAGACTCAGCTTTAAAGGCTATGACGCGATAGCATAGGCTACCAACACACGTATAAATCCCCTCTCTAACCAAGCAACATGAACGTTCCTGCGTGGTATAGGGGTAACGTGAATGCAACCGGCCTGGCAGGCTCATTCCGATGTTACCCTTCGACATGAAAGGAGACGCCCGAGTTGGCAGCGCCTGCCAAACGCAATGTCAGGCAACCCTAATTCCATTTAATGCTTGGCGACGTCAGCTGCCAACCGCGCGAGCTGTCACAGTCAGGCTGGTGATTTTTTGATCCCAACGCCAATGCCGGTGGACGGTCGCCGACACTGGCTTTTCGGTGAATGGGTCGTTTCACGCTATGGCGTTAATATTTCTTTCATACTTTCGTTGATTTAAGCATCTTTGTTTGTTTGTTTGTTGTTTTGTAGCGAGAACTACATTGGCCATATTTTCGCTATTTCGCCGTGCCAGTCCGATGCCAGCGCATGCCTCTCCGGATTGCAAAGAAAGAAGAAGCGGCGGGAGGTGGTATCTGGAAGCTGACATGCCTGAGCCCTAACAGGACGTGGGGCTTCCTGACATTATGTTTGGCAGCAGCTGCCAACTTGACCCTCTCCTTCAGTATGGGAGGGTGCTATCACAATAAGCCTGCCAATACCCTTGCATTCACGTTATCCCTGAGCCACGCAGGCGCGTTCACACGGCTTACGCTGTCGCTTAGCTTACGCTACGCGTCATCGCGAAGGTGGTAGTGAAAACAGAGAGAAAGAGGTGCCATAGTGGAGGGTTTCGGCCCAACGCGCGATAGTGGTTTTAGCCTCATTGCAGTGTAGTGATACAAAGTGCCTCCTATGGCACAAATAAAGCTGGAACCATAGACTAAACTACTATGTGCAAAATTTATGTCTTTACTTTTAAGCCGAACCTAAGTGTAGCCATGCAGTTACCTCTCGTGTAACTGTAGGTTTAACCACATGTTAAACCTCGGGTAGTTTTTTTTTAAACATGTATTTCCTCAAGAGCCTTTCACTTACCTATCTTCAACAGATCATTTGGTGAAGAGGAAGTGTTTGCAGATCCATATTACAGTTGGTAGTGTGCGCGTGTGTTGTGTCTCTTCGCTTGTGTTTGTGTTTGTTGCGTCACATTTCTGGGTACTAGATCATTTGCACGCATTTCAGCTAAATTAATTCCATGGCTGTCGGTTGTTTCATGAAGAAATCGCAGTGGTACAGAAAAGGGCACCTTCGTAGCATTATTAATACTAACACGTGAAATCGATCTGTTTGTGCTGGAAAGGTGCCAGGCGCACTTCATCAGGCTCAGTTTCTTTCCAGTCGAGAACATTTCTGCTTATTTCCGGCAGCCTTCATGTTCTAAGGTATGTACTCTGCCGTTGACCTGAAATAAATAACCGTCGCTGTACCGCGCAGTGAGGAAGATAGTGAACATTAAACACGTGCGTAATTCACGTTGCCCCTTTTAAGTAAACACACGGGACGCAACAGTGAGTGGGCGCTGAATCTGCGCTAAATCAAGTTTGAACTCGGGAGCCAATCACATGCTGGTCGTAAAACGTCCAACCTCTATTGTACGCCATTTTTTTTATAAAATGTTCACTGTTCGTTCTTTGGATTCTCTCAGCCTGTTCTAACTTTCTTGCTTTCAGGCTTGCCTGTTTTGTACGGGAATGTAGCTATTATATCGAAAACTAAAAGACGTACGACTGACAGCTGTCTTGAGCAGTTTTCTGCATACATATTACGAATCATACAGCAGATACTGGGCTTAAAACGAGCTCCCATCCGTGACGCAATGTAATTTCTCACAGTATCAGCTACAACGGAACGAAAATGATGCATAAAAATTGATCAAGTATGAAAACCGAAACTGCCAAATCAGTTTTACTGCTTACTGCCCGTAGAATTCTTACATCCAATGTGCTTAGATAGGGGCTGAGCCAAGCATAATTACACAGACCTTGCTCTTAAGCTGCAGGCTAGCGCGCTAAATGAAAGAACACCGAACCATGAGCCGGCCAAATGCACGTGCCGCTAGCGATGGTTTATTACGGAGATCCTTATAAGATGACAAAAAGGCGCTGCGCCCCCTCCTGCGTAGCATATATTAAGGGTGCACAATGGGAGGCACGAAGAATGCAAAATGTAGAATTAATTAAATCATCCGGAGCTCAGTGGACTAATATCACCTGCACCGTCATGTCTGGTGCTCCCCGTGTCGAGCAGACCCAGCTCCAAACAAAACACAGTAAAGAGGATGTGGCGCCTTCTCCAAATGCGCACTTATTTTTAAAAATGTTGCTTGGCCAAGCCAAAGAGTTCTCTATCTCTTATATATCTCCAACTGGACTACACAGAAAAACATTGCAGCCTTGCTTTTGTAGTTAAATTGTTCTGAGTTACAAATGCTTATTAAATACGCTTTCATGGAAGTAAGTGTCAATTGCTATCTCCACGGCTCCAGAGAAATTGCGAGTAATGTTCAGTAGATATTAATGCTCGCAGGCGCAGAGCGTGGGTCATTCGTGATGCATCACTTGATGGAATGCCGTACTGGCGATTATATGACGGGCTGTTGCTTTGTCGAACTCATCTTTAACCCTTGTTTGTGATCATTACTTTCACTTTGCTTCTGGTATTTACGCCCCTTGTCTCGATTCCTGTGAAAAGATAACTGAGGAGGGCCGGCTGAGGGTTAAATTTCCTGCATTACGTCTTCGTTCCCCTACCAATGCACATGAATGGGACGTTCAGAATTTCGAAATACGTGCCTGCTGCTTGGCTCAAATATCCTCCATAATACTATTATCAGCAGAACTATTGGCATTGGAGTAGACAAGCTACGCCTGTGGATTCCCAATTTATGTTTCCCTACTGTGACGAGGGTCGCCCACTTCCCGCAGACTTCCGACGAAATGTCCCCATCTGACTTCCTCTCGCATACTCTTACGTTTGCAGTAAAATCTACTCATTTACCCTAAGAGAACGTAATGTACGTACCTTTACAGTGCTTCCAATGATGTCGATTGTCTCCCTATTTTTTATTTCACCTAGGGATATCTTCCCCAATCCACTCTGTTCTCTTTGCCCGTCTTAAAGTCGCTGTTTTCTTTTATTAACTTAGGTAGCCGCGATATGGAAAATTTTACTTCAATATTTTTCATTAGCCAAGAAATTTCTGTACCATCAGTGAGTGACGGCAGGATACACCACTACTGCGCACTTGCCATTTCAGTATAATGTTGATACACTCCATTTCATGGTCTGAAAGTACGCGCATTATGCCCGATATATATTTGCTTACCTAGGTCATTGCCAAAGTACGGTTCTCTGGAAACTACCTGCTTTCATCATTTTCACCCTTACCAGTTGAAATACACAAGAGCCTGTTGCAAACTGTTTTGCGCTTTGTAGCCGCTAATTTCTAGATTTCGTCGCAGTATATTTGAAGGCTCCGCAATGTTTTGATTGCCTGAGACATTCAACGTGCGCTGCAACTCTCTTGCAGAGAAATCACGACAACGAGAGAGCCGCTGGCTAAAGCTGGCTTGACGCCTGCATAGCTGCTCACATTTATACTATGCTAAAGGCCTTCACGCAATACTTGGGTGATATTATTACGTATTTGTTATAATTATCTCTTCAGACAAAATAATGCTCTAAATATAGCCTCTAACCAAATATCTTTACCAAAACCAGCCTCCTCTTTAGGCTGATCGAAGTATAAGTTGTTCTGATTTTACTGACGGTTAGGTAGTGAATGCCCTTTAAGCAAAAGACAGTGCGCTAGTCGGTTCTGGGTTCACTTTTTTAGCATCCACGTCGTTACGAAATGATGTACAGTGAACATCCCTGCGTGCTTACGGCATATGTTTACGGGCAAGAGGAATTTGCTCGGTCTGCGACTACGATTAGCGCACGTCAGCGCAGGAATGTGTGGCACCTACGCAGTTAACTGTCTCTTGAAATCTGTCAAATTTTTTTTTTTCCATTCATTTGATGGAAAAACTTAAGGGCAGTCAAGTTCATCTGAAGGCTATGGAGCGATAGTGTCCCTATACGCAATAAAGAGTCCCTACGCTCACTTTGAGATCCTCTGGAATGCGTTGTCGCAGACATTCGCGCGCTTATTGCCGCCACATAGTGGTTTTTCACCCCGTAGAATGCGCGTCTTTCAACAGCCTAGCGGTAGCCTTCCTCAATTGTGACCCAGGGTCACCGGTTCGATTCCGTCGCTTGAAAGCCGATTTTCGTTTGAGCGCAATAGGTACAATCAGTTTGATCGCGCCTTATATTGATGTTTGAGTCCTGTTAGGATCTCGTAATGGCAAGTTTACACATTATAATTGACTTCTAATGCCACGGCTAGCTCGATCAAGCTGGATTTCCCATTCACGCTCACTCTGGCTTCTTCGCTAGGCATTACCTTTAAGTCTATCAGGTTATTATGGTGGCATCCTATTGGCACAAATGAAAAGGAGCACGGGGCGTTAAGTTTGTCCACAGCAATGTTTTTGCTCTCCTTCGAATGATTCGCAGTTACTTGTTTCCCGTCTTCGGCGTTCTCTCTCTCTGCTTTGAACGCTTTTAAGGCCTTTCCAACTTATTCTTTGGTCAAAGAACAAATATCCGCTTCGCTTCTCTCACTGCCTCGGCAAAAATGTTCACACACAAATTTTCGTCCACTGCACGATTTGATTTCTTCCCATGCCCAAAACAATAAAGACCCATTTAAGGTTACATCCTTTTCTTAGAACTTATGCAGAGTTTCCCAAATTATGCTACTTTGCATTCACTGGCATTTGCTTACCTATTAGCTTCGATAACAGGGCTAGTTCTTTCTTGGTAAAGATATTTTGACCATCATCTAGCATTTCTTAACAACTCCTTCTTCCTCATGGAATTGATTAAGATGTTATTCTAACCTGCATCCCTCGTTCGGACACTTATTGCCTGTATTCTTAACGAGCGCACTATTTTCCTGTACGCACAATATTCTCGGTAAACGTGGAAAGACTGCTTTCAGCTTTATTCTCATACCTTCTACCTTCCTTGTCACTGCTAAATCGTTAGGCGCGTTAGGCTGCGTTAGTGTTCTTCATTTCATTGTGACATCAGCAGCTCTTGCTGACCGCATGATTGGAATGCTGCTACACCTAATTGTGATTAGCACGTGGCCATATTTCCCAGCAACGAGATTCGTGCGAAGCATAGAGTCTTTATACTGGTAGAGTATCAGTTTCAGTCTTCCCCCTTGGGCAATTCCAGGTTTAGCTCCTGTTCTCACACTCCTTGAAGGAGGTATTCGCTTGGTAGGTATTTAATTTAAGAATACTCAAGTATTTCTTTTCTCCTGTATATCATGCATGCATGGCACAATTTTCTAAAGCCAGGCTCTCCTGCTTGCTTCACAGTAACATTCGCTTTATGGTTTGCAGCAAAGCCAGTTCTGCGCATTTGCTTGCTGACGTGAGGGGTTCATTGGTTGATACGATTGTGTATTACCTGCTGGTAGGAATAATAAATTCGCTATCCCTACAGCTTAGCGCGATCTAATCTGCCACCCATAAGCGATGTTACAATGCGTAGAAATAAATCACATGTGTGAACGCCCTGGTTATGGCACACAAAAGGTTTCTTGAGCAAGCACAAAATCTCATAGCTACAGTTTGCGCTGTGTTCCCCTAGAATGTGACCGCAGCTAATGTTTGCTTACACAGAAGACAGGATGGCTTACAGCAAAACACAACTGTTTGTTGCAAGCTCATTTGCTACGTTGCGGGCGATCGCAGCCATCTTCGTGTCTGGAATGCATAAGCTCCTCGTGGAGGTTTTCTACAAAAAAAATTGTATCCGTCTATGTACTAACTAGAAGTTAATGCAACGAAGCCACATTATTTTGCTCATGCACTATCGAATGCATACAATGCAACAGGAAACTATTTGTCGCATTCGTGCATTAAAGAAGTCATAGAATATTACCCGGTACGAGAAGCTGGAGGCGTGTCCGAAATTTCTGGCTTCGGAAGTGCTCACTTTGCCTCACATTTTTGTGTAACCTAGCACTTGCGTCATTGCAGCCTTTGAGTGATCGCGAGTCATATTCCGCAATGTTTTCGCATATCTCATGAGCATAACTGTAAGTACGTTGGTACAATTACGTTCTCAGATCAGTACTCTTATTCAGATACACAATGGACATTTTGACAGTTTTCGCGTGTTTTACGAAGACGTCTTCTCACAGAAACGTGACGTCTAGGCTGTGACACGCTCACTCAAAACGGGGAAGTCATAGCGTTCGTTTTAAAATAGCCACGTGACAGTGACGTCACGCAACTGTCACGCGTGCGCATAGCCTTCGAGCACTTGCACTGTATTGACGTTTCGGTTTGAAGATCTTACTTTCAGATCTTATCTCTGGCGGGGTGTTCTAATTTGATCCGGCATGGCAAGCCGGCAGATGTGAGATCTGAAAAGACCTCAGCCCCGTGAGAAGAGCCGCCGGAGCAGCGCTCAAAGCTAGACATCTTGGTTTTCTGAATTTTATGTTTAAAGAGTCGAGAAAACATAGGGACCGCTAAGGCATGACGCACGCGTACAACGCTGATTCATTGCCTCCAAACACGGATGTTACAATGTCGTCGATATATTAAAAAACTAAAGCCGCATTTTTAATGTTTGCTGTCTTTAAAGAGGCTTCAGTAAATGACTAAAAGCAACTGCAATTAAATGCACATACCACACCGAAGCCCAGCTTCTTCGCTCTGAGCTTTTATTAGAATGTTGTCTGCGTTTCGAGTAGCCAAACTGGCCTCGATATAAACGAGAGTGGCTGCGGGTTCTGGCGGACTGCTTCATATTCCGACATAGCTGGCGCAAATTCTCACCCTGAAGCAGGCACGAGAACTAGAAGCCGCTCTTTAATATTATGTATCGCAGGCATAGACAGACGTTTTGCACGTGAAAATGTATACATAGGACTGAAGAGGCCGATCCGCTATTTTCTTGGAATTCAAACGCAAGCTCGCCAAGCTAACGATTGTTACAGGCTAGAGGTTCCAACGCAGTTTGAGACGGTAAATGAGAGCAACAGGCTAGACTCATCTGCATCCGACAAAGGGGGAAGGCGCAAGCTTAAGCGGCGTCAGATTTTTACAGGAGCGAAGCGACAAAATTTGTTTGCGTGGAGGGCACGAGCGAAGCCGGAGGTCTGGTAAAGCCCCGGACGGCCGTAAAGAAAGCTTCTGCGATCAGAGACGCACACAATTGCAGCGACAGAGGAACCCCCATACCTCCACAGCGAACGAGCGGCCATCAGTAGGGTCGCTTTAGAGGAAGGAAGAGAGAGAGAGAAGGCAAGGAGGACGCCCGCAAGCGGCCATACCATCGCGGAAGCGATTTAGCCAACCACCCGACAAACACGCTTTGTTCGGCTTCAAACGACTAACGTGACGCGAACCAACTACATCTACCCCCCCCCCCCCCCTCACTTTTCTCTGCTTTCCGCTGTTGTGCTGTGTTCGTGTGCAAAAGAACGCACAACGTCTGTACAACGGAAAAGATGCCGCTTTGCTGATAGCGGGATACGATGGAGGCATTAGCAGCATCTGGAAGACGCCGACGCCTCCTTCCTCCATGTTGCATGGTATGTGTTGCATAGGGCCTTAACCTCAACCCCTGCAAGATCTGAATTGCCCATTTTTCTACCCCTGCCCTGCCTTTAACTTCTCTTGAAGGGAAACCGGGAAACAAGGACGCTACGTGCAGTGATATATTCGGGAAGCTGCAAGCTTCTTGGCTCTGTATGGCGTCAGCGTAGCGTTGCGAATTCATGAGCGTCTGAAGCAGTTTTACGCCGTCGGGGATGGAGTCTGGGCGAGTGTGCCCGATATAAAGAAATGTATTGCTGAGCAGGAAGAGGCACGCTTAATGCAGTCAAGCCCCTAATTACATTTTATTTTTTAGATCCTCTTCTCTAGCTGGTGCCGCCGTGACGCAATTCGACGTGGAATTCGGTTTGTGAATGAATTTTCAACAGAAAATTCATCGATTCGGTTTCGTTCACTTACTAAACAGGAGGCAAAAATTTGCTCCTATATATAAAAAATCAGAATCAGATAAATTGTTTATGGCAATCACTATTTATTTCCGCATCGAAAATATTTGATAAGCATTCCTTTCGACATTTCTTTACCTGCTTATGGTAGCTTTTTAAGAGGAAATATTCGAACACCAAGCGGCTAACAGCAAAACCGCGTTTTTATTCCCCTATTGCAATTTATTTTATATCAGAGGAAACTGTAGACTGGAGCTTCTCTGAGGAGATTTTGCCACGAGAGAAAGAAATCGATTAAACAAAAGCAATGAACAAGTCGATCGTAAGTAGACCCTTGTCAGCTACTCCACAATGAAGAAAAGAACTTTACGTAAAATATTTTAAACAAAGCAAAAGTTTGTTCCCTGCCTTTGTATGTTAGGTGTGCAGCTGTCGCATCGTATATGCCATAACCATATTGTCTCGCTTTTTCATCTCACTCCCGAGAAGAATGCTTTCTAGGCCGTCAAGCACAATGCTGGGGAACAAGTTTGTTATCTGCGTTGACGTGATCTCGGTAGCTATAAGCATAGTGGACTCTGAGGTCTGTGATCTTGAGAATGCGTCATCCCACTCATATCGCCAAGAGGGCGCCCTAATAAAATTTGCAGCCTAGCTTTTCTCTTCACTGCTTCCTTGATAATGTCGGCGAAAAGTTCAGTCTTCTTGTTTTATTTAATTTCTCATGGCGAAACTTAATAGTGGCCTGCGTTGCCAACGTGTCGTACTGCCGTTGAGGACTCTATGATTAATGCACCGCAATACATCGTGAGGTACTTCGGGTCTACGGGGTTGAAACGCCTTCGGTCCGCCGGTTTCTTGCTCCGACATTGAGAGCACACTTCGCAGGAAATAACGCGAGAAACGAGGCCATAAAGCATGCGTGCATACTATTGGGCTGACGCTATGCGAGCTGGCTCCTAGTCATCACAAAATGCAGCTCGCAAAAAAATATAGAGATTGGGCGGGCGCTGAGGGACGACCGCTGTTACAATAATAATAATAATAATAATAATAATAATAATAATAATAATAATAATAATAATAATAATAATAATAATAATAATAATAATAATAATAATAATAATAATAATAATAATAATAATAATAATAATAATAATAAATTTGTTCACAGGAAGGGAAAGGCGCAGTATCTGTCACACTTGCTATGTGGAAAGGGATGAAGGTGGGAGTGAAAGTGGAAAGAGAGAAAGAGGAGCCGTAGTGGAGGGCTACGGTGTAATTTAGACCACCTGGGGATCTTTAACGTGCGCTGACATCGCACAGCACATGGACGCCACGGACGCCACGGACTAAGCAACTAGAAGCAACCAGAAGAAACCAACAGCAGCATCCTTACGTTCGCATTACTCCAATGCGGATTCTGCAGTGCTCTTTAATTTTTATTTTCCTTCTAAGCCTTTACCCTCTCACTTTTTATCATACCGAGGTTGCCTTCCCATTTGTTTAGTTTACTATTGGTTGGTAACTTGCTCATCGTATGTTCTGAAAAGATAGAAATTGGTAGATTTATTAATATTATTGTAGAACTAAAACATTTGTATCTGAATTTACTATTACTGAAGGTAAGGAGAGATGATAGTTCAGTTAAATGTTCTGCATTTATTATTTCCCCTATGGTGCTTTGTTCCTTCCTTCTAATTTTACGACAATTAGTTTGGAATCGTTGTTCTGTTATTCCACGCTATTTTTGAAAATTCAAACACATTTTCACAAAGGTGATAAGACTCAATTTTTTCTAAGGGTTGAGATTTAGATATGCTAGTTTGGTGACCAAGAAACATGCCGTCCTCGGCAGTTACGGCACGTATTTGTCCGCCCTGTAAGTCTAAAGCATTTTAAAATAAATTTTGATACCAAAATACTGCGCAGCTTCAATCAAACCACAGTTTATCAATAGAAACTCATCTTGCAGAGAGTGCTGGGCCACTGTGCGCACAATAATAAAATCCAGTGTGCTTAGTGGCCTTGCGTATGCTATGTTGGCAACCTGGTAATGACCGCTTTCGGTTGATGCTCTCAGTTTTCTTCGGTGTTTCTCTTTCCCATCCAGCAACGAAATTCCAGGTCAGCAAATTAATTATAATAAACGATTTTTTATTCACGGTGTGTAGAATTTGTTTAAATATTTTATATGATTTTGAAATTTTAACCAAATGTGTGCGTATAGAGTCTTGCCGCATCTCCTTGTGTTAGATTTTGAGGGGCAAGAATTTGTCCTTTAACACAGCTGGATTGTTTCAAATAAAGGTTAAATATTATTGCGGGTTTTGTACAAATGCATTTTCGCTTTCTACTATGACAAATTGTTTTAGTTACAAACGTCCTTGATCACTTATTGCCTGTGAAGAAATATAGCGTGTCGGGAATTATTTAGGTATGTTTAAAATATCGGGATTCCATTGAAGCTATACGATTCTAAGCCATGTTGCCAGATTGGGGGCCACGTCTTTTAATATTTATACAATTCTGCCTTAATAAACTATTAATTTCGAATGTTGGATAAATAGGTCTCGAAAACTTGCTTTACTGATTGATTGCACGCATGCACGCATGCCCCCCCCCCCCCCCCCCCCCCCCCCTACAAACACACACAACGCCGCATTCTGCGCACCTGCCATGCGCGGCCCATTTTAGGCAAGCCCCAGAAGTCTCTCGGCAGCGAAAGGAAATTCCCGTTTCTGAGCTCGCAGCAATACAACGTGCAGTCCCGCTGCGCGGCAGTGTTCGGCTTCCAGGAAACCGCATCCCCATTCCCCACCGCCAAGCCATTCTCTCAATCCCACCCTTCGCGTCCGGTCCCGTAGCCGCGTTGACAGTGATTCCCAATGCCCGACGGCTCCAGCCGTCCCCCCTGCGCAGGCGTTCTTCAAACAACCCATTAGCGCGATTCATTAGCGCTTCAGCCATAGCAAAATGGCTCCAGGATCAAACAAACCGCTTTGCACGGTACCCAGGGACGTCGATTTGTGCGCGCATTCTCCAACGCGGCTGTACTGAATACACGATGCCTGTTTTTTGTTTTTGTTTTTCTTTCAACGATGCTTGCTGACTTTCTGTATTTTTTCTAAGGCGGCTTTATTGCGACCGGTGCTTTTTACCGGCCGCCGCGCGTGCTCGGAGAGGAGCAGAATCTAGAAACTGCGCTCGAATCGCAGATTGCGCCATGGGTTTCAATCGGGCGTGCTACCGAAATGTTTCTTGCAAGAAAGTGACGCCTTTCCAAAGATACAGGGCCGCGCGGAAGGCAAATGGTGAACGCTTTGGAAGCCCTTGATGAGACTGAGATGTTTACCGGTTGGTCGTAAATTGCGAAGTGCTTATGTTTTTTTTAATATAGATCCACCCGAAAGCTGCTGCTGTATTAGTGAAAGCTGAAGCTGCAAGCGTACGTGCTTTTGTTATAGCCCTCTGCGATCTGCAGTGGTAACGGTATACATAAATTTGATTATGGGTTTCCAAATAATAGAAAAAGAGCACTGTTTCCGTGATAACTGATTTCTTCAATAGTATCAAGTAACAATTCAAGTATGAGAACAAAACGTGTTAAAAGGGCATGTAGTCTCCAGCACGACCTATTTACATGCTATTCCCGGTGTCTAAGAACGTCAAGGTCTAGAGATATTTGCGATGTGTCTAAGATTGCTGGGAAGAAAGGACATAAATGTTCGGTTTGAACACTAATGATTATCTTATCATATCTGTGGCATGTGTATCATCTGAAGAATCAACCCATGTCCATACCCTGTCTTAATCTTGCTCCTAGACAGCGCATTCTCTTCGCGTGGATTGGATGGTGGAAGTCTTGGACAGCGGAGCGTTTTGCAGTACTTAAAACTCGAAAATTTTGGAAAGGCCTTAACGTTTTCTTTATACAGTCTTTTGTTTGAGCATCTTCCCGAAGAAATATATCTAGTGTGAATGAATTTTTGCAGACATACGCATATTTAAGTGCGGAAAAGGACAAATATGTTTGCACGTATAGACCTTTGCGTCGGGCGAGGAGGTTATCGAAACGCTCCTCTCTGGACTGTTGCAAACCTGTTCTGCTGCCGCCTCCACCGTGCTGACGTCAGGCGCACACAACAGCCCAGCGAGCAATATGGTGGCGCCTAGGACGCCCTCGTTGCAAAGGTCCATAGAGCGCTCAAAATATTTGTACGTGCCTCTAAAAAAAAAGGTGTTCAAACAAAACAGCTGTAAGGCAACCTTTAGCCTCCGACCTATCGTTCCGCGCAGCCCACCTACAACGGGCATATACACATTGACTTTCTTTCAGGGCCAAAGTTCAGCGCGTAGCTGCTTTTGAATAGTAAGGTATAGCAAAGACCGGAGATGTCGGTGCAAATAACGTTTTGCTTGTGTCCCAGTGTTGTAAGTACTAATACGCATGGCCTTCGGCAAATTATAGGGTGCCCCGTGTGGCAACGCAGATCGTTCATTGCAAACGAGCTGTAATGGAAAAAAAGAAAAGAAGGCCGCATAGATATCAATTTGCCGTTAGACTTCGGGCGCCGAGCTAGAGCTTGTGCCTTGCGGACTATTCTCGGCGGATACTGAGACGAGAGTAACGTTTAAACTTTGGCACTGAGAACGAGGAAAATTGCTAAACGATAAACTTAGATTGAGAAGAAAATATGCCTAACGGACACAGTATACGCGATATGTTTATATAACACATTTCACCCCCGGCATGGGGAACTGAAGCAATTTACAGTACAGCGTTGCTCACTTTCTATTTGTTGCCTCTTTGAATATAGTTAGACTCAAAGCTGATTTTCTTTTATAAACAGCTTAAGTCTCTTTACGGCGTGTTGGAGACTACACAATTCATTTAACGCCTCTTCATAAGGAATTACGTTCTGAGCAGAATAAGGGAACGCGAAACTACGCACAATATTTATAATATTCTCAAGAGTGCCTCGACTTACACTGACACCTATACCGACTCGCCAGCTAATCGAATTGTCACAGAACAGTTCCTCTGCCACGTATCCAAATCACAAGTATTGCACCAAAAAGCTGCGATCTAATTAAACCCAATTTGCACCGCTGCCTCGAAAACTCTCTCGGGAGCAGGAAGTATTCGTGAGCTGAACTGGGGTAGAAGCGGCTTTGGTCACATCTGTCCGTCGTTGGTGGCGTAAAAAATTGGAGGGACTCTTAGATGTCTCCTAATAGGAGAATAGAGAAAGCCACTCTACCTCTCATATCATTTGCCTGTCATCGTTTGCCTCTTATCAGCGTTCGTTAAAGTGCTACATATAATTATAATTAGTTTAGAGGAAAGAAAAGACGCATATATGTCACACTTTCTCTGGCAAGTGTGAGTTTTAACGGTACACCATCGCTCCTGTCGCGTGGCGTTCCTTTGCGCGCATTAAATTAAGTGTGGGATTGAGCGCTAGACAAGAGCCAATCTCGCGGAAAGTGACAGATCTCGAGCACACGATCTTGCGCACAAATCTCGTGCATAACTCTCTCGCACGGGATTTCATTCCATGGGCATAGAAAGGCTTTCGCCTCAGAACAGCTATCATCGGCACACACGTGAGCGCACTGCGGCGCATCATAGTCTTGTGGTGCACGAAACTATGAAGCACTCTTGGCAAATTTGTCTGCACTTCTTCCAACGGTCTATTAATCTTAAACCCCCTTACATAAAAGCGTAAAAATGCACCTTTAATGCAATATTTATTCATGCAACGTTGTTTTCGCAAGAAATAATAATGAATTATACACGCTCATTTTTCTGTGAACGTTCTTGCAGTGGAAGAAGAAGGTAAGTTGAACTAAAAAGCATCTAACGTGGGCTTATGCAGCTTCCAAATAGGCAGAAAAACACCATGTGGAGCCACAAAACGAAACAAAGCAAACGCCATGAAATTAGTGGCTTCATTTGTTGTTAAGTGCTAAAAATGCCACCAAATGTATTCCGTAAGGCCTCATAGAGAGATCCACAGCACTCAATGCCATATGACATTTTGATTGTGCGTTCAGTATAGAAAAGACATCACAGTGTAAAGTGGGACCTATGCGTCCCACGAACCATCAAAGGATTAAGCGCGGCATTATATGTGAGCTCATAGCCCAGCCTATCGCGTCACACCCTCGAAAAGTGGGGCTTAAGTGACCGACACAATTTTTGGCGATGGGTAAGATACGCTGCTCATAGGCCAGAAGGCATCGAAGGTTAATAGAAATTTTTGTGGGATGATCTTTAAGATAACATTGGAGCTTACTATTGTGGGCTGAGGATTATGTGGGATGTAATGGGGACACAAATTAAAACAAATAGTGATTAAGCGAGTACCTATTACTTGTATGCGAACAATGATACGCAAATGAAGCCTCAGAGCGGATCCATTAACGATATCGTGTCATACACTTAGTGGCGAAGCTTAAGAGTCCCCCGAAGTAATTTTAGGCATATGACGACATTAAGCCGTGAATAGCTATTTCCCAAACAAAAGCAAGGGATAGAGCACCTATGTCCTAACATGACAGCAGCAAAGACGATGTAAAGGTTCCTTTCATGCTTTCGCGAGACTCTGAGTGAATGTTTTTACTGACAGTGGCAAAAAAGTAAGCAGCTAACTATACTTGTATTATTATAGGTAAAAAAAAAACACCACTGGGTTTCTTTTCCGTTCTATTGTTACGCAAGAGATTATAAGAAGTGCGACGCTTTTATTTGTTTGTCGGTTGGTTTTGCGACATATGGAAGGGTTAATGACATCATTATGTCGCCTGAAAGAACATAATCGTTACCAGGCGGCTTCGATCGCTTAGTCTTTTTTACTGTTGGCAGCGTATAATGCAATACAGTTCCAAATGACAGCATTTCTTGTCGTTTATTCTTGTTGCACGGAAAGTGGCTTGTGGGAGAAGGTCTTCGTCTTATTGTCCAACTTTCGCCTAAAAAATTACTGTGATCGCCAGCTAGAGCAGCAGAAGAAAAAATATAAACATGACCAAACTACGCCGAGCTTGAGTTTTGAATGAGCAGTGACATGAACAGCTCAGTTTCGCAGGCCACTTTAATAGAACCCGCAACCCTATCAAATCTCGTGATGAAACGTCACTATTTTTCTACGTACATCGCATGTAATCGTCTTCAACATCCGTGCGCAATAAATCTAGAACCCACCTTCATTGCACTGGCCAAGACCCAGGCTAACGTAGTAGAAAACTTTATGAATTCAGCTAGTGGCACAAAACGAAAAGCCAAGTACTTATTTAAATAGTAAAATTATCACACAAGGCAATGTTTAGCAGTCATTTCGTTACTTTTCACAATGCATCAACTGAAAGAATTATTTTTTTTTTCAGTCTGCTTTCGCTTACATAACCTTCAATGACGAATACAAAAAAAAAAAAAAAGAATTCTTAGGCTACACTTATAGCTACATAGGATCCGCAGTCCTGATTTGGCGTTGAAAATAAGCGATCAAGCTTATGGCGTTTTAAAATAACCTCATGCTGCTGTCCACATCTGACTAGCGGTGGCAAAGCGATATTATAATGCCAAGTTTTGTTATTAGCGTGAACAACACGTGTCGCACAATGTTATGCAATCGTCCCTAAAAAGGGGGGGGGGGGGGGACACTAGCCGCTATTCCTGAGCGCAAACAAATAACGAAATTATATATTAGAAGACAGGCTAAGCGTTACGAGTATGAAAAAACAAGTATCGATTGATGCGTATTGCGCACGGACCGACCGTCACTGGGCGCCATGTCTGGGTCTCATCGACCGCATGCAAATTGCACACGTACGGAGTAAAACTGATGACGCGCGCGTGCCGCCGGCACTCTGGTAACAAAGGGCGCTATGCAAATCATGAAGTCTCGTTAGTGCTTGTCAATACTCGCGCGTCTCTTGATAAATGCCCACTGCTCAGGGAACATCTGCGATGATCGCCAGATGGAATCTCTTGTCGTGTACATATCCATACATCACCGGCGTAACGCTGTGATGTCGCCATCATTTACTCAGTTGAAGCGGCGGTGGAATCACGATTGATCTTCTTTATCGGCGCTGAGTACGCTCGTAAAGTAAAAGCATATCTTGTCATACTCTCATAAGATTGTGAACCTAAATTGGGCTTATGTTTGCAGTCTCTTTATATTCTCCTTATTACTATCCTGTCTATTCCTTCACGTCAGACCACATGCAACACTTACACTCGACACTGTAAGACTGAAAGTCTTCCTCCATAACCGAGTTAGTAAAGCACTGTGCGCGACGACGTATGTAGGTCGTTGGTTAAAACAGTAGTTGGCTGTATGTCGTTATCTTAATGCCACAGCATCATACTCATAATCGGAAAAGAGCTGTGGCGTGGTAACATAATAATAAGAACAGATAGAGTAACACTAGACCTGAAGCGACAGCCATGAATATTTACCCAACTTAGTTTCGTTCGTGTCACCACCTCTAACATCTTTCCAGCAGCACCTGAAAACTACCTAAATTTCTGAAAATAAATCTGATTGTCCTCAAAAATACGTACAGGTACCCGCAAATGCAGCCATGGCGCAAATATAAAGCCATGATGCAAACTTCATTCTGACCATCAGTTTCAGATGCTACGCTATTGAAAACAAATAATCTAGTTTGGTCTTCCTATGAATCCTAACGAGGCAGTGTTAAATTCCTCGTTTATGTAGTAAAATCCGTCCGTGTCGGCCTTTTGAGAGACAAATCACGAGAGGGCCTCTGGCAGGGGTAGTTCACTGGTGATATGGCCAGGCACTCATTTGTCGGCTACCTACGTGATGTAACGAGATCCCGTGACATAGCTTGTCAACGCAAATAGCTCATATGAGAAAGGAATTGAACCCACCACCTCGATCTGATTTAGAAACACTACTTCTAGGTCACCCAAGCTCGTTTGGGCGTCTTCGTTAACGCGATGCTTTATGCCTATGGCGGTAGGTCTCTCACATATTGCAGCAGCCTACGGTTACATGCTACCGTGTGACTGAGGAACATTACAAGCAGAGATTACATAACTAGTGATTAGTCAATTAGGGAAAGTCATCTACGCAAATTGGATCCACAACAGGAGTAGCAGACAGGACGCTTTCTCATCATACTCTTTAAAACAGACCTAACGTGTGGGCAAGCTTTTTTTCTTTACCTATTTACTCAGTTATCGAGAAGGTAAAACATGACTAGACCACTGTTTTCTCATTGATAAGCAACAATGTCAGAGCATGTTAGAGAACCCCAAGTGGTCAAAATTTCCGGAGTCCTCACTACGGCGTCTGTCACAGCTTGAGTTGCTTTGGGACGTTAAACCCCACAATCTAAACCAACCAACCTTTTCTTATCCTTCTTCGTGTGCGCGCACTGCTACTTAGTTATCAAACAGTTTGTATCTCCGCTTACTCACACACACGCACTACCACCATTTATGAAAGTGCACCTGACACAGACGCAAAAAACCGCGTTAAAGAAGTCATTGGAGAGTGTCTGCGTTGCCTATATATGTTAATTGTCTGAACCGGGATTCAAGGCTCCCGGATGGTTCTATCCCATTTTCATCTTACTATCTTAAATAACTGCAGCAGATGGCTGCTTTTGCCAACTCGAACATGATAATCGGTCTCTTGACGTTACGCAACCCATCGACCCATGAGCGCCAGGCCGTGTCACCTGCCAAAGACATATACGTGCTTTTGCGCTCACAATGACGACGGCGATTTTCTGGAGAACGCGGCGTTTAAAGCAGGCGCATTACAAAAAACATTTCTCTTGCTTTCCTCGATTTAAGGTCTGTCGATAGGAAAGAAAAGAACGACAAAGGAGATATAACAAACAAAACATCAGAAGCTGTCAGCCGAGTGAAACGAAAAAAAAAATGTAGTAGGCGAATAAAGTGGCTGGGTGCTAAATATGGCTGCACTGTTTTTATGTTTAAGAATTTATGGAACGTCCTTCGGTCGCAATTTATTAGCAAAAGAAGAAAATTTCCAGAAATGATCAGCGAGCCGTGTACTCTTGTGCCCCTGAAATCCAGGTGTGATTAGTGGCCATTGTGGCGTAGAACAAAACAGGAAAATAAGAATGCTCTTTGGAGGGTACTTAAACGATTATTACCCACTCGGCTGCTTCCGCAGTTTAAGTAAAATTTAGTGAAAATTAAATTTAAACTCACGAAGAAAACAAGTTTCTTGTGGAACGAGAATAGGGGAAAAGCCTTTTAGAGCAGCGGGGTCATTATTATACTTCCCGGTGGTACTAAAAAATACTGGGCAAGAAAATTGAGTCCTAGAGTGGTCACGTGCTTTAAAATGGTCTTTTGCTACTACCGCGGGCAGCAGTTATTAGTCTTCACAGCCTCTTTGCATTTTTGTTTCTCTTTTTAAAGCCTACGGTGCATTGAGAAAAATGAAGCGTCGCACACCTCACGTTTATTGCTTGTGACAGAAAAGAAAGCGGAGCAAAAAGACAATGTAGTTGCCTGCATATTGTTTTATTCTGGAAACATTGTTGCGCTCTGATTAAAAAGGATGATTTTTCATTTCGTCTAAGCTGTCTTGAGGCCACAAAAGCACTCTTGTGCAGTTACGTTTACCAGCAGAACACTTCCACACGCTTTTTGGTCAGGCTTTTTCAATAACGCTGTCCACAATATAGTTACACTAAAAATGTGTTCACGTTTTTAAATGTGACATCATTGCTTACCTGAGTGCTCTTGAAGATCAGAGACACTTTCAAGTAATGTGACTGTGAGAAAATATCCATATATATGGCATCATGTTGGGTAATAGCTTGACAACTCCTCTCAAAATGTGCCGCTAATAGTTATGGAAACGATTATGTCAGGAATATTATTTCGGAGTGATATGACCGAGACAGCGCAGATGAATTGAACGTCCGAGTAGTACCACTGATGCGTGTTACTTAGCTGTTACATACCGATTACACTATCGAAAATACTAAATTTATTTTTTGTTTTTCTTAATAATATAAAAATTATAACATTTTTGTAGTAGATGTAGTGATATTCAAAAGCGATGGTTTTATCCAAAGCAATCATTATGTAATCATTCTGCAAAGAACAACCGAGCCCTTCAAAACGTTGTTAGTTGAAGCACATGACTGTGTTGTACAACAAATTTCAAGAACATTGTTGGTTGGCTGCATGAAGAAAACGATACTCACGAGGACATAGGAGGATAGAATAAATGAGGCTATTTCATAATTGTTTGTATAAGATGTATTTGGATATCTTCGATTAAGACAAACGGAACTATTGCAATAATAATAATTATTTTTGCTACTGTTGAGTTTGTCTTCTCCACATAAAGAGTGTCTTTGCAAAGAAGCACGCTTTACAAAATCAAGCGCTAACACTAGCTTTCGTAGTCTAAGTGTATAGCAGCCCATTGGCTCGTAATGCGTCTCTGTAAAATGGGTTAGTGCTTCACGGGCATTAAGATTGGGCTCTAGGAAGAATTTCTATCATATGTCTTTAAACCTAGTTTCCTGCAGTATCCAAAGCCGCATGTAGCTTGTGCAAGCTGATCCCTTTCTACTGAAGATTAGTTGCATGTCTAGAGCGATAAACTATACTAATATTTGCTTGACGAATCTAATGGCATTGACACTTGACAGTCGACGCGCCTAATACACTGGGACATCACAGTAGGAAAGTTCATTATGGATAGATAGCGCCAACTAGACGAGTGACAAAAGCAGAAAGATGACACAGACATCCTGCTTTTTTTTTCTCTCGTCTATTTCGCCCTCTTCCACCTACAATGAGCACCTACTAACTCGCCAAGATGTCCATTTTGCTTCGAAGGCAAGTGTCAATGCCAATAGATTCGTCATGCAAACATTAGTTTAGTTTTTCGCTCTAGACCTGCAACTAATCTGGCAGTTAAAACAAGGATCAGCTTGCAGAAGATACATGCGGCTTTGGATACTCCTGGAAACTAGATTTAAAGACTAATGTAATACATTCTTCCTAGAGCCCACTCTTAATTCCCGTGAAGCGCTATACCATTTTACAGAGACGCATTACGAATCAATCGGCTGCTATACCCTTCTTCGGAAACTACGAAAGCTACTGTTAGCCCTTGATCCTGTAAAGCGTGCTCCTTTGCAAAGACACTCTTTAAGTGGAGAAGACAAACTGAACCGTTGCAAAGAGCCTGCATCGGGAACGTTCAACAACATATTAATTATTATCATAATACTACTAGCAATGTTTACTGCTACATTGCGAAAGATGCAACAAGATTGATAACAGTGAAAGCCGACAGGAGGCTTCGGCTTTTGAGCCCATGAAGAAAAGCAAAAGTACAAAATTCTCAAAGTAAACACCAATTGGTAACCGCAATTACTACAATACATGTTAATAAAAGCCAAATAACAATAGTAAAGTCACAGCGAAAGACTTTTCTTGTTCTAATTAAAAGTGTCGGCGCGTAAACAGAATGTGTTGCTTTCCCATACCTAGCTAAACCCCGTGGTACATAACGAGCAGCTTGCCGCAGCTTTTGTAAGCATTACGTTACATAAAGGTGTCAATTACAAAACTTAGTATGAACTGTCAGTAGTGTACAAAAAACGTTATGGGTTTAAGCACGGCTTGAACGAACGAAACGAACGAAAGCTGTTTTAAGCAATTTATGCATAGCTGACAGTTTAATAAGGGGGACACTCGAATTTCGCATTTAGATTAGCCGCAATGGCCCCTGTAACACCGCTTTTCAATTAGCGACATTTTTTGTATTTTTTTATATAGACAAAGAAACGCGCAGTAGCTCTTCCACTTTTTCCGTGGATGCATGTCCTTGCCATGCGAGAAAGGAAGAAGGTGGGAGTGAGACCGGAAAGAAAGAGGTTTCGTAGTGAAGGGCTTCGGTGTTTTTTTGACCATCTGGGCATCTTTAACGTGCATTGACATCACATAGCACGCGGAGGACAGTTATATATTTTGTTCCATCGAAATTCAGCTGCCGGCAGCGATATTGTTTCTTTAAGTTAGGTTCTTGGAAAGGAAGACATCGTATAGTTTTGGGTGGACACCACGGAATGGTGGACATCTGCACTAATTATGTCAGCCTCACACCAATAGTTTTTAAATCAAGTGGGGTAACATTGGCCGATATACGGCGCAGTAGAGAAAGAGAGAGAAAGAAAAGGAACTTTATTTGTCAGAGAGATAGTAATGGCCAAGTTCCTGAACTTAGCATGATCAAGCTTTCGCTTCTAAAGAGAATAGAGGTAGACTGAGAAAGGAACAGAGAAGGAAGAAGGGCCAAGCAATTTGAAAGTGTTCATGCATGCGACATACGATAATTACAAGCAGTTGACGTGTACATGTTTTTAAAGGCATTATCAAAACAAAAATACAAAGAATAATTATATGACACATATATAGTTATACCATATCTATGAAGGCTAGAGGCGAGTGTATAATTTGTGTTTCTTTTTGCACTGACAACAGAGCCACAAGTCTGACATTAAGCAGGGACCATATGGCTTTCCATAGCCTCGAGCAAACCTAAACCAAGTGGCCATGTCACGACAAGTTGTATAAACAGGAGCATGTCTATATATTTTATCACATTTGCATATTCTACATGTTTCCAACCAGACAGTGCTGCTGTTAATAATAATAATACCAATATTTTAATTTACAGAACATTACCAAGTAAAGCATTTGTAATCATGTTTGCACAGTGTGCGCCTGTTCATCAGGGGGACACTTGATTTCACAGCGCACATAGTTGGACTGCGCGAGAAATAATAATGAGCCTATTCGCTCCTGTTCGGCAATGTGCGGCCGTGAGTACCTCTGTGCTTGTGCGTGTGCACGTATAAGTGTAAGTGTATAAATGCGCAGAAAATCTCGAAATCTAATACGATTATCAAAATACCTTCATAAAAAATAATGCAGGCTTTTGCTATATAATGTTCACGCAAGCGACTCGCTAGTCGCTAGTTGAGGGTTTTGGAAATGATATGCAAGGGTACGGTACAATGCATAACGCTCTTCGTTTTAGTGGCGATGATGGTTTTGGTGGGTTCATTGCAAACTGCTATACGATCACATTGCGTTCAACTCCATTTTACGTCAACATTTTTAGATATGTTCCGTTTCTGAATCTAGATTACGCCTGCTTCGTTACCTTAGAACTGAGTGCATGTGGGTGTAGACCCGTGTTCATTTCATGGCCTACAGCGCTCCAGAGCAGTCCACATTTTTCAGGGTGTCCCCCGCGTTGAAATCGACTCTAGAGTAAACTCGCAGGAATTGATTTCTACGAGGAGTTGTCTGTTCTTCGTGGCGCAAAGATTGAAATTTCGCACGAGAACAATTGCCAAAATGCGTTGAACATCGGCGAAACCGATATCTAAACACTGGAGTGTCCAAATATCTTCTGACAGACGTTTCGACGTTTTTCCTGCCGCCCTGTTACGAATGCGCGTGACACACAAAATGACGACGGGGCAGCACGAGGCGTGAGGGACGACCTGCGTTTAAAATGGTCACGTGCACAGAGTATATATTTGATCATGTAAAGATCCTCTAGGTCCCACCGCTGTACGGAAACACAAAAATCAACACGACAACTCGACACCTGAAAAACCCTAAACTTTGTCTGTGATGACTTTAGCATGCGTCTCTTTTTTATTTTGTGTACACGACAATGAAAATTTTAAATATACATATTCGAGATTGCCGTTGCTTTCTCAAGTTGTTTAGCATACGTACATTTCGCAAGTATGTCAAATCCGGCTGCTTCGCTGCACAGGGCTTACCCAGACATAAATATGGAAATGTTTTAAAGGGTGGTAAACTGAAATTTATAAAACGCATAAAATTACAAATGGATTGCTATGCCTCATGAAAACAACCAAAGAGAAAAAATGCGACTACCGTCGCCAAGCACAGTGAAATACACAGAGCACGTGGAAGTCCGCTGCAGTTTCTAACATTCTGGGTTCTGCGCAAAACGTTGGGGACGCGCGTAACGCGCCTAACACACTCGCGCCATGCACAGCAAGCAGCCATGGTAGCAGCTGCATATATTACAATTATAACCCACCGACCCCACTTGGCAAGGCGTTGGCCTATCGCAACATGCCTAACTTATCCCCACGAGACTCTACACGCAGCTTGTATAAAGTTCGACAGGGCTCCTACTGGCAACGTACAACAGCTTTCCGTGGCGATTCCGAGCTCAAAATAGACCTCGAAACCTCATTAAAGAGTTACAAAATGAACGCGCTGTTTCTTGTTGTTCAAGCTTGCCGCTTTCAATTAGGAAGGCCGACACACGCTTTTCTCGAAACGTCAGAGCCACGCTTCCACGATGACGCAGTTTTCGCGCCTACCTCTGTAAGCATACATTTTGTTTTGAGACTAGTTTAGTTATTTTCTAAAAGAGGCAGTGTCACGAGGTAGCCGAATCTTGGACGCAGGAAGCCTAAAAAAAAAGGTTGTCATGAACTCCAAAAAGGTTTCACGATTAAACTTTTATCAATATTTTGTGCCCGATGTTGTTTAAAGTTTCAGTTCATAATTATTTCATTTTTAAACAAATTGTATAGCAGCCGATTAGTTCGCCGCCTGTCTTGGCAGCTGACTACGGACATCTAAAATTCGCAGCTGACTGTTTTTTTCAACAAACCACTGCTTTGGTTTGTTCTCAGATTTGCTACGCGAGTAGAATTTTGTAATTACTAGAAAAAATCTCAGTGCCCAGAAACGACGACGGTAGATTATGAGAGTGTATCGAATCAAAAAATGTGCCGCGTAGTCTAATAACAACTGGCTAGGCATAGGTTGATTCAACGCTCTAGTAATTTGGTTTGTGCGGATATTTAACTATAAATTAATCGATTTCTTTTTACTTGCACCAATTTCCAGTGCACCGTGTGAAATACGTCACTCTAGTGGTTGGGAATGAAAGCATGACTAGTTCTGCAAAAAATTTTATTTTGCTTTGTTTCCCTTTGCATTTGATAAAGAAACGGAACGGATTTCAGACACAGCATGGGGGTATGAATGCCTTTGCTAGAGTAAGAAAGGTCAAGTATCCGTCCAATTTAATAGTGCAATTTTAAATGCAATAATAATGGACTTGCCGTTTCTGTTAAAGTGAACACTAGCCAGGAAATATCCACGGCAAAAACCACAATGTCACTTTCAAACATCATATAAATTCTATACACCTGACCAGATAATGTTTGGCAACAGGCAAATACCATTAACGACAATAGGTTCAAAAAATGCAGTGCGCTCCAGATATAACCAAACTGATTGGCAGACATACTTTATCTCAATTAGGTATGGACAAGGAAAAAAAAAAGACAGCACACGTGACTTGTTTGTGCGTTCCATCTCCCTTTACTGAGCGAAAGACTAAGCTTTCAAATGCGTTATGTAAACCATTGCATTAAATAGCCACACATTATGGATGCGATGTGAGAACGTCTTTTTTCGTGATGTATAGTTGCACCATGAGAATCTATTATTCCATAGATCCTCCTTTGCCAGAAATCTGGCTGCCTGCGTTTTGATTCCTTAAACGCGCCCTATTGGTTTTAAGCGGCATCCTTAATTCCTCCATGTTAGCATAGGATAAACTTAAGTCCAGTGGCATGCTGTGTGTTTAGTGTATTTGCGATGTCGCACTGAAGAGTCTGTTTTGCCAGTTTATATAATAGAAGACGTGTTTCTACTTGAGCCTAGAAGATAATAGAAGCGGCTGGGCGCTTGGCAGGACAAGGGGAAGGGTGTCCAGGCCGTGCGTGCTCTTTGCCGTTTTTTGTGCGCCAGCGGGCTTGATTCGCGCTTGTGAGGCGAGCTACTGTCTCTGTATATATATTTCACATGCCTTCTCTCACATCGTCACCCATCGTGATCTTCCTTCGTCTCCCCTTCCCCAGTGCAGAGTAGCAGGCCAGATTTGAAGTATTCCGGCCAACCTCTCTGCTTTTCCTTTCAATAAATCCATCTATCTTAAACAATGCATTTACTGCTAAACGTCGACAACTCAAGTAGCACAAAGTGGGCTATGACGTGGGGGCCCGCGTTGGGCCCGTGAGGGCAGCCCATACGGGCCCCGTGCGGGATTTGCAACACGTACCCAGAGGGGCCCCGCGTGAGCGGCCCAATTTCGCCGCGATCGGTCCCAAACTGTATCCGTGTGGGCAGCCCAAATGGGGCTGCCCGCATTCAGCCCAGGTAGACGAATGTGGGGCCACCAGAACCATTAATGGGCCCCACATTTGTGCAGGCAGTGGCATCCCATTGATCAAGGTTTTAATTTTTAAGTCGATTAATCCCTCCAATACCTGAATTGTACAGGCGCGGGATTTGCGAAAGCTACTCCGTTTCGGGCTGACCCACGTGCTGCCCTTATGGGTTGAATCGGGCATTTTCAGGGCTGCCCAAGTTCCAATAATCAAGTGTGAAACACTAAGCACTATTTTTTTTGCTTGTATGCTACACTCAGTAACATGAGAGAAATTTATTCCCAACACTACAATAATGTGGGCTGGCCCACATCACCCCAACATGTTGGTCTGAATATTTATTTCGGTGCTGCATGGAGAATAGTAATGCCATAGGAAACATTTGGAGGTCGTTCAGTACATACTCGTAAAGCGTAACAGTTACTGTTGCATATTTTCTGTGGATACTGCATAATTAATGCAGTTTGTAGAGTAAACATAGATAGTCTTCATTCATTGCATAGATATGCTTAGGACAGTTATGCGAAACCTCCAGAAGAGGCAATTAGTGGCCGCTATAACATAATTTACATAAATATAATGGTGCCTTAAAGATAGGGTGGAGACGTTTCAGAGCGGTATGCCCGCCTACTGCCAATTTGGGGCCCACTGCGGCCTTTCATGGGCCGCCCGATTTGGGATGACCTTATTTTTACCGCATGGACTACGAATATATGTTGCATTTTACCTCAAGTACCCCAAGAAATACCAGTGTGGGCAGCGTGGTGGTGTGCTCGCTTTTCAGCCCGGTCGCAAACCATGTGGGACCTATTCGGTTTTTGCGTGGGCAGCCCCAATCGAACTATTTGCTTTAGGCCCACATTTGCATCGCATCTGCCCTAAATTGCCCCGCAAGAGACCGATGCGGGCAGAAGCGGGAAGGAGTACTTGCCTGCCCCGCTAACGGCCATGCGGAAATAATCTAGGTTTTTGGTGGGCAGCCCTATAAGGGGCAGCCCAGAAATTTTCTGCATGAATTCCATATTTTCGTCTGACCTTCCCTCAAGTACCCCTCAAGGGTCTCATGTAGGCAATGTGCGGGCATACCCGTATTTAGCCCCGCCGCGGCCCATGCGGGACCTATTCGGCTTTTGAGTGGGCAGCCCCGATTAGATTAGCCCAGGCTTTTCCTACACAAAGCCCAAATTTTATTTGTGTCGGCCCTAAAATTTCCCAAGCGGGACCCTTGAGGGCCAGATGTGGAAATATGTAATCAGTTAGCCCTTTCCGCGCCTATATGATGCCCAGATGGAAAAAGCAGGGGCAAGCCCAATTTGGGCTTGCCCGCTTGATCTCTAAAGGGGGCCCTCATGGGCGTTATTGTGGTTACCCAAGCCCAACTTGCCCATACGGGCCCCAGGTGGGCCACGTAATGTGTGCTACTTAAGAAACGACATTATATACAGGATGATACATCGCGAATAACATGTCTTAAGAGAAGGATTCATAGTATGAATGAATGAACCTTTACTTGAATTAATAAGTCTATTCTATCAATATGCTGCTAAAAGTGTCTTACAACATTCCGCAGCTCCCTTGCAATTATTTGAAAACGCACCTAAATTGTTTCCTGTAGTAGTGCTAATTACTCGAACTGAGTGCAGGCTATACTTCAGAAGCAAACATTTATGATGCAATGGATGCTTATACTATTTATGGTAATATATTCAGATTAGCATCTTACAATTTTCGCAGCTGTCATACAATGTTTTCCGAAAACGCATCCTATCTATTTTTTGACAGCCTTAACTACTCTGGCTGCACGCAGAAAAAAACTTTAAAAGAAAAATTTGCTTTCTAGTCAGAAGCTAGGACATATACTTATGCATAGCAGTATCCTAAAATATGCATCAGTTGCCTCAGAAAAACTGGATTTAAAAGCTATACTTTAGATGTGGTAATCGGTCGAAATATCTTCACGTACGATGAACTCAGCCATTACAATTACGGAAAGTTTCTGGAAACCTTAATAGTCACCAAAATTCTACCCAAGCACGAACTATTGGTGCGTTGGTACACGTCTATGATAGTTGCCCCTAGTAGCGGCCAAAGCAAAGATATAACACTTTTGTAAGCAGCATCTGCTATCCATATACACTCGGGTCATCCTTTATGCACGTACTACATCACAACCCAGGAAAGTAACACGCCAGTGCGCGTCCTCTTGCGAGCGCATATTTGTGTCTTGCGCAAACAGAGATGCGAGCAAGCGGATAATATATTCGTGCTAATGCTGTTGTGCTTCATCTTAGAACGCGCGTCTCATGGGAACGCTTAGTGCAATATATAATCACTAAGCAGACATCAAGACAGCGTATCTCAGAATCGTTTATCAGCCTATCTTGAGAGTCCGCCTGCATGGAGCCAATCTTTGGGCAACTGTGTTACCAGGCAAAAAAGGTGGGACAGAAAAAAAAATTACTGAGAGAATTTCAAATGCTCCCAATGCAATGGGAATGTGATACGGGAGCAGTAAAGTGTTTCGTTCTTAGAAGGCAGCGCGCGAGAATACGTTGTATTCGTAAGTAACCGTCAAATATCTGCGGCACCACTTCAATATCTAATTCACCTTGTTCGCAATTAATGGGTCTCATTTTTTGCTCAGATAGACCTGGATTCCTACCTTATTCGGGGGCATGGGTCGGAGCACTTTGGACTCCTAAAGTGCGGTCAGGCGAGAGCCATTATAGCACGGTAAAAGCGTCTCCAGATGATTCGATGCGTACGAGCTTTCTGCGTCCTTTTTTACCATCAGCACCGCTCTCTATCATACGACGCATTGCGCCACCGCCAACTCCCATGACGTCACGTTCTTGCTAGGATGGGGCATGACGTCAGCGGGCGGCGGTCTTTATGGTAACCACGTTGGCATGACGCTAGACAAGGAGAACTAAGACACGTTCCTCACGGGCCCGGCGTGGCTAAGTCTGTTAACGCCCTTGGCAGCTGATCGGAGGAGTAGGAGTTCGGTTCCCGCTGGAGCACGATGTTTTTTTCCTAAAGATTAAATGGGGTAGCGTTTGACGAAGCGTCAAAGTAAAGGCACAGGATGATTGACAGCTATAGTGTTACAGGCTTTGCCGACGGACGGAGAGCAATGAGCCATTAAAGTATTTTGCCTTAATAAAATGGCAGATGCATGGAAATTTGTTCCAGATATTAAAACAATGCCGCCTTGTGCATTGTCGCTTTCTTGAGCAAAATGAAAGAGGAGGAGAAAAGGATGGTGGAAGGCAGGGATGTTAACCAGAAAGAATGAATTATGGTTGCCTACCCTACACTGGGGAAGGAGAAGGGGGATAAGGGGGTGGGTAGAAAAGGATAGGAGGTGAGAAAGTCACAGTCTGTAAATCAGGCTAGTTTCTCTTAAAAAGCAAAGAAGTGCCTTATAGGCTTTGAGCGCAGATGACTTTTGTGGTCATAGTCCCAAGACCTTCCCTTCCATTAAGGGGTGAGCGTCCAGACGATCCAATGCACTATGCAGCGTATGTCGTTCAGTTGCAAAAACAGGGCAATCACATGGGAAGTGCTCAATCGTTTCATCAACGCCACATCGTTCACAAGCAGGGCTGTAAGCCATCCCTATCAGGAATGCGTATTTGTTTGCGAATGCAACGTCAAGCCATAGGAGGCACTGTAACGTTGTTTCACGACATGTTGTGCGGTGGAGAATACGCAGACGTAGTCCGGGGCCCAATGCCTTGAGGCGACGGTTGGAGAAATCTCCGGTGTTCCACGCTTAATGTGTCAGCTTCACAGCCAAACAGCGAAGCCCGCTCGCTGCGTCGGCTCTCGTTAACGGCATTTGAACTGGAAGAAACGGGCACAAAGGGCAGCGTCGTCCACGTGGTTATTTCCTGCAATGCCGCAGTGTCCTGGCAACCACTGATATTTGATGCCATGACCTTTGGATATTGCGGAGTGGTGAAGCGTGCAGATCTCTCCAATTAGTTGTTCATTTGAGCCATGGCGTAGTGCCGCTTTCATACCTTGAAACGCTGCTTTGGAGTCAGTGAAAACTGACCATTCTTGGGGGAGTTCCTGGCTGATATATTCGACTGCAGCCCGTAGGGAAGCTAGTTGCGCGTCAGTCGAAGAGGTGTGATGTGTAGTCTTTAGGTTTATCAAGACGGACCTTGGCGGTACTACCACAGACCCTGCGGAGCTGGCTGACGTAACTGAGCCATCCGTGTACACATGTATTCGGCGATTATGCTTGGAGTGAAGGTGATCCAGCGTCATTTGTTGCAAGGCAAGCATTGGTACCACAGCTTTCTTCTTTATGCCAGGAATTGATAGGTGAAGCTGAGGTTCATGTAGGCTTCATATGGGTACGCACGGTCTTGAAGCAGGGGTAAACTGCGAAGGAAGATGAGTGCGGTGATCATCAATGATTTTGGAAAAGGCAGTACGTGGTCTAGGTGCTGGGAGATTTGCCAAGGGGTGATTGGAAACTCGGGCGAGGTGTCTCATGTGTGTTCTCAGGGTCTCGACGGCAACATAGGCAATGACAAGATGTTCCCCGGCTAGAACAGTTGCTGCCGTTGAGGTGCATTTCGGCAAACCGAGGCCGATGGGAAGCATGCGCTTGCGCACTTTGGAGAGTGCGAATGTTCGTCTTCGTGATGTTGTTGAATATCGGAAGGCTGTACCGCATGTACCCCATAAATAATGATCGATAAAGTTGTAGCATCGAGTGCACTGATGCGCCCCATGACTTTCTCCGAGGAAGGAGAGAACATAGACAATGACAAGTAGTCTCTTTTTCATGTCATTCAGATGTGGGCTCCGCGAAAGATTCCTGTCGATGACAAGTCCCAGGACGCAATGTCTTTTTTCATAGAGAATGGCTTTCCCGTTTATAGATATGGTATAGTGTGACATTGGTTTTCGTGTGAAGGCCACAAGAGAGCATTTCTCACTTGAAATGCTAAGGCCCTGCAAATGTAGGTAAGACGTCACGATTGATGCTGCCCTTTGAAGTCTCGCACGGACTTGGGGACGAGTCAAACTTGACGCCCAAATGCAGATATCATCAGAATGCATAGACATCTGAGCGCATTGTGGCAACAAATTGACCAGGCCGATGAGAGCAAGGTTGAACAGAGTTGGACTTAACACCCCGCCCTGTGGGACTCCGCGTGAGCGCCAGTGTAAAGAGGCTGTTCCGTCCCGAGTCTGGATAAAAAGCGACCTTTCTGATAAATAGCTGCGGATCCAACTGTGGCGCCGCACCATGACTTGTTTTTTTTTTATACATTTAGGCAAATGTGTAACCCTGCTAAACTTAAGTGCAAACGAAAGCGACAGCATATTTCGCCCGATCTGCCTTCCTCGTCTCTGTGCGGCAGCTCCTTGGCAAGCTACGTCCCCAGGGTGATTGGATTCGGCCTGTCGTCCTCGCAACCTCCAAGAGGCAGGCAGTTCATGAGATTTCTCGCCTGGATTATCCATGACGACTGCTACCGTTAAATTGTCCAGAGATGTTGCGATCCGTTATCACCCTCTAAGAGACAGAGGAGGCAGCGGAGGCTATCAGACGAAGCGGGCGCCACAGAGCTATCGTAGCTGCCACTGAGTGATGTCGTGGTTGTCACGTGACTAGGCAGAGGCTAGCGCGCTTATCGAGTTCGGCGCTGGCGCGTGGCGGCTGTGTTACATCATAGCTGCTACGTGGTTTCTCCTCGGTTCAAGGTCAAACACACGCAAATGTAGAACAGTCTATGGAGGGGAGTAGTAAATGTTTTCGCTGTTTAATGAACAAGCACAAAAACCCGGCCTCTACAGTAATTAAGAAAAGTAAGTATGAAATATTTTATTAGCGACGTCATTCTGCCGTTCAACTCCATCGTTAGGCAGTTCTGACATCATTTGTAACTTTGTTACGCAGATATAGCAGTGCTGACTAAACGGCGTACCGCGATAGAGAGCGTCTCATTTCTGCTTTTGCGCTCGTCTCCTCTGCAACCGCTTTGAAATGTCAACAGAGGTGTTGCGCCATTTCAGCTCTAAGCCCCTATATTACAGCGAAGTGAAGGGGCAACTCAGTATTTAGGCCCCAGGTAGTTTTAGCTATCTACTTCTGCCTTTCCTCCTCATCTTCTTCCTTCTCCTACTGAGAGGCAAGTTTCGTTTTGCGCTTTTTCAACCGTGCGAAAAAAAAATATATATAGCAGTGGCTTAGCTCAGCTATGCCAGGATATATGTAGCGAGAGGTTCGTTTCCCTAGCTGAGCTTGTTATGTTCATGTACCGTCTTTGCCAAAAATAACCAGGCAGCTCCGAAGGCTGGCGGAGCAAGCGCGCGCCCGTGTGGCGGCGTTGCGTTCGCTGTGGCTTATCGGTGCGCGTCAGTTCCGAGGGTACAACAGCTGACGTAACTTCGCACCCTCACTCTCGCCCGTTGGATGATAAAAACTAGGCGCGTATGATGTGCGGGTTGCGGTTTCACGCGTACGAAGCCTGGTTGTGCCCAGCGAGGGCGCTCAGTATAGCGACGGGGCTATTCGCTCTTCTCGGCAACTGCGGAAAACAGAAAAGCAGATGATAGTAGACACGGTGAGCTCTTGTTTCTAGGACGAATATGTGCTACGTGTGCCAGACAATGTCGTCCTGAAATAAGTTCCGCGAACGAGTAAGCAATCATGTGCATGTAATGGCTAAGCGCGAGGAAGGTTTCACTTTAGTTCGTTCCTTAAACCAAAACTTACCTAAAAGCCAATACAAAAATTTGTTAGAATCAATTCTTGTACTTATTTTTAAACACGCTCCCCAAGGGGCTAACACAATTTCGCAAGCATAAAAGACAGATAAGGTGGCTTGAAAGGGTTCACAAGCTTTCCCATATCTTTGTACCGGAGTTACGATCCGTAATGTGGCACTACGCAAGGCATCTTGGAGAAAGCATATTGAAATTTCGAGGTGTGTTATCATTATTTAATGCACAGGCGCATCAAACACGCAGGAACGTGCAATACTGCTGTTGCGTTTAGGCAGCGGATTACAGAACACAAGCACGTAATATTATATAGCGAGAAATGCGGCATAATATCTGCTTCAGGGAAGTTGCTGAGAAAAGCGAATAGTCCCGTCGCTATACTGAGCGCCCTCGCTGGGCACAACCAAGCTTCGCACACATGAAACCGCAGCCGGCACATCATACGCGCCTAGTTTTTATCATCCAACGGGCGAGAGTGAGAGTGCGAAGTTACGTCAGCTATTGCACCCTCGGAGCTGACGAGCACCGATAAGCCAAAGCGAACGCAACGCCGCCACATGGCCGCGCGCTTGCTCCGCCAGCCTTCGGAGCAGCCTGGTTACTTTTGGAAAAGACGGTACGTTTAGCAATGAGAGTCAGATCCTCTGCTGTTGGTTTCCTTTGAATGAACACTACCAGAGGCGCCGTATCGGCGGTTATGCTCCGTCTATTACGCTCAGCGGTCTGGCATCACCGTTTGGCAAGGCGTTGCTATGCGCCGGTTTTTGTGCTCTGACGGCGGCTGCATTTCGATGGAGGCAAAATGGAGAGACACCCGTGTACTGTGCGATGTCACTGCACGTTAAAGATCCCAAGGAGCTTGACATTATTCCGTAGCCCTCCACTATGGCTTCTCTTTCTTTTCCACCGTACCTCCCTTTCATTACAGCGCGGGACAGGTGTCCACAGAGCAAGTGTGACAGATAATGCGCCTTTCCTTCCCTGTGAATCCCTTTCTTATTATTATTATTGTTACATTTAGGCTGTGCATGCACTGACATGCGCATAAGGAAGGAAGAAGAATCTCGCGAGTTTTGGAGAAAACGACGTTCGAGCAGTGTGGGCTGGTGCCTGCAGAAAACGTCTGTTGTTTGAAAGCCTTGTCTCCCGTGTCCGCTCTCTGCAATCCCAAGCTAAACAACCCCGTAACATTATTATTATTATTATTATTATTATTATTATTATTATTATTATTATTATTATTATTATTATTATTATTATTATTATTGTTATTATTATTATTATTATTATTATTATTATTATTATTATTATTATTATTATTATTATTATTATTATTATTATTATTATTATTATTATTATTATTATTATTATTATTGTGCTCTGCATCTGGGTGTTCGGAGTGGCGGCGAGCCGAGCATCAAGGCGCGCGCCAGCTGCGCGCTGTGACGTCACGTGGCTGCGGAGGTTTTTAGGCAACGGTTTAAGGTCACAGTGTCGGCCACGGCGAAATGGCGAGACTTGCTCGTAATATAGCTCTTGCCACAAAAAGTAGCATGGAATGAAGGAAGGTATTCGTAGAGGCAATGCTCATGTAAGCAGCATGGGGTGAACCTCGAAAGTTTGTTTAACGTTTAGGTGAGCCTTTGATTCATTAATGCTCACTCCTGGCTATATTCCCCTTTTGACCTCGGCTACAACGGGTGATAGAATCATTTCATTATTGGAATGCCGCTACCCTAAATACGAACAGAAACCTTTCCAATATGCAATATTATCGCGATAGCTTTAATCACTCCGTTCACCAGAAAACTAGGTTCCAGCGGTATGACGAAAAATCACGCTCGTGACTGACAGACGGTAGTTAGTAGCTGACGACTATTCTTCCACTTTCTTCCGCGCACTGAGTCTTCCTCAGGTTGCGAGACGTCACCAGGTCACGTCACATGGCCACGCTGGCAGGCACTGCCAACCCGAGGCTCACCTTCGTGATGGGAATGCGAAATCACACTCCACCTTCAGGTTCATTCGATCCCGAGTTAGAAATGCGGCCTCATGGCCAAGCAGGCCAATTGATACGGCTTGGATAAAGCGTAAATGTACCGTCTTTGCCAAAAGTAACCAATCTGCATGTTTTGCTTCTCGCTTGTATTCTAAAGGCAACATGGCTTTCTAGAGGACCACAACTTGTTAATAAGTGAGGGCAGGAGCTCGCCTTTACTTTGCAAAGATTTACAGCTTCAGAAGTGGTACGAATTCTACACTACCTGACCTAGAAGCGAAACCCGCAGCCTGGTTACATCTATGCCGAGTTTTTTTTTTTTTTTTTCGTATAATGTGGTATCTTACGAATATGTGCTAAGCAGCATATGAACAATCAGTGAGGTATAAATTAAAAATAAATGTGATTAAGCGACTTACAAACTGCATGTAGACCAACAAGGCTCTGAAAAGACAGCCAGCATAATGGAGTCAATAGCGCTGTTGCGTCATACCCTTAAAGATGGAATGTAAGTGCTCCCTGCAATGTTCGAAACATACGCTCTTCCATTTATTGATAAGCGATGGCATTTCTTTCTTGTACAGGTCTATGCTCTAAGTACCACTTTTAGTGCAAATCATTTCGCAAAACTACTAATCATGAGCGTATTGTACGGGCAATTAATTTTATTTTCTTGTCAATGCTAACGCAAGTATTTCGCATGTTGCTTCGTGCTTTACGAGATCGGGAGGTTACTGTGAAAGAGATGCGCATATTTTCGAGGAAGGGGCACTGCACCTTTCTAGCAGTTTATATCATCAATATTAACTGTTTCTCGGCCCGTTTCACTAATGACACTTGTATACCTACGGTTTAATGCGTTGTTGTATGTGGAGTGCCGACATCCAGGAACAGGACCGACGGTTAGATTTAAGTCCCTCACAAAATCGCACTGTCACGGAGATGGTAACACAAAACTCGCCTGTCTTTATTTCTTTCTTTACTGAAGAATACAATACGGGTATCTTCATTATTTCTTACCGCCAATACTCTTATTGCCGTCATATGTGTTTCAATCAGAAGTGATCAGGGTACTACAGTGCCAAACGTTTGAAGGTGTGTACTCGACAAAGCTAAAAAGAGCTAAGCTATAAAATCTTTCCCTGATTTAAAGTTCTTGCACTATTCAAGTCGAATTTTTTTTCTTTTGCAAGATACAAGACGAGGTAGTTGGAACACTCATTAGCCGCTCTTCTCCGACAAGCCATCAAGAACTCAGTATGACGAGGATGAGTCCGGTTGGGTCGGCAGACGGCCGACTAGTTGGACCGCGAGCGCACGAGCGGCGCTAGTGAGCTTAATAACCAGCCAGACTTGACACACGCGGCTGCTGCAACGAGCAACTCTACTAACAAGGAAGCGGACATCCTTGGCGTCGGATCCGAGAAAGAGCACGCTTGTTACTCGCTGGTGGGCAGGTTTTTCCACTTGAACGACTCTCAGGGCGCCCAGCAGCTCCTAAAGCTTAAGGCATTTCTACGATTTCTAGTTCGCACGTTTCTTTACGTTTTTTTTTTGTTTTGCCGCCGTGCAACGCCTTTTCTTCCTGAAGAATACGCCCGTTTCTGAGTGTGGGAACGGTCGCGCCTCCGCGACCAAGCTCAGCAGAGCAAGAAGCTGAGAGGAGCATAGCGGGAGTTAAAACGTCACTTCTTTTCGTGTAGATGTGCATTTGTTTGCTGTGATTCACCCGAGCGTTTGTATTTACGTAGGTGTGTTTGAGCGAGTGTGTGTATGTGTGTGTGCGTGTGTGCGCGCGTGTGTGCGTATGTACGTGTGTGTGTGTGTGTGTGTGTGTGTGTGTGTGTGTGTGTGTGTGTGTGTGTGTGTGTGTGTGTGTGTGTGTGTGTGTGTGTGCGTGTGTGTGTGTGTGTGTGTGTGTGTGTGTGTGTGTGTGTGTGTGTGTGTGTGTGTGTGTGTGTGTGTGTGTGTGTGTGTGTGTGTGTGTGTGTGTGTGTGTGTGTGTGTGTGTGTGTGTGTGTGTGTGTGTGTGTGTGTGTGTGTGTGTGTGTGTGTGTGTGTGTGTGTGTGTGTGTGTGTGTGTGTGTGTGTGTGTGTGTGTGTGTGTGTGTGTGTGTGTGTGTGTGTGTGTGTGTGTGTGTGTGTGTGTGTGTGTGTGTGTGTGTGTGTGTGTGTGTGTGTGTGTGTGTGTGTGTGTGTGTGTGTGTGTGTGTGTGTGTGTGTGTGTGTGTGTGTGTGTGTGTGTGTGTGTGTGTGTGTGTGTGTGTGTGTGTGTGTGTGTGTGTGTGTGTGTGTGTGTGTGTGTGTGTGTGTGTGTGTGTGTGTGTGTGTGTGTGTGTGTGTGTGTGTGTGTGTGTGTGTGTGTGTGTGTGTGTGTGTGTGTGTGTGTGTGTGTGTGTGTGTCCGCGCGCGCACGCTACTCCGTGTGTAACATAAAACACAATCACGAAGATAAAATAAAAACTGGTGCTGAGAACACCAAGGAAGGGGAACGCTTGGATCAACTGTTTAGATGTTCGTGCGCAAAAAAAAAAAAAAAAAAAAAAGAGTGCAGGGAAGCAGATAGTTGTTACTCGGTAGTGTGCTCTCGAAATCAGACCAGCTCTAAAAACATACCAATGAAAAAACGTGCGTATTACATACCTATCGGGTACCATGTAAGCTCTGGCCTGCTGCAAGTTTGTGACAGGCTAAAGGAGCCCCAAAGTGTCGTTTGTAGTTGGTACTACGCACTTTGCCTTTCATGCATCCATTTCATTGGAGCACATACTGAACTTCTCTATCGAAAGGAAACAGGTGTTATAAAAGCTGCATTGTTAACGGATAAATACAGGGAGGCAGGCATTCTAAAAGAGGCGCAACTTATTCTTTATGCATATTTCAAATACTGAAAATTAGGACGCAATGACATTTCATATAACCATGATAGTATTTTTCCGCATGTTTGTCAGCATAAAGTGATAAATTATGCAATTCTCGCTGTTTAATGTATATTGTTACGGTACGCAGTGAAAGAGACGATGACGAAGTGCTGGGCTGGTAGAAAAAGACGACGCTGCAGCTACATCTGGTTCTCCTGTGAGTGTGTCCCTGACTGTGAACTGTTGCGGCTACGACGTACCATCGCCTCCTAATATCTCGACGTGCCTCGTAACATCTTGGTGGAGGTGCTGGGTGGACACCAATACCGCAAGCTGGATCTCCGTAGTGGCCGCCAACTTGGTGCTAGCACTATGCAGTCCGACGCAGCTACCTCTACAGCGGCACAACCAGCGCCCACTGTCGTCGTTGCGCAGCCTCGTGATCCGGGAACCTTTTGCGGCACCGATGACATCGACGTCGAAGACTGGCTCGCTATGTACGAGCGAGTCAGTAAGCACAACCGATGGGACGCAACGTTGATGCTTGCAAATGTCATTTTCTACCTGGCTGGTACGGCGCGCGTCTAGTTCGAGATGCACGAAGAAGATCTTACATCCTGGGACATGTGCAAAGAGAAGCTTCGGGATCTCTTTGGCAAGCCAATCTGACCAAGCTCGGCGCTAAAAAGGACCTGGCATCGCGAGTACAGTCGTCGACCGAATCATATCTGTCGTACATACAAGACGTACTAGCTCTATGCCGCAAAGTGAACAGCGCCATGCCCGAGTGTGACAAGGTGGGCCACATCTTAAAGGGCATTGCTGACGACGCTTTTAACCTTCTATTTTGCAAAGATTGTACGACGGTCGACTCCGTCCTCGAGGTATGCCGGCGCTGTGAGCAAGCTAAACTCGTCGTATTGCTCCCCGCTTCGACCGCTTGCCAAACACAGTTGCTACGTCTTCGTGCGAAGACCTGCCAGCACTGCAGCAGCCGTCCCATGAGCCAAACTTGACCAGGATCGTTCGCAGAGAGCTGGAGGCAATGGCCCCTGTCGCATTCACACCTCAGCCGGCGGATGCTACTATAGCACTGATCCAAGCTGTCGTTCGGCAAGAATTCGCGAAAGTGGGCCTTAATGCGAGCGTAAGCCTCAGCTCTGGTCAGCCGTCCGCACAGCCATCTGTCCAGCCCACCGTTCTGGTGGTAGCTGCTGCGGCTCCGACTGCGCGCTTCCCGACGCGATACCCCGAATCTACCCGACGCTACCGCAACCCAGAAGAATGGCGGACCTTCGACAACCGACCCATCTGTTTCAACTGCTCACGTGCCGGCCACATTTCTCGCCATTGCCGCAGCCGTTGGGTTCCGCCACCTCGACCTCGCTACTATCATGATCGCAGCACCGCCTACGGACCACACCCAACCTCTCTCCGTGATATGCCCTCTCGTGACTTTAACTCGCCATCCCCGCGCATGTCCAGCCGATCGCCGTCTCCCCAGACCCGCCGTTCCCGCTTGCCCCTACCTCACCGTTCCTCGTCCCCTCATCCTCACTTCTCTGGCCCGCTCCCGGAAAACTGATCAATGCAGCTCCCGGAGGTGAAGCTGCATTGACGACCCGGCCCGAAAATCCTCTGCTGACCCTCGCTCATCGCCGCAATATTCTAGATATCTGTGTAGATGGTGTGCCTGTCACCGCCCTCATTGACACTGGTGCCCAAATTTCCGTCCTCAGCTCTTCGTTTCGCCGCCGACTCAAAAAAGTTGTCACACCCGCCTCTTCATCAGCCGTTCGTGTCGCCGACGGAGGCGTCGCTACCGTCGTGGGACTTTGCACTGCGCGCGTGAGCATTTGTGGTCGAACTACCCCTGTGCTCTTCACTGTAATCGACCGCTGCCCCCACGATGTGATCCTCGGCATCGACTTTTTAACGGCGCACTCTGCCCTGATTGATTGTTCAAGTGGCCTCCTTCGCTTAGACCTGCCTTTCTGCTCCGACCGCACAGATATCAAGCCACGCCTCTGCTCCGTCGAGTTTGTTCGCCTACCGCCCGAAGCTGCCATGTATGTTCCTTTGGCCCCGTTTCCTGCTATTCCTGATGGTACATACGTCACTTGTCCAATCACCGATGTTGTTCTCCACCGTAACGTCATACTCTCTCACACTGTCCTGACCGTCACGGATAACAGAACCTATCTTCCCGTCCTTAACTTTAGCCGCTCTGTCCAAGTTTTGCCCCATGGCATTGCACTCGCTGACTTGCTTCCGTTGGCTGACTGCGAAGTTTCTGCCCTTAAGCCTGTGCCTCTGTCTGAACCCCCCGTATCAGCTTCTCGTTCGACCCTTTTTACTCCCATGATAGCACCGGATTTGACACCTCAGCAAGCCGGTGCTCTCTCCGACCTTTGCTTTCGTACAAGGACATTTTTGATTTTGCCAACCGACCTTTGGCCCAGACACCTGTCGTTACCCATCGCATCAATACTGGTGATGCCAGCCCTATTCACAGAAGGCCTTATCGATTCTCTCTTGCTGAGCGCCACGTGATACAGAAGGAGGTCGACAAGATGTTGACAAATAATATTATTGAGCCTTCCTGCAGTCCCTGGGCGTCTCCTGTCGTTTTAGTCAAAAAGAAAGATAAAACATGGAGATTCTGTGTAGATTGCAGATTGTAGATTGCTCTCATCTGCAACAATATGTTGCAGATGAGAGCCCATGTTTTATCCTACATTTAATGGCGGTATAGCATGCTGTGGTGGCTGACCAAGCAGTATCCGCGTGCGTTTTCTAATGTTTCCGGCTCTTGCTAAAGAGAAAAAGAATCCGTTTGTGAAATGAGGTACGACCAACCTTTAGTAGTTGGCACCAAAAAAGTCAAGATTTCTTAAATCTTCAGCCTGACATTCAAGAGCGCTTAGAATGAGGCAATGACAAAAGGAAGGTCCTCAAATGCGGAGCCTGTTGGGCTGTCTTATTAAGCGACATTTAAAATTGACCTGGCACCAAAAAGCGCGAACCAGTGCGCCAAAAACTGAAAGCTCATTCGAGAATAATTATAAAGAAACGTCCTCGACTGCTGCAAACGGAACCAGTGGAAAAGTTCACGCAGTGAACGCGAAGTGATCTAAATCGCAATTTTTGTTCAAATGCAGCCATGTTCTGTATCTTTAGTTTTTGCCTTTGAAGAGATTACAAGACGGGCTGCGAACGCTATAAAATGCTGCTCGTTCCCCTCATGATTTTTTTAGGGAGAGACACGCGCCAGTGGTATGGAGCTGCTTCGCGACACCTTCATGCCTGCAATTTTCGCTGTTAATTTAAACGCGGCGTGTTCCACTGCAGTTCGTTTTACTTATCTTGCCTCATTTCCGCTCATATGCTCAAGACTCGGATATATGAGTTCCTGCCATCATGCAATATTCACCCGCCGGCTGCGAATATTACTTGCAGCCCGCATGCCGTTCCCACTGACGACTATTTTTGCTGAGAAATCTTCTGCATTTGACTATAACTGCATAGTTGGCCCTTTTTATAGTTTTTAGTGCAGGAACTCTTTGAAAAAGTTAACGATGGAAACAGAACGTTATGAGCCGATCTATTTAAGGCATTTTACGAAATAAAAAACAACTCGGGAGAACACAAGTTCAACCTTTCAGTGTATGATGCGCTATCGTTACTCGATATTACTTGGCGCTCCATTTGAGCATCGCTTGCATCCGCTTTGAGCTCGCCTACTATTTGTTAATTTTTACGCTTTCATTCTCTCGCACATACTCATTTGCATGCAGCCGTAGGCGATATCCAGTATTGGAAAAGGCCATACGAGACAAATACCTGTAGAACATCGCGCTAGCCAAGCCACAGAGACGTCTACGTTGCCTAGGGTAGCGAGCCTTACTGATCATCGAATGTTCTCGGAAAGTTAGATTCTCATGTCACCCTACCTACTCAAAGACGAAGTCCGAGTTGGCAGCTCCTGCCCTGTCATGTGATCTCATTACGTTACAGAGAGAGAGAGAGAGAGAGAGAGAGATATTTTAATGGCAACAGGAGATGTCTGCCTGGTGGTAAGCCTAGCATGCTACTCCTGATGAGGGTTGAGGGATGAGGGTGACAGAGTGTGGGAGGGGAAGGGGAAATAAATGAGAAAAAAGAAGAGAATCGTTGTCGCACACTTTAACACGCACATAAGCACACACAGATGAGTTTTAAAGGGTATGATCAACCCTGTGTCCTTAAGAAAAGTTAACTTTCACACGCACATAATCACACACAGATGAGTTTTAAAGGGTATTAATCAACCCTGTGTCCTTCAGAAAAGTTAGTAAGGCCTTGGTAGCTCGCGCAGCAGACGATCCGTCGCACCAAGGACCCAGGACATGCTCAAGGCGCAAGGTTGTTTCTTTAGGTAAGCTTAAATTATTGCGCAGTGTCCTGCGATGTGCAGTAAATCGTTGACAGGAGGTTACTAAATGTTCAAAATTTTCACACATCACATGTAGAGCACGGAGGCCTGCTCGCTATGCCTATTTTATGTAGGAAGTAGTTTGTGTATAACACATTTAAGCGGATTCTGTGGAGACAGTTTTGATGCCACCTGTTCAAATTGTGAGGAATTCGAAAGACGCAAGTGGGGTCTATTCGGTTACAGAGCCCGCCAACTAATCACTAAGCGGTCGTGTCGCCTACCACCTTCCAGAGCAGTGACCATGATTTCTTCCTCACAATGTCGTCAATGCAGATTTTCCACCGAACGGGACATTTGAAGCCACAGAGTTAAAAGTAGAACTGGCCACGAAGAGCTCCCCGTTTCGTAATTTCGGTAAGTTTTGACATCGGTTAAATAACAGCTACTGAAACTTTCGCCCCATCGGGTAAATAACACCCAAGTAAACGTTCGTCCGATTAGACGTTACCCGCGTAAGGATACAAAAGAAAAATATATAGTTCGCCAAAGGTAGCTCCAAGCGTGAAAATTTAACGTTACGCACGTAAGGATACAAAAGAAAAGCATGTAGTTCGCCAGACTTTCTAAGTATAATGTCGATGTCATATTAAAATTACTGCAAATTTTTGCAATCTCCGGTGAAAGGTTCATTTGCGGAACGTGAGTCTGTTTTAGCCGTTCGCTTGCTCAAGCACGGACATACGCCTGCCGGAAATTAGCGCGTCAAAATTTCAAGTTTCTCGCCCCGGGGTCAAAAGCAAATAATTTCTAGACGTTGTGCGGGACTCATCAGAGTACCAGGATTTAGGCTTCGATATTTTTTTATTTTCGTTTAGGCTTCGTGCTAAACGTGGTAATTATTATCTCGTTCCTAATTTTGAACTTCACCTCTGTTTGCCATCAAAGTTTGAACGCTGCCTCTTACCGCTTTATTTCCATTCTTGCTTTCCAGAAGGTATTGAGAAATTGCGTGAAGTTTTTGGCCATTTGGTATATCTTTGGTAGTCAGGTTTAGCGCTTGTCTTCTGTCAAACTCCTACTTCAGTTTGTTCCCTTCGCTCATTTCACGGTAGTTAGAGACCCTAAGTACAGAAAACTAAAAATTCAGACCTCACAGGGCTTGAAACAAACCCACCAGTCAGGAATAATGCACCCCACATTGATAATCCCCCTGACTCTCATTTCCTTTCTGGACTTCAGACGTCAATTTTGTTTATTTCTTGTTTTCAACCAAACCAACGCCGAAACGTAGAAAGAATGACAAACATGATCCTGAGTTCCGGAATGGGGGGAGGGGGAGCGGTATGAATTTAAACGTAACTTTAGGATGCTTGATACCGTATTGTGCGAAAGACGCGAAAAAATTGCAGTCGAGAATTATAAAATTTCTCAGGAATTGTCCTGCCTAGGCCATACAGCCACCGAGGCCACAGCAGCGATGCCTTTCTTTTTTTTTTTTTCTTTTTTTTTTTTTTTTACAAGCACAGCTCTCCTACAACTAAAACGTGTTTTTTTGAGCCAGTCCTAATAGGTATCTGTTTTACGAACTTTTGCTCACTGTCTCTGAGGACAGCCTTTGAGAGAACACCTACGACATCTACGGTTTTGCTTCTTGGGTGGGATCTGATGTGATGAATTGCGTTATTGATAGAATATCCTCCTCTTGTATCTCAGAAAAGAATTCCGTGAAAATGGCTCGTTGAGGGTCTCTTGAAACCTTCCTCAATTAATTCTGCTGTTTACCAAACTATAACACCAAGAAAATGCCATTATTAAGCAGTAAGGGTATGCACCCCTCACTCCTGATACTTTTGCACGGCGGGAATTGTCAGCTGCTGCTTATTCCGTCACGGAATAAGAAACAGACTGGCTTACAATAGATACGCAGTGTGAATGTGTCTATCCAGGTCGGAATAAATTGCCCGTTACAGACAGCTATATATGATTTAAGAAGCGCACCAAAATTGTCGAGCCACACACTTGGGTATCTTATTGCATTTTTAAGGGAATATGAGTTCGAGAACCGACATGCATACCCACAGCGCAGACTGGCGGTGAAGTATGGCGCGCAGAACTGGCCAGAAGATGCCGACTGCTTTTTTACTGCCGTCTGGCCGTTAGCAACGCTTCTCGATACCAGTGTTTGCGAATTTCATCTACTGAGCCATTTCTAAGCCTGTGGCCGAGGTGATGTTTCATGATAATGTATTATGATTTTGTTCTCCCAGTTGTACAGTCTTCCATCAGGACCCTCGTATACGTATGGTATGCATTGCGACTCTCTGAGGGCGTATATGTTCTCTTCAGTCGCGTTTCGGGCTCTTTGTTTCCGTTAACTTTTTTTCTCAACACTTTCATCGCTGCTACCAGTGCTCATATATACTTCATTTTTTATTGCTGTTTTATTGCTGTTTTTAAACATGCATTTTCGAGACATGCAGGAGGCTAGACGGCGCTCCATGTAATTTTTGTCCTTTACCTGCTTCGTCTTGCATACGCGGAGGGGAAGGAAAGAAAGGATGGTTCAATATAAGCTCCAACGCGGAAACCATTTTAGAAAGTAGCATAATAACCCGCTAAAGCTGAAGAGCACTGATAATCTTTGTTGGACCAATGAGCGAAAGCAAAACATTACTCTGCTGCTGCAATAATAATCGCTAATGCACGGTACTCTTGCATGCTAAACAATTTCGGGTATTGCGCGCCTTATAAAGCCATCTAAGTGCAAAATTTTGCATCAAAGTATATTAGCGTGTTTTTTTACAGAACAATAAATTTTGTTCCATTATTTTTGAGTATTCTTAAAGGGCCACTGTCCACCCTCTGTTCGAAAATATTTTCTTCCCCGGTGCCAGAGAGACTTCAGCCCCAGAACTCGAGGTCGCAAAATGTTTTTGAAAAGAGGTAACTAATAACCGAGTTACAGCCACCGCAATCACCAGATTCTGTCGTGTTTCTCTCCTCCCGTTCCCTCGCAAAGGTTTTTCACTCTCCTGCCCGGTCGTCTAGCCTCCGAAAGACAAATTCCCCTTCCTCCTCCGCGTTTGGCGGGAGGTGGGGCATGGCACTCCGCGTGTGCGAAAAATAAAAAAAGAAAGAAAAAACGGGCGAAGGAGCGCGCGCCGCTGGATTCAGTCTGGCCGTGGAGAGAGAAAGGCGCGCAGCTAGCGGTAGACACCCATCCTTCACCCTCAGGCAGCGAGACGGACCAATGAATGTCGTTTTCGACTACGACGTCATCCTTGCAGCTCGTAGAAAAAGGAGGAAGCTAGTTTCCCGATGAGGAGGATGAGAGAGCTTTGATTTGTATTTTTGCTACTTTGCGGCGTGCGTATCGCTGTATCATTTTGCACTGACCATCTCCGGTACCTGATTGAAACACTGGGCTCATCTGCTTAAAAGGTTTTTTCCTGGACAGTGGCCCTTTAACGGCGGCTTAATGAATAAGGCTTTGTGATAAAACTCTGCTTTAATGACTTTATGGACGCAGTAGGTTACCTTGTGTGCTCAATATATGCCTTCAGCAGCCACCCTTGCCTGCTGAGTTTCTTTACAGGCCCTTAATTTTGACCAATTACTTTATTTGATCCATTGCAAGTTAGGAAGAATAAAATACACGCTACACACAGATGCCGTTGCAAGATTTTTGGACGTAAGACTGGCTTCATTTGTGTTCCCTCAAAAACCTTTATTAAAAATGCAACGGCAAGCTGGAAGAAAAAAGAAAGTATGCAATCAGTAAATTAAACAAACCTCCCTACACCCGTAAAACTGGTGACGTTTGCAGTTTCCTTCGACATAAAAACTGTAACTTCGAACCAATACCTAAATTGAGGGCTAGCGTCAGGTCTATACAATTCAAAAGGGACGAAACAGCGACCTATCAGTTGTTTCTTGCACAGCAAGATCAAGCGTGAGAAAGCTACATTTATGTGATCGCTGTTTCTTCAAGCCTTCTATTCGTGTATGACAGATGCTTGCTGTTTTAGGACAATGGATGCAATTGTCTTTAACTTCGTAGTTATCAACTGATGTTCTTGGCTGATGGTGTTCTACATCCCTGTTGTATATGACATAGGGGGTTGTATGGGTTGTATAGGCTGGCCTAAGAACTATCGGTTTTACAGAACATATAAGGTGCTACACGCCACTCTAGGGGATTGGATGTTTGACGCGCTTTACATTGCAGAAGACATACCGAAATTATTCCCAGCAGCACTGAGTTTCATCACAGTTAGGCTAGCTAATAATGTCTGTAAGGCATGTTTGCACAATTATTCCCCTTTCAGAGGGACTAATATTTCTCCCATATACGGTTACATTTACAGAGAGAGAAAGGTCATTTGAACACACTACGGGGAGAAGTAATTAAATATATGAATTCTGCTGACGTGTTTTTACTCCTGTTACTGTCCTTTAGAATTGATTTTTCATGTCGTGTGATCTCAAAACGAGCATAGAAGAATACGTACCAATTGCCTTCAAGTTAGGTTGAAATATCTGAGCAAAGATTTTGAGCTTCCAATGGTCGCGCGACTCCTTTCAACGCAAAACAATACTTGTAGGCCCCATAAAATGAAGGAATAAATCGCAAATTTGAGTGATCTGCGTTCAATGGAACTAGGTTTTGTGCCTGCAAATTTGTTATTCACAGATCTAGTTTAATTTGAATGAGGATACAGGCCTGAATATCGCATATGTGTAGATGCGAAATTTATGTTTTATGCTGTGTTACGCAGTAAAATTGCTTAAAGAAATGAAGCATTTGTTCAGCGTCTTTTTGGCTGGGAGCAGACCTCAGTTCAAGAGTCTAGTCACGACATTCGCAACAATATAGCGGTCCACGGGGTATTGATTTGCCACTGAGGAGCCTTGTCCCACCCGCCAAATTCTGAATTGAATACGGTCTATATACCGAACCTATTTTATCATGCTTTCAATCTAGGCAATGTGGTATTGTACACAAGAAGGCAGAATATGGCATAGGTGGCCACCCACAATCTTACGCTTGCGTGGAGGCTACTCAAAACTGCGACGTCTGAGAAAACTACACATACATCTATAACACGAAAGACGTTTTTGTTGTATCCTTATTTCTTGTTTCAGTTTCGTTTCTTTCAGTGTACATATCGTCATGGTCATTCAATATAATTCCCTATATAAGTGGCTTCACTGTGACGAATAAAGGAGGGTTTTTGCATACTGGGCTTGCGTAGTCCCGTGTCATGCGTCTGGTCTGAATCGGACACCACAGTTTTGCGCCAGCGACAGATAATAAAAGTAGGCGAATGAACCTCACGAATTTAACGTTAACGATATATTTATTAACTATGAATGCTTCGTGGAGCGCATTATGACCTGCAAAGTAGCAATAATGCTATTTTGGTTGTATTGTCACTGAGTAAGACGTAGAACGCGACAATGAACAAAGGGCTGCTCTGCGCATTACTTTGTCGTTATTACTCATATTACCGCGGGCACAAAGCACAACTTTTTAGCATCTCAGGGCTTCCCTTGTTTGAGTGAGATATACGTCTCGGCCACATTAGGTTGGTAGCAAGCCGAACTGTTACAGGATTGTAAGCGCTGCCATATTCGTATACAAAGCTTCGACATGATGAGCTTGAGTACGTTTTGCTTTGTTATATAAAACATAAAATATTACCATTCACTTCTATTTAAATTTCTGCGAAGAAACGTATTGCATCGCCTCTTATAAAGAAAGAACTTCGATGCCTGTCTATTAAACATAAATAAAAGAAAAGATTAATGTGTTCAGCAAAGCCATACATAGATAATAACATTTGTTGACTGAATATCTTAATGAATAATAAAGATAGCACGGCACAGGGAATTTCCAGTTTGGCAAGAAACCTTAAGCTGTCAATTAAAAAACCGGCATCGTTCACTGAAATTGCCCTGATTTCTTTAGAGAACTTAAAGTGGATGTTATGCATATTCTATATACAACCGTCTGTATTCGTCCGTGCTGAGCTATTCATTTCTCATTACTGCATGTGGTATAAATACATATTGAATTGAATGCGAAGTTTTTTTTCTAGATAAAGGCTGTGGGGGTTGGCTCCCAACTTAACCTAAAACGTTCACGTGGTTTGAAACACTGAAATGAATTCTATTAAATATTAAATATTAAATACTCAAAAATATTTATGGAATTACTACTCAAAAATGTTGTATACGAGACGGAAGCCTGATATCGCAGCTGTTTGCTTCCTTCTGTGGATATGGACTATTTTAAGTAAACGTAACTCTATTACGCCGGCTCCTTCTTCCTACCCATTGAACAAACGCCGCTCCGTAGTTTCCACTCGAGCGAAAAACTAATTAGCGGTTACGTCGTGCGGGCGCCTCGAATCGATCTCTTGAACCCATCACAGCAATGCAATTTTTTCGGCGACACCACAGTTTTTTCTCTTCCTCCATACAGCACAGGATTATGGTTGTTTACGCAATAGCAATGCATGCTGGATCTACTGACCTTCGGCTGTACTGCTCACATCCTCTCTAAAAACATTACAAATTCGATAAAAAATAGCAGCGATTTGTAAGAATGGCATGAAATAAAGCCGGCATAGCTATAATTGTGTGTATATGTTCGATTTCACGCCGCTTATAGTAACTCTAACCGTCTTCAAAAGTAACTTCAAAAGTGCAGGTGGGCTTCGAAGTTCAGGGTATGTCTTGTTCCAGATTTGCCTTTTTTTTATTTTCAATTGTTCTTTTAGACTTCGCGAAATTTCATATTTTACCTGATTTGTGGATCGGTTCAGGCTGCCTCCTAAATAAAAACTGCATTTAAGGAACTGTCTTAAGGAGAGAGTCACTGCGAGCATGCTTTATCCGTCATTAATGAGGATCCCAGGCGTGTTCGCTTCTGGATATTACAGAGACGCATAAAAATAAAAGCATAAAAGTAATATACCACTGGGAAAGCTTAATGACGACTGTATACTCTGGTCCTTTCGCGAGAATTTCCTATCTGATGTCATATACATAAAATTCGCTTCTATTCAAATCTACAAAACAAAGCCCTTGTCGGATGTGGAAAAGAAATACATACAGCACGGATAATAAATGAAGTACCAGGATTGAACTATGCTAGGACCCGAAGAAAAAAAATGCAGGTAGCTTTCATCATTAGGCTTAAACGGAATTTTCGTAAGCCTAAGTCGAGAACCTGGTGAGCATGATCTTTAGCACACGTGACGTTCCCAGGAGAGCACTGTCGTTCAAGAGCTTCTGCTCAAGCATCATTTAGAAGCCTTAATTCGCTTCTCTTCTCAAAAACTGAGATCATACTGGTTTGCCTGAGCGAACTTTTCCATACAAGCACACTAACGTGAAGCACTCGCAGGTGGAATGTAAACGTTAGACCTGAAACGTTACGATTAAGTAATATATTTTACGCTTATAATAGGCGAGTAATTATTCATCGAAATCCACCCAAGTGCAGCCATACGGCTACAAAGAAAGCTACATAGTTTTCTCAGAAACTTTGTACTTAAAGAAAAATTTGTCCTGATCCGGGAATCAAACCTGGGACCACCGCCTTCCCGGGGAAGTCGCTCTACCACCTGAGCTAACCACGATGGTCAGAAGATCAGATGGCAGGACAAAGAGTTAATTGATCAATAACTGGAAATGGAAATGCTGTTCATCTGATATTTAGAGGAATCTTCCAAGCTGGAGTAGATTTGTAATAAGGGAGTAATTACTCATTCACAGCAAATTCAAAGGAAAACTATACTTCGTTTACGTTACTGCGCATATCTACTGGAAATCGACAATCGCTGCTCTTTTCCTGAATGAGTAGACGCTGACAAACATCATTTTCGAAGTTCTTGCTGTCCGCTCTTTGTGCAGGTAAATTCTGGTTCTTGCATGCTGGCTGGGTGGGAGACGAGTTGTTTCGATTGCTTACTTTAATGTAGCAGCATTAGAGGCCACTTTCTGCAGATAGTGTGGCGTCCGCGCATCCATTGTTGGCGCCGGCGTTCTGAGCGAAAAAACACTGGTATTTATCGGGCAGGTGTCATGGCCGGCAGCTGATTTTTCGGCGGGTTGTGTCATGAAACTGAGCCACCTGATGGGGCCCAGTTGGTAGAAGCTGCAACTTGGAGAGCTTCTTTGAGATGGAAATCGAACCTGCTGTCATCCTTGATATACCCTCTCGGACAATCTACTCGTAATTTACGCGAGCACGTTTATAAGGGGTTTGTTTTTTCATAGAGGGTTTCTTTATATGTGCGTGGTGTGGTTTCACGTAATGTGGTAGTTTACGATAGTATGCTGTATATGCGATGAAATGGAGGCCCAATGTGGGGAGGAGTGTTGAAGCCAATAGCAAAGCGCAAATATAAGAAAGAGGACCCGCATGTGAGCCGATCAGTGGGAATCATTGATGCTGCCACGTCAAACACTTAAACGATCGAGGATCTGACATACCCCCCCCCCCCTCCCCTCCCCTTTTTAATATTGGTGTGCGGCGCTTTTATGACAATTTATTTGTTGAGTACAATGTGCTGAAGCATTAAAGTGCAAAAAAAAAATACTTACTGACGCGCACTTGTTACTTGTAGATCAACGGTCTAGGCTGCCTTTACTTAGCCGTGCATTTCCAAATCTTTTACTTTAGGCAGGTTTAGGAAGTAAACGTTTTTTTTTTACCCTTTATACGTACGCAACAGCATGTAACTTCTATAAGAGGAGAGGATAGACTGAAAAGTCTCTGGTATGTGTGCTGACAACCTGCACTAAGCCTGTATTCTGGATTTGAAGAATACAAATGCGAACGACGTGCTAATAATGCTCTAAACCTCTCAAACGCATCATTGTCACGTATTCGGCATTGCATAATAGAGTTTATGCTATTATCTAAGGCGCAAAAGTTAGACTAAGATACTTCAAAGCTTCTAGAACTTGCCTGCGTTCACTCGCTAGCCCTGGCTTCGTTTCTGGGTTGTCTGCTTTCGGTAGTATTGCATTCAAAGAGACGTCAGAGCTTATTCGTATGGGAAACAAACAGCGCCCACCACAGCGTTCAGAACGAGCGAATAGTTAATGCTCGAACGGGTAAGTTCGAATAGCAAAACCGCAGAACCCTCCCTGGTTTTGAAAGTATGCACGACTTGGAACACTAGTGTCGTTACGAAGAAAAGCAGTGGTGTGCACCAAAGCATGCAGGCACAGCAGTGTTATGTTGTGTTGACTATGCCGGTGAGACCGCTCCTGTTGACAGAATGATTGCAATGCCTTGTTTATAGCTTGATGGTTTTCGTTAAGCCTTCCTAATGAACTGGCACTATCGTGTTAGCATGCAGCACTTATATCACGAAACCAGTTCGTCGTCTTATACCTCTCTGATACTGCCACTGCATGCATCCCCACATATCGGAAATCATCACACCGGACAACAGAAGCTTCCGTAGAATACTAGACTATGTGTCTGGTGGATCCGAATTGCCTGGACTACGGGCCTTCAAACAAGAAAGCCGTAAGTTGTATCCAGAATGTGTTCGCTTCTCATTCGTATATTTAAGCAAGAAAAAAGGGTATGAATAAATGTTTCTACAAACATTTATGGGAAATATTGCAAGCAAAATGAATTATTCCCACTGACTGCATCTTTACCTTATTGAATGTTCGGCTTACAAAGAGGGAGGAGGTTAGTTCATGTCCCTTTGATTTTCCGCTGAAAGTTTAATCAAGTTTGTGGCGCGTTAAAAAAACAAGTTATAAAGTGCTCACTAACCCGAGCTGAACCTTTCAGAAGAGAAAACGTTTTTTTTTTTGTTTTTTTGCTCTGAAAAGATACAGTTGCGCATTTTTGGATAGTTGTAGTTACATCAGCGGAAGGATGTTCCTTTGGCGTCGGGAATGTGCCTTACAAAGGTTATTCTCTTTGGACACGCATCAAAGGACCGCCGATGCCCTCGGCCTCAGGGCAAACAGTTTGGTAGCGCAAGCTACTTTACCGATGTTGCAGCGGGAGCGGAAATGTCACCGCTTTCCGGAATTGTCAATCCCTGGAGACTGAAGCACATTTTTGCAGAGGGACGAGCGATCCACCAAAAAGACTCCAAACACTCCCCAGTGACGGCAAAATTGTGGAAGCGAACGCAGATGGTGCAGTAAAGAAAAATAGAATGTGAAAAAAGCGATCACGTCGTACAAGGCTGTTGTGCTCTCTTTCCGGCAAGTTCCAAGCATCGCTTTCAGCGGAGAAAGCATGCTTTCTATTTGAAGAAATTGGCCTTTAAGCCGAAGTACCTCATACGCTGAATACTATTGTTTGTTTTTTTCGCCCTTGCTCTAAACCCTTCTCAGCAAACAGTAAGGAAGCTACAGGCTGCAGTTCTCAGAACACTACCATAATCATCATCATCAGCCTGACTATACACACTGCAGTGCGAAGGCCTCTTCCTTATTCCTCCAATTAACCCGATCCTGTGATAGCTGCATCCACTTGACCCCTACGAACTTCTTAACCTCATCCGCTCACCTAACATTCTGCCGCCCCCTGCTACGCTTTCCTTCCCTTGGAATCCAGTTTGTTACCCTAAGCGACCATCGGTTATCCTCTCTTCGCACTATATGTCCTGCCCATGCCCATTTCTTCTTCTCAAAACATGGTGAGCTGCAGTTGAGGAAAAAACTACAGAGAAGTTAGCAGTGAACACACACGAAGATGCCGTGAGAAGTAACAAACGAAGGTTCTAAAGACCATGTGCGCAGAAGAGTTCGACGCTTAGGAAGGAGCTGAACCAGTAATGCTTGTACTTGGAAGCGTGGCACACAAAGCATACGAACGCTCAGTATGACTGAAGCGAAATGGCCCTGAAATACGCATGGACACTACAACTGCAATCTCTGAAGCACTGAGCTCAATGACAGTTAGTTAATGTGAAAACAAATATTAGCACCAATACATTACCATGACTGCACGAAGCATCAGATGTGTAGAGACACATTAAGACGGCAACGTAGCCTTCCTATATATGGGAGTTTGTTTATTTTAACTTTATCGCGTGCTGACAGTAAAATAAGCTTAACTCTAACAGTTGCGCAATTAACGTAAAAAACTTTGTGCAACCACCACATTCCGGACATAGCGCACATTCCCTATTTCACCCAGCTTTTCGGGTTGCAACATTGCATTTCCAGCACCATAAATTCTACTTGCAGCATAAAATGAAAAAGTAAATGACAAGAAGGCGAAAACGTTTTTTATTTTTTAGGAAGAGGGCTGCTTTCGCTCAAGAATGAGAGAAAAGAAAACAATGGCAGTTCAAAAAGATAGAACAGACTAACCGTATAATCACGAAACGTCTACGAGAAACTGCGCGGCGTATAGTGTCTGCGGAAAATATCCTTCCAATATGTTTAGACGACCGTAATTACCGGAAGCAACCTTTAGAAAACTCCCTCATCTACCCGGCAAGTACCTTAAATACAAGTAGAGAAGGAGGTTTCCTCCTAACGCTTTGACACCTTTCAACCATTGCTAATGGCATATGAAAGCATATGCGACAGTGGAAGCAGCCTTTTTTTTTTTTTTTTCACTATGGCTTTTTAATTGTTAGTACTTTGAAAAAATACATAAAATAGAGTACGACACAAAGCACATACCAAGCAAATTATTTTGAAAAAGAAAGGCGAAGATACCCCAGTAAAACTGAAAATACTTCACTGTTTTCAGGGCGGACATTCTGTTCACAGAACGAAATATAAGAAATCTCAGACTGAAATTCGTTTGTTTCAATTATTTACATGAGAGGTTGATATATGATCAGGTAAAGTGATTTGTAATCTCTGCAATACTCTATATACCCAAATGTGCTACTGTACACTGTGCTCCATACAGAACGCCGCCTCCTGGCCCAGCAACCATAGATGTTTAATGTGTAAATATTCTTGCCCACTACGGTAGGTTGAAGAGGCTCTGAACTTTTTGGCTGCAAAGGTTGTGTTGCGTGCGATAAGGAAAAATCAGAAGTCTTCTCTGGAAGCAGTCAGCAGACTTGACACATTGACAGCTTTCGGACCGAGCCAAAAGCGTCAATAATTAAGGTTTGCTTATTTTCAAAATAAAAATATCAAACGTGCTCTAAAATATGACAATATTGATGCATACAGTTGATGCCAGGTGTGCGTCACAACACTTGGTGCCGACGAACTTTCTCTAAAATATCTGCCCCACGCCTCTGAAATAACATCAGAGGTTTACAGAAGACAGCCTGATGTAGCCAGGAACATTAATTAGCGGCCGAGCTAAGTTCTGCTAGAAAAGTTTCGGAAAAGTTCAACACAGTTTTCACTTCTGGCCTATTTCTCATCAAACTATGGTACAAATCAGCGCACTGCAACGCACTTTTCATATAAGCTGTCGTCAAAGAAATTTCATCTGCCAACTTACATTGTGGCTAGTTCGAAGTTGTGGGACCAGCTAGCCTTTTATTCCCGACATGTGGTAATGCCCAGTCTCCGGAAATGTTTGACTTAAGCTCAGCAAAAAGCAGCGCTCCGACCACACTGAATACTCCTTTGTCTCACCCATTTGTACGTATGCCGAAGTGCTAGCCTCATGGGAACCTGCACTTTGTGGCTCGCCAGCTACGCATTTCTTTTCTCCATTTTTGTTTCCCACGTACAATACCCTGCACTGCTCATCCCTTGCAGTATTCATTCCGGCCGTACCTTCTCGAGACTGCAAACACTGCCCAGTAAAAAAAAGAAAAAAGGAAGAAAGCAACTTTGTCCGGTGCAGCGTTTATAGACAACCGGCCATTGTTTCCTGGGCCGTCACATACATCATTTGCGGCGTGTTAAACATAGGTCCGGGACGTGAAGCCGGTAACCAACAAATGCATTCTGCCCTAGGGAAAGGTTAAAGGGTAATGCGTATAATAAAATAGGCCTTGAGGACAAAGCCAGAAGTACATGTCCCAGCTGCAATAAGCTAGACAGCGGATACGGAAGGAAAGACATGAAAAAAAAAAAAATTGCGCAAAGAGAAATTTAGAAAGAAAACGAAATGAGCGTGACAGATAGATGGGGAAAGAGACGATGAGTAGCCGGCGAATGTTAGCGCGGCTACGATGGGCGATTAACAAGTACGGCCTCGAAAAGCACCGAAGCGGACGATATGAACCGAGTCGCGGGCTACGTGCAGCCGCGGACCATGGCGTTATATGTTTGTGCGCTGCTTCTGCCGGTCGCCAGCAGGGGGCAGTCCAAGTACGGGGCATGCCGCCGGCACCTCGATGCAGTCTTTATGAGGCCACCGCCAACGGCTGCTGCCTAACTGGAACGGCCTCGGCTGAAGCGTGATTATGGCGGAACCTAGCTGTGCCGCGCATTAGTGGACAATGCTTCTAGGAACCTCGGGTTGTTCTTCCCAAAGCCCCATTCGCCCCGCGCCAGCAGAGGTTTGAGAGCAAACTCGTTTACTGCGAGGGCGGCGGTGATTCCCCAAAACGAACGTCTTGCCCAAGTTTTAATTTCCATCGTCTGTCAGCAGGGCAACGGCTGGGAGCCGCTTTCTGGGTTATATGAGGGAGCGAACGTCGCTGGTGTTTTCTAATGCTGGCTTTATTTTGTGTTCGTGCCTTGTTAACGTGGAAAAAAGACGGCGGTCATTCGCTTCTGAGGGAGCTCCTTCATTATAATAACCCCTTCTTCCCTTTTCATTTTTTCATCGCTATGTTTTAGACTTTGATTTCAATAGAATCGAAAGTCATTGAGGGCTTCATTAACAGCTTTATTTTCGTTTCGTTTCCCTTTCCCTTCCCGTGATTATTGCGCGTAAATCACTTTACTTGCATTCCGGTTCTGTTTCATTGAGCATCTGATGTCTTGTGCCTGGTGTCGAAGGTAGGGTATTATATGCGGCGATAATCTGGGTAATCAACTTTTAAGCTTTGCAATTCGATATCACCTCATGCATACCGTCGCTTGTCTTGCGTATGACAGGGTTTTGTACGTGGATGGCTGGTGAGCTATGTAGCGCTAAACGTCAAGACACTGCACGGGGGCTATCAATGGCGCCGTGTGGGAAAACCTCTGGATCAACTTCGAGTACCTATGTTTCGTTAGTGCACTCTCAGACCTGAGCTAGAATTACATTTTTAAAATTATAAAAAATTAAAAATGGATGACTTCCTTTTGAATAAGTATGAGGCGCCCCTCCGTGGTGGTGCAGTGATTAGGGCGCTCGACTACTGTGCTTAAGGACGAGAGATTGAATCCGGGTCACGGTGGCTGCTTTTCAATGGAGGCGAACGTTTTAGGACGTTAAACCCCACAATCCAGACCATAAATATCAAGCACATTAAACAAAATAAAGAACCGGTTACCAGACACGGCAAGCAACTGAAAGGTAGTTATTGAAACAGTCCATCGAAACACGCACAAAGATGCCTTGCTACAAACACTTCACTTACCTAGCTTTTCTTTCTGTTGTGTACCCATTTCCACCATCCTATAACTCAGTATTGCAATCAAGCGTATCCGATGGCGTTTTCAATATTCATTGCGGTACTTTTCTCCTGACAATGCTTTTTCTTTTCCTTCCCAAAGGTCCTGACCTGCGTGCCCCTTCTGGTGGTGTGAGTCTGAGAGTCACGTAAGTGTACATGGCAACTTACTTTCATAATGTGTTGGTCATTCACCAAATTATGATGCAATCTGTTCCATGTGCTGTGACGCATGTTTCCGTAGTAGATAATTCCATATGAAAGATTGCATCGAATTATTCTGGGCAATCTGCGTGTAGCTCTAAACGCGGTTATGTGAGTTGCACTGGCTTGATAACTGACAATACTGACTCTTTCATCACCTTTGCCTGGAGCTTTAGTTTCTTTTTCTTTCTGTTCTCTTTAATTCTCTCTATACAGAAAGCGGAAGAGGAATGTCAAATTTCGTGTTATTGCAAAAGCCTCAGGGAACGAAATCATGCAGCAAAATGGCACAATGATCACATTTATAACCGAAATATTCAAAGACTCGGCACATGTCGAAGAATGACGGTACAAATAAGTGCACAAATACATAATAAACATAGAATACTTATACCTTTTTACAAACTTAACACGTGGTACAGACCCCGCCGGGGTGGTGCAGTGGTAAGACGCCCGACTACTATGCCGGAGTACCCGGGTTCGGCTGCGTTTCGATGGAGGCGAAACGGAGTGGCGTCCGTGTGCTGTGCGATGTCAGTGCACGTTAAAGAACCCCAGGTGGTCGAAATTTCCGGAGTCCTCCACTACGGCGTCTCTCATAGCCTTAGTCGCTTTGGGACGTTAAACCCCACAAACCACAAACCAACCAGACAAGTGCAAATGTAATACTTTGGTCCCTTGAGCATTATAACAAAACATATAGCACGGATCAACACAATTCAAAATTTACGCAGTTTCATGTCTAGAGTTTGTACAGCTTAATGTCCCAAAACGATCTCGTCTCTTTCTACTTTGCCCAACCGGGGTGGTGCAGTGGTAAGACGTCCGACTACTGTGCCTGAGTACCGAAGTTCGATCCCGACCACGGCGGCTGCGTTTCGATGCAGGCGAAACGAAGAGGCGTCTGTGTGCTGTGCGGTTTCAGCGTACGTTAAAGATCCCCAGGTGGCCGAAATTACTCCGTAGACCTTCAGTACTGCTCCTCTTTCTCTATTTCAACTTTACACCTTCCTCCCTTCCCTTACGGTGCTGCTCAGGTGTCCACAGAAACAAGTGTGACAGATACTGCGCCTTTCCCTTCCTGGGAACCAATTATTTTTATTTTTTATTATTGTTAATAATTTATTATTATTATTATTATTATTATTATTATTATTATTATTATTATTATTATTATTATTATTATTATTATTATTATTATTATTATTATGAGACACGCCGTAGTGGAGGACTTCGAAAATTTCGACCTCCTGGGGTTTTTTTACGTGCACTGATAACGGAAGGGTGGCAGTTCCTGGCCCTACGGGGTTGGGACGGTAGGTCAACGCTGATTGCGGCAGGGGCTAGCCAGTCACCAAATTTTTATCTGTTGTAGCCCGTCATTGCACCCACCACCGCTTAGGTGGTGGACGAGGGCTGTTGTTGCTGCGCGCGTCTTTCTCTCCCTCTTCTTTTTCTTCTCTTTTTTCTCATCTGTCCGCGCGAAGCAGCGAAGGTGGTTCAGCTGCAGAGCCAGTAGCAGGCCCGTGCATTTTCGTTTCCTTCTTCCTACTGCCACAACAACAACTGATATCGCACAGCACACGGACGCCACGCTGTTTCACCTCCATCTAAATGCAGCCGCAGATGGTTGGGTTCGAATCCGGGTATTCCTGTACAGTATAGTCGGGCATCGTGAGCACTGCGCCACCGCGACGGGGCCAATTTCTATGTGTATACATACATACATACATACATACATACATACATACATACATACATACATACATACATACATACATACATACATACATACATACATACATACATACATACATACATACATACATACATACATACATAGATGCATACATACATACATACATACATACATACATACATACATACATACATACATACATACATACATACATACATACATACATACATACATACATACATACATACATACATACATACATACATACATACATACATACATACATACATACACACACACATACATACATACATACGTACGTACACACATACACACATACATACATACATACATACATACATACATACATACATACATACATACATACATACATACATACATACATACATACATACATACATACATACATACATACATACATACATACATACATACATACATACATACATACATACATACATACATACATACATACATACATACATACATACATATAAAGCGACCTTCGTTTATGGTTACGTTCGCCTGTGTCACGCACGCAACAAAGCGGCATATTCGTAAATCATTTTGAAAGCTATACTACAGGACCTTGCATGGTTGGCAGTATTTTAAATAAATAAATGAACTTACCGACAACGATTAGCTCAGAGCGTGCTAGTCACATGAGACCCTCGCGAAACACCGTTCGCCTCGAGAATTTCTGAACAATGGCAATTACCGTCTTTTTATTTTCCTCTTCGGCTATTTCCGGCAAAATATGCAAAGAATCTCTTCAAAGAAGAACAATACCGCAAGACACAAGTTGCGCACTGACGAGAAGCGTAATACGTAAGAGGGCCGCGGCCGTCACTGCTAAGTGCAACGAACAATTCCCTCGAGCAATAACGTATGTGCGTATGTAGAACTGTGGTTTTCGCACGATGCGAGGAAAAATTATGTTCTGCCTATAAGAAAGAAAATAATAGTTAAGGCCACTCATGAGCTAGAATTTTTTTTTTTACGCGTCGTTTATGCGACCAATTCAAAAAGCCCGTAGGTGCCTGTCACGCATTTAAATCGCCGTGCTATTGTTACGTGTACCAACTTCCACTTCCTGCATTGCGTTCCACGTAATGTCCTTTTATAGGGATGGCAGACGCTCGGACATTTGCAGTTATTATTAATTTGCTGATCCGTACTACTTGTTCTTTTTGTATTCTAAATGGCACACGCCGTCGGTGTTACACTTAAAGAAAGATAATTGTCAATAGGCCTCCTTCCTATGCGGATACCTCAATGAAGAGACTAGCCTCCCCTGACACACTGAGCTCCATTGAGGCGGGGCTTGCAGTGGTATTTACTAGTTAAAGCGCTATACATACAGCAAACTGCGTAATAGCCGTAAAAAAATTCAATACTGAATTAAGCTACAATTCAAGGAAATTTAGAGTTGGTGGAGATTTTATCAATGTTCGCGGGTAAAATGAGACCCTGTGCGCACGGGTCTTACATTTCTGCGTCAAAACACATAGTTTGGCCGGCGTTATCATGGCGCTGGCCCACTCCATATGGCTTTTGATTTGCTGTGTGTTTGTGGTAGCTGCCAGGTAGTTATGGTTGCTTTAGCGTGTGGAATTCGCATGCCAAAAGATACATGACAGTTCAATAGGTCATGGTTAATCAATGGTAGCCTAATTGCTGGGGAAGGCTGTTCATGAAAGCCTTGGTGCCGTGTATAGAGTGCGCATGCGCTTGTGTATGAAGTAAAGCAAATGACTAAGCATGACGTCATACGTGGTTATTACAGGCGTGAAACTTTATCACTTATCAAGAGTATTTAATTATTGGGCGATTAGTTGGTAGTGACTGCCTCGTGTAGAACTCGCGTACCAGAGTAGTTGGAGTAACTGGCCACGCAACCCATGACCATAACTGAGCAACAATGCAGGGCGTTATTATTGAACCAAATAAGCGTGCTCGCAATATTATCATCGTGTTATGAGTTCAAGACTTCATGTCCGCTTCGTCCAGAGATTCATAGAAAATTGCGGCTGCCGTTCGTAGTTCTCTTGGTGTCACAATTCATTTTTTTTTTGTTTACGCATTTTAGCTAGCTTTAAAAGCGTACAAACTGTGTGATCATGAAAGTTCATGACTGTTGGTGCTCGGAGGCTCCAACTGGCTCCTTCTGCCATCCTAAACTAGGCAGAACTCCGTCTAAGCGTCCGAACCAGATGACTTAAGAAGGAACCAGACATTCCCTTTGCCATCGGGGTGTTAAGCTCCTACACCTGAATTATGGCATTCCAACTTTCTTATCAAGCAGCGTTCTTACTGCATTTATGAACGCGTTATTCTCCTATCTCGTCTCGATGATTGTACGTTCTGTCTCCATAAATGGGCCCTGGTAACCAACGTAATATACCACTGGATCACCGTCTCCTTGTGTGCTTTTTTCTGAATAACCCATGGACGCTCTGAGACCTAAAAACAAATGTTGGGTCCGAGGCAAGGAATGAAGCCTCTTAAGCCCGTAATGAGATACAGATGAACGTATGACGCTCGGCAAGCAAAAATGGCCTTAGTAATACCTTTTAGTAAAAACAGTTTCGGCCATGTAACTTGACTACTATATGGCAGATATTTTTTTGATAAGCTTTGTTCGGCTGCGATGAGCCAGTCAGGAGCTTTCGGTACAGCACCACAAGGTCCCAACCCAGTGAGATAATCGAAAAATATTAACCATGTGGTGTCTCTGACTGCGTTCGCTTGACCTTCAGCTCAGCCTGGGTGCCAAACCTCCGAGTTAAGTAATAGAAACACTTGTTATACATCGTTGTGATGCTTATGTCGAGTATAGTAGCAACAGAAGTGTTATATTGTTAGATAATATATGACAACTATCCAGGTTTATCAATTGCACTCCGTAATTATTTGCATTTTGAATAAAATTGTACCTTACGGTACATCAAATAATATATCGTTAGATAGCTCATGCACGCATATTTGCACTGATTTAAATGTAAGTCTTAACTGCCCTTAGTTGGTTATTTTGTATTTAAAAAACTAAAATTATGTTACGGCATGAAGTCATATATCATTGGATGACGTGTAGCAATGCAATTGGAGTGCACTCATTGAAGGTCTTAAATGAATATTGTTAACTAGTTAATCGGGGTTGAAATTGAACTTCGCGCGACACCGTCGTCACAGATCATTGAAAAAGTCTTGACAAGTAAAAATAAACAGTAAATTACACAAACATACGCAAAAACTGAGCAATCGCTCGCTTAACGTGGTTCAAACATGGCCAAACCGCTGCCACTTTTTAAGGAATGTTTTACGTGATAACGTACTAGGCTCGTTCAGCCGAAAAGCCGTGTCGCTGTGCCAAGAATTGAGATATCGCGTAATAAATATATAGGAAACGGTTGGTTTTTAAGGTTTAACATCCCCAAGCGATCCAGGCAGTCAGAGCCACCGTAGTGGTGGAGTTCGGAAATTTCGATCATTTCGCGTTATTGAACCTATCGGAAGAGATATGCACCTGATTTCTTATCACAGGTGTTAAGCAATCGTTGGTTTTGGAGGGTGCAGGCTAGTTATACCATCGACTAGTCAAGATGAAGGTAAGTTTGGGGTGGAGATTCGAACCGATGACATATGTTCCTTCAATTGTATGCGTAAATTGTAAGTGTGGGGCTACAGCCAGAAGCCAGACACAGCGCCTTCATTAATTCCTTCAAAGGAGTTTAAGCGAAAAGAAAAGAGAAATTCGCGGACTGAAAAAGGGGTGTTAAAAGTGCTATCAAGTTTACTCTTAAGGCGAATATTGAGCCACACCGTAAATTTTAGCTCCCGTCCTCGGCACGCCGTCAGTGAGAACACGGAGGCCGATTCAAAAGGAAAACACGAAGGTGATACCAAAACGAAGCCGAAAATGAGACTCGTTATGATACACCAAAGAAAGAAACCAACAGTCGGCGAGTCCAAGGAAAGCGTAGGAAATGCTTTATAATTTTTTTGCATTTTTTATTTTTGAAAATCATAACAGAAATTCTCTACTCTTTCCTTGGCCTCTCCGACTGTTGGCTTCTTTCCTCCATATACCAAAACGAAGTTTGGTAAGCCACAATCTGGCACCGCTCTGCTGCGCGACCGCCGGAACAGCGCATGCGTCAAGCGTTTATGATCTCAAGCTGCTTTCGTGGTGAAAGACTTAAGAGGCTGAAAACTATGTCTCTTCTCGGAAATGCAGGAAAAAAAATGTTTCCCTTCCTCTATGATTTCGGTCTCTTAATTAAGAGATAGGAAGCGTGCACAGTGGGTCAGAGAAATAACTCAAGTTACCGACATTCTAGTGGAAATTAAGAAGAAGAAATGGACATGGGCAGGACATGTAGGGCGAAGAGATGATAACCGATGGTCGCTTAGGGTAACAAACTGGATTCCAAGGGAAGGAAAGCGTAGCAGGAGGCGGCAGAAAGTTAGGTGGGCGGATGAGGTGAAGAAGTTCACAGAGGTCAAGTGGATGCAACTAGCACAGAACCGGGTTAAGTGGAGAAATATGGGAGAGGCCTTCGCCCTGCAGTGGGTAAAGTCAGGCTGATGATGATGATGATGACGATGATGGTTTCGGTACATGCAGTCACCGGTGGCATGTAAGCCTCCAGTGCCTTCCTACCGCACTACTGCAGGAGCGCATGCGTCAAAGCGCTTTCCTCAGCCTGGCTTCGCTCGCAAAACTGCCCCCTGTGAAAACGTATCTCACTTTTTTGTGAAGACCGCAAATGCACCGTCCAAAGAGAGACGTCCCCGAGCGGAAATGAGACGTCCTTGAGCACGGTACGGCGTTACTCTATTCTAATTTGTGATCACAACTACTCTGCGTAGCGAGATCGACTATGAGTAAACATCGAGTGATTTGCTTACTTCAAACCCCTCAACTTCTAGCTGAACCAAGTTTCAGGCAATCTTATTTCCGATTGCCCTTGATTGTATGGTGCGTTGGAAAGTTTTGTTAAGTACTGCCAAGGAAATGAAGCAGAGGAAGACCTAACTATAGTACGCCGTGCAATGCAAGTACACTAACAGCCACTGGTGCCTTCACACCAATTTCTACGTGATTGTTTCATGGTTTTGTTAGCAGAATCTAGCACGTCTGTCTCCATACAACCATGCATTTCTTGGCATCCTCCAGCTGTTACATGTTTCCCCAAATGGGTACAACTTACATCTTGTGTATATTGTCACTTCTTTGTGCCACTGTGCCACTGAAGGCATAGTTTTTCGAGGCTCCTGCTATTGCACTGGAAAGCAAAGCGTGCCAAACCTTAGTAACTGGACTAGGTATCACGTCGGCGACCTCTCAGTTTTTATTTGGGCGCTCAAACGCCTGCGGCCAAAACCTATCAAAGCGAATGTGCTATGAACGCAGTAAAGCACGCCCGCGTACGACACACGCCGAAAGCAGTTAATATTCGCGGCTAACAGCAAGAAAGAGGATGACGTGGCTTTGAGGACCACCAGACGTCGAGAACAACTGATATCTGGGCCTTCTCGTGTTTCTAAGCAATTCTAGCTAATTTACCCTTCGTTATATGGAACAGAACGTAATTAGTTTAGTTATTTCATGCGAGGAACTACAATGATGTAATGAAACTAATTGCGTTAACTTCTCATCTTAGATCGGAAGGCGTCTAGCAGCCAAGTGCAGGATGATACTCAGACGACACGGAGTGCCTGGCTCGGCACTTTCACTGCGAACACTGCACGAACTCCTCCGACCGCGGACAAAGCGGGGGATTCGCATTACCCCTGTAAGGTTGCGGTAATTGTGCATGCTAGGCTTTACGACGTGCGGCGTGGCATCTTCCCTGAATTTTGAAAGCGCGCTCGGTATTGTCGACGCTACTGAAGCGTCTTCTCCGAATTCCTTCACCGGCGCATCCCGCAATATTTCTGAGCACACCCGTTCCTATCATCGCTGTAGCGACACTCGAAGCTTGCGAAATCCCCGCGTTCTACTCCTGTAACCGGCTCCGTTAGCGCGAGGCGTTAGTCCTAGCCAGGACATCGCATCTACACACGATAGCACAAATGAGGGGAGCATAAGGGGCGCGCACTAGAGCATAGATGAACGGGGGAGATGGGGGAATGGAGGGGGGGAGGGATGGATGGCAGGGTGTTCTTTGCGGGAGCGCAAGCATTGCGGTCTCGTCGAACATAGTTCCACGCGGTTACCACGTGTCATCTCTCGCTTCGTTCCAAATTGCTCGAAGTTTCTCTCGTAGAAGGCAGTCTTCGAGAGACGAGGTTGGCCCCATCAGCACGGCTCGGTGGAAAAAAAAAAAAAAGAAAACACTCGCATTATGCCCTCGCATCTGGTGGCGCGAGCATTTTCCGTTCTGGCAAACGTGCCTGAACAAGAGTTGAGCCCCTGCAACCAATGCTCGTATAGATTTGGGGCTGGCACGTAAAAGTCGTCTTCCTGACACAACTTCTTCCCCGCACTTCTGTGGGAGGCGGGCAGAGAAAAAGAAGGGAAGGTGAAAGTGCGACCGGTGAAGAAAGAAGGAAGGAAGGTACGGCCTGCGAGAGACGCCAAATGATGAGAAACGGCTTTTGAGAAACAAAAATTTTCCGACCGTGTGTGCGCGCATTGAGAACTGATTTCCAATGCGCATGGCGGGCGAACAGAAAGAAATTAGATGGCCCGCGGTCTCCTTTTGAAGGGAAACGGTTGGTTTCGGGCCGTCATATCATCCGGCCTCCATTCGTTTTACGGCAGTTTTTCGGCGGTAACAAAACGGAGCGTGCTCCAGCAGAAATTGAACGAGGCACTTTGTTGTTTTCGTTTCGCTTTCCTCGTCTTCCGAATATCGTCGTTCCAATTTTTACGGTTTCCAGATAGATAACTGAAAACTCGCCGCTGCCTGCGATGTGGTCGGAGTTATAAAGGCGGCAGCGGCGGCGAGGAAGTAATCGGGGAAGTTCGCGGCTGCCCATTACATTACCTATACCTCTACTTTTATTACTTTTTTTTTTCACCACAATTTGTACAGCCTCCGTCGTTCGCAAATTGACTCTCCCGCGTGCAGTCAATTCGATATTATTTTAGTTTTGACCAGAAAGTGAGCTTTTGCGTGCTTCATCTGGCACGGTAATTTTTCATTCCCCACGAAACAAGTGCTTTTCTTTCTTTGTGGAGACACGCCTTGAGTTCTTACTCGTGTTCGGCTTCTTTCTCTCCGGGCTTCCCGCATCTTTTACTGGCATATGTCTACCAATACGGCAAATAGAAATGATGATTGGTGTCTCCATGTCTGCCGATTCGCGATTTGTGCTATGGTAGCTCTTATGTCCAGAGGCACAATAATGTTAAGTACTTTTCCAAACACTACCTGCGGTTATTGTAAGAACTAAAGCAAGACGTGCCAAAAGTAAAGCGTATAGTTCAGAAATATAGAAAGCATCGGCAAACCGCCAACAGACAGATGAGAACTATTTGCATTCTGCGGTCTCTTGGGCTTGTCTGGAGGGGACATGGTGCAGTTGCTTCAATGACGAATAAAATAGCTTGTTCGTTCTTGGGGTTTAACGTCCTAAAGTGACTCAGACTATGGGAGACGCCGTATTAGAGGACTTTGGAAATTTTCACACGGGGGGTTCTTTAACGTGCACTGACATCGCACAGCACACGGGGGCCTTGCTTTTCGCCTCCATTGAAAAGCGGCCGGCGAGGCAGGGATTCGATACCCGAGTCCTAGAGCACAGAAATCGAGAGCCCTAATCACTGCACCACCACGGCGGGGCCGAATATAATAATCCCACATGTCAGCCTGAAATGAAATTCTTGAGGCGATAAATTATTTGTAGGTCTGAGCCGGTGCGAAAATCATCTAAACAGGCAAAAGCGCCACTCTACACAATAAAGAAACATTCTAGACATATAACCTTTTCATTTCCTGGGCATAAACAAGATTCTCGCTGCAATCTACTGTAGCGTTCATTAAAGTCTGACACGCCTTATTATTTCTTTATGTCTATATTCTTGTTTCACACACTCTACGATCTGTAGCATCTCAGTCCGTTAAAAGTTTGAAATTTTTATGATTAAAAACTATACTGCTTTGATTTTTTAAACTTGCATATGGACCCGCTCCACGTATTATTCCTTTGCAACTTCTGAAACGAGCAAGCCTACTGTGGATAGGTAAGTCATTTCAGTGGGAATATAAAACTGCGTTCGGTCATTCTGGAGTCGGTTGGGGTCATGATAGACCTACCAAGCTTAAGTGACTGGGGGTAGCATATACTTTCAAATTACTAAACCGTGTTCTTGAATATGAGGTACTATGGTTTTCTGATGCGAGAAGTCCTGTATGTTGTCATTAAAGGTCCTTTATGACGTCTAACGCGAATAAAAGAACGTCAAGTTTTAATGTTGCATTGAACGATTATTGACAAAATTGCGCTGATAAAGGTTTTTATATCAAAGACAAAATGATAACTTTATTTCCCTCATGTCAAAAAAAAAAACGATCAACCTTCGTGTTACCGCCTCTACTGCGCGGTCATTTTACTTTGCCGTTGCGGAGATGCACCATAATATTCACTAAGATTGCAGTTTGGACTATTTGGTGAGACAAAGTCGTGAATACCCAGCTTGACAAAAAAAAAAAAGAACAGCACGATGTATCCAATTTTGTTTCCAGCTTCCTCCTTGAGTACAATCACTGAGTTGTGACTTGACACAACACTGTTCAGTGCACATTTGGTAACCAGAGAAAGCTGTTTCACGATATAGCAGTGGAGGCGTACGCATAACGCCGCTGAACCCAGAACTGGCTTTCAGATCTGGGACAAGCGGTGTTATTTGTATCCGGCATATTTCTTTTCCTGCGTTCGTTTTCGCGTTTTCCAACAACTATTAGCCAATTAAAGCTCCTAAACGATTTTTCACTAGTATCGTGCTGGCTATGCATGTGCAGCCTTTGCCAAAATTCCCGGGAGGTCTATGTCTTAAATGCGTTGTAGTGCTGATTTAGCATTAGTGGAGGTCCTTCCCATTGGAGAGGGCAGGAGAAAAAATCTTCTTACCATCAAGAGATTCTAAACACTGGAAATGCATCAAAAGCAGCACGAAGTGGCTCAATAACAGACCGTCTAGACTCTACACTTTTGAAAAAGACTGTACATACGCTGCTGCAGCCAGCAAAAACATCTAAACGCCGCAAAATGCCGATGAGAGTCCTTTAGAACCCTTCATTCAGTTAATGCATTCGAGAAGTTTATCGCGGCATTCACCTCTCTGCATGGAACTACTGAGGCAAGTTGTAGAACATTTCCAGCTGTCCTGCTGAGTTACGAGAGAAAGAGGACTCCGGCAGAGGCCGTGGCAGCAGCAACAGCAGCAAGTACAGATGTATATACGGATTCGACCCGCATCTCAGCCGGCATGCTATCGGAGGACATCAAAGCCGCCTTTGTCCGAGGCCGCGATGCAGATGGATCCGTGATGCTGGAAGCAGAGAAACAGAGAGCGCGTCGTTCGTACAGCACCTGTGTACTCTGGGGGATGCCGCAGGCATCTCGATTTACACCAACTCGGAGGACCCAGCTGCGTCGCGTAAGAGGAAGGAGCGTGTACTACCCTAGTCATGTATTAGGGGAAAAGACAGAAAATGCGCGAAGCATGCAGCAGCGGATACGGTTGGTTCTTGCCGTGGCGGGTGAATACAGAATGAAGAAGAGGGAATGCCGGAAATGAGAAAAACAGTGTGCCACCAATGCACCGTGGCCACCTAAGAGCGGCAGAGGAGTACCGCCCGCCGGAAGCAAGTCCAACTTGGAGGAGCCACTGTGGCGTTAGTGATTCCCGCGTTCAAAAGGGCATCTTCGGGCGTCGCTGAGTAAAAGAGGCAGGAAGATGCTCTCGCGCTTCTTTTTAGCTGGCGTATATTCTATTCGTCCCGCTTTAGCATTCTACGAGCTTGTGGAGTTCTTCGGTACTGCGCTGCGCCAAGGTTCTGTATCAAGTCTTCCTTATTCTTTCCTTTCCCAGTCCTAACTTGGGATCGATAGCTTTAGAAGCTTATCACAAATTCGATGAGGCCGTTTCGACTTACCGACGCTGACTTGGCATGTTGCCTGCCAACTGATTATAAGTTCTGAATTTCATTAAGTCGGTGCATTAGACTTGCCAAACACGTGATTAAGAAATAAGCTCTGCTCAGAGGCCCTTTTTGCAGGATCAGTGTCAAGGTCAGAGGTTATGTAACGCAACTGAAAATATGAATGAAGTCGGCTCGTAATAAAGTAAAATTACCGTCTACCTGAAGATCTTTAGGGATTACCTTTTTGTTTAGCTTTCCGCTGGAACAAGCAAAAATAAATTCCACCCAGCGACACTAGTTACGAGCGTTATATTTAGGTGAAAGGCTTATTTCGCTGATACGTGGCTCGGACAGAAGGCGTGACCGCCTGAGTGGCAGTAAAAATAACACGACTTTGCAACAAGCTCGTGACGTCAATGTTTGTTGCAGAATTATGGTGGTGCATGCCGTTTAGCTTCCCAATTAGCATCCATCTGCCAGTTAAATTAGAGGCTAGTTAGCGATACTCATTCCAACCGACGACAAATGAGCCTCCTAGTGCATGCTGTAAATTAGAAACTGACTCTGTTATCAATGAAATAGACAGCTTTGCTTTTCCACTAAGACCAAACCAATTACATAAATTAACACTTTCCCAAACTCTGCACAGTTTCTCAAAGCTAAACTGGCAAGCAAAATGATGCTACACTATGCCAAGCACTGCATTTGCACATCTTAATTGGTGTAGGCGGGGCTAAATCACTGCTAATTGTTTTTTTAGTGACGCCACAAATAGCTGTGTTTGGAGAAGTTATGAAAAATAATTGTCTGAGTATTCATCTCAGGATCACGGAGACAAATATAAAACATTACAGGATTGCGTTTAAGACTGCTTAAGACCGAAAAATACGAAAGCATTGCCTCTCTCTTTCCTCCCAGTTTGCTCTTTTTTTTTACTGTTCTTTATTTTTTCCTCTTTCCTGTTTTTTCTTCTTTTCCTCTTTCCCTCTTTCCACTTTCTGACTGTTTTTGGTTTCCTTTACTTTTTTGCTTATTCAGTGTATGCAAACCTGCGACCTCTGAGCCCTCGGACCCATGACCTTCTGGCTATCACTAATACCATTGTCACTATCACTACATCTATCACTAAGTATCACCAGCATCAATATCACCAGCATCAATACTACCATCACTGTCATTACAATCATTGTCTTCAGCCTTACCGCTATGAACAGTTATCAGTATCATCATATTCACTAGCTATTTCAAGCGCTATCACTTGTGTCATTACAACAAAGGTATGATACATATCTATTGCTGCTTGATCAACTATACACTGTATTTAATTAACGTACAACTGATCACTGAAGCTCTCACTCACACACACATACACGCGCGCACGCACGCACGCACGCACGCACGCACGCACGCACGCACGCACGCACACACACACACACACACACACACACACACACACACACACACACACACACACACACACACACACACACACACACACACACACACACACACACACACACACACACACACACACACACACACACACACACACACACACACACACACTGTTTTGGCCGACACTTCCTGTCTACCTACCTATCAGGTAAGAAATGCTTTCGTTTTAATAGAAACACGAACCTTCCAATAGACATAAAGAAAGTGTGCCGTTTATCTATTAGGAATAAAAACTTTTACCGATAGGTATGCTAATTACTTTACTATTCGAACATTTTTGAATTCAAATGAAGAAAATCTGGATTCCTGCGAGAGCATCGATAGTGGTGACCACTATTCAGCGCCCTTCATTGGTTTCCTAGCAATAGCTTTTCTGAATAAGGGGAGAGGGCGACATAACTGAAGACGTGCTCACAAAACACAATCTTTCTACTGTTCCTCAGTCTCGACTGGTAATGCTAGGATGAAAGTGCGCTTTGAAAGGTGCAGCGCCGCATCTTCGGCTCGATGTGATTTTGGACACGGGCAGTTTATGCGAATAGTTCAGAAGAATTAACTGTAATAACCATTTTCATAAGCTGATTTAAATCACAATTACAAATTTCACCCAGATAAAACTCCGGCTTATCAAGTTGTGCGGCGCGAAGACAATGTGATGTAAAACGCAAGAAAAGATGCACATTCTTGCTATAAGTAACTGAACGGCAGGGTTTGCTTCTCAGCAATCTATTAAATTCCAAAACGTCTCGACCAAAATCCGAAATGTCCACAAAATTGAGGAAGTGTGATTTCCTTTCTTCACACAACATTTACTACAACGGATGTCATAAGTACACCTCTACGGGGCTGTGAAACAGACACTGGTTCCCGGTTGCAGTTGGCAAAGACGGCAGATGTGGCAGGTATCTACCAGCTGAGAAGATATAGCATTCATTTGTCGAAATCCAAATAACCCATCACAGTTAATCTTAACTTTATGTTCCTGAAATAAAAACACGACGCTAGCTTTCCGTTACACTTGGTTGCGCATCCCATTGTAACAAAAAAAAAATTGAGCTCTCATAATTTTGGAGCTTTTCAGAGGCGAATGATAAACGCGTGCACCAGATTCATTTCTTCCTCTTGACATCGTCCCATAAGTTCAGCAAGCCGCACCAGATCATACGATCACAGGAGCAGATTACTCGCGAACATTTTGGGAAAACACCACTAGATACTTATCAGCTAGGAGGCAGTCACCAGCCTAATGCAGAATAGTGATGATAGTACATTTTATGAAAAGACAAAGTAACTCTGGCTCCAGTACGCCTGTTATGAACCTTGACATACCCTTCGGATTATAGGGGCCGACTGGATCACTTTCTCCCTTACTAGCAAGTCGAAGAGCGCACTTCTAGCTACAACATACTATAGCAAAAAAAAAAAAAAGAATGCAAAAACCATTTTATTCGCTCCAAGCGAATTTTCTTTATGACGCAACGTCCAGAGAAAAAGGAATTAAAGTATTTTTAAAGACATTACTTACGCGGCACATAGAGAACAGAAGAGAAAAGTCGAAGCTGGAGGCTCATATTAATGATTTTTGGTATTATCGTTAACTTCAAGAGGTGGCAGAACTAAACAGACCGTTTGGGTTAACAACAGGATATACAGAAGCGCAGAAAATCAGTGAGATGATATCGATAATGGTATGCAAAGGAAAAAGAGCAAAATATGAATGAAAAATTTTGCAGCCTATCTTCACCTGCACGATACACAATGAAAAAAGGACAACAAGCGCTCTGCAGCTTCACTCGTTTGAACTTCCCGTAGTAATAAAAGAGCACCTCAACCTTGGACCAGAATATCTGGAGAAATAACATTAAAGAAGACAGACTACCACCACGCCCTATAGAATTTGAAAACAGTGAAACGTTCAGGAACAGCGTATAGGCTATCTTCGCCAGACGTCATGTGAGACGGGTGGAGGGAACCGTTGCCGACACCTGTCCATTAGCCTGAACGGCCGAACGGGTGATAACATTTAACGAGATGATATTGATCCCAGGACCAAACAGTGCTTTCTACGAGATTCAAGGGCAATTTAAAACGAATAAAAAAGAATGAAATCAGCTGAACCAAATTTTGTTCATGATGTCGTTGCCTCCAGATATTGATACTGTTTTTGACGTGTTTTCATGACATTCTGTATGCAACCTTCCATCGCCATAAAAAACCGCCCTCAACTTATTCCGATTTGACTTCCTCTTTCCTTTTTTCCTGTCTTTCGTCCTTTTCCCTCTTGTTTGCGTCCTAATGAGGAGAAGCTCGCTCCTTTGAAACTACAGATATATCCCAGTAAGCCCTTAAGTCATACGTCCCCGCATGGAAGCAGTGATTAAAGAAAAACAAGCGACGCAGCATAGGAGACAAGCAATAAGCGATATAAGGCCACCGTAGTGAGAGTTTAATTAGCAATGAAACAAGACGACCGTAGCGGCCAATTAGTTATACTTAGATGTTAGAGGCAGCATCAGATTCCTCACAAACAGTTTGTTTATGAATAGAAAAGTGGTAAAAAAGACCACATTTTACAAGTGCGCAAAAATGCTGACGCTGGCAATGAATCTTTTAGGAGTACATAGCAATATTTCCGCTACTTTTATTCTAGTTATGTCTGTAATTCTTCCTCGATTCTAAAAACACAAATAATCCGATTTCAATTTCGCTTACAGCGAGAAAGGTTTTATCCGCCTAAACACGACATTCAGGGACTAAATATGGAAAGGCCAAAGGTCTGTGACAACCAATGCAGTTTTGCCTTAAACATAAATAGTTCTTTAATCACGGGTCCTTAAGGAAGACATGAGTAAACTCAAGCCATGCGTTACTGCGGAAGTCGAAATACATGCCAGGTAATTTCGAGCGCTTGTTAGGAGCTCGAGGCTTAAGTGTTTCGACATTGCCGCCTTCAAAGGAACCGAAACTTAATCTCTCCTCCTAGTACGTGCAACTTCTGGCTGCCTAGTTACAGTGAGCACGTGCGATGCTTAGCGATGCGACTATCCCGTCTTTTAACGCAGGTCTCAGGTGGGCAAATTGAAGGCTGATTGGTGGCTCGCTAGGCTAATTGCTGCACGTTGTTTTCCTTCGCACGACAAAGAGATATGATCGAGACAGTGAGCAGCTCGCAAAAGAAATTTGGGCACTCGAATATGTCTCCTGTTTTTTTTTTTTTTTTTTTTTTTTTTTAATCTCCTGAGTCCCTTCGTCCTCTTTCGTTGAGTAATCCTCTTTTTTCTTTTTTTTTCTTCGTGCTTTTTCCCTCTCGTCGTTCCAAGGAATCGCCAGAGCCCTTTCAGTGACAGTCTTCTTGCGCTTGTTTACCCACTGGAAACGCATTGTCAACCTTAACGGCGTAAACACACGGCGTGTCTCAGTCGATGTGCTGCTTATGTTTTTGTTTTAAACTTTTTCTTTCGCTGGTCATCTTATGCACTATGAAGTCGTTGCATTGGCTATCATTCCACCTTTTTGCTGGCTGTAAACGGTGCCATTACTCCCTCGGTTTCGCTTTTCAATGAGATCAAATATCACAGAAATGAAGACAAAGAAATGATTTAGCTCGTCAGTTTAGAGATGGAAAAATAGTGTTTGCTTTCGAAACACGCTTGACAGGGCCCTGACATGCGCCAAAAGCGGCAAGCATCCTCATCGTGACCAGCGCTCCTATTTCCATTCAACGGCAAATAAATAAGAAAAGAAAACTACAGAATAACTTCACCGTCCTGCTAAAGAAAGCATCAGAATATAAAGCTGTCTACCGCCGAAAGAAAAAAATAATGAAAACACCATTTCCAGCACAGTGTAATGCGAAAGAACGGCCAAGTATGCTAAAAACGAAATCCATTATGGTAAACTTGCTGACATGAACCCATGGCAAGACTGGTAAAGCGTCTATCGAAGATGGAGGCACCCGCTTATGTATTTTGGGCGCGCCTGAAACGCTATTTGTTTGGTAAAGAGTATGAATCTTGAAAAAATTGTGTTCTACCTCTTGAAGTTTAGAAAGCTGACTTTCCTCCAGCGCGAAACCGCGTGAATATATTTCTGCCCAATGACGATATCTGTTCAAGACTTTGCATTCTTCGCCATCTCGAAATAGATTTCGTAAAACCGGCGTCAAGAACGCGATACCTATAACCATAATGCGATGTGGTAGCAAGTTGTTTGTTATAACACAAGTTATCTGATTATTTGTTCTGTGCTAATACTAGAAATAAAATGAAGCTGTCGTTATAGAGACTAGGAGATGTGTTTCCTTGAGAAAAACCTACTTCTAAAATGAGGGCAAAGAGAGGCCTTAATGAGACTACTTTTCGTGCTATTGAATAAGTTGCATCTGTTTCTTGATATGCTCTCTCTACTTTCCTCAAATAAAGAGAAAAAAAGCTTTGGTCCTCCTACGCTATCGCTAAGCACATGTGGAAGAAACATTTAGTTGTTCAATAACTACATGCCACTCATCCTCATGTAACTTCTCTAGTGCTTTGTATGCATTCACCAGTGGTGTTTACATGTGATCGTCTTATATTTTCTTCTTTTTGTGCGCTCAAGAGACTTTTCGATAGTTTTAATTTATCTGTGTACTTGACCTTGCTTTTTCTGCTTTAAAGTTAAGTAGTGGGATTTCCTCCGGTATTTTTCGGCACTTTTTACACAAGGGCCAAACCTAATTCTTGGATGAAGAGCCGAAATTTTCGAAGCTTGATTTCTTTAGGCCTTGATGTAGGTTAATTAACGCACTGCTTATTATGAACACAATCCCTGAAATGTCACTTCACTGCCTGCCCCATCGCCATGGCTAGTGCAAATTCATTAAAAGGCAGGGTATATACAAGATTAAAGGTAAAAGTTCACAAAAAGCTTTTAACGTTTAGAGTGTACCATCTAGGCCGAATAAAAAGTTCAACAACAAACACTGAGACACTGAGAGGGCTTCTTCCTGCGCGCTGTTTACGGAAAGAAAGAAAATATCAGGAAAAGAAGATTGATAAGCTCGAAAAGTTCTTATTACGCAGTTGTTGATTAGGCTTCATTAAACGTTACTTTTTTTTTAACCGTGACAATCCACCGCTAAAGCGGGAAACCGAAGATTTTACCATGTGCATAGTAAACCGTTACTAATGCTTTTCATTATAGTCTTTATTGAAACGCTCGACCTCACCTTTTTTACTCTAGTAACCATACCAATGCAACCCCCCCCCCCCACCCCCTCCTCACCGTCCACTTCTACAAAACAAACAGTTGACATCGACGTATTTAAGAGCTTTAGTGTATACGGTTTTTATGCAAAGCATATTAACGTAGGTTTCGGGCCATCGCGCGACGCCCGGCGGTGGCCACCATTGACGCTGAAGTGGGGTCACGTGACATGACGTCACGTGATGACGTCACACCGGCTGCAGATGGGGCCTCATATCGCGCCGTCGGTCGCCTCCCGGCGGTGGCCACCAGTGACCTTGAAGGGAGATCACATGATGTGACGTCACGTGATGACGTCACACCGGCTGCAGATGGGGCCTCATATCGCGCCGTCGGACGTCGCCCGGCGGAGGCCTCCACGCTTCGGTTCGCGCCATCGCGCGCGACGCGGCGGCGGCGCCACCATCGCTGCATCACGTGATATGTGACGTCACGCCAGGGATGAAGCGGCGCGCACCCGCCGTCGCGTCAGTCTCTGTGCCCGCAACCGCGCCAGCGTCTTTGCGCCGGGCGTGTATGCGTAAGTGACGTGCAAACCAAGTCATGCATTTACGGACCATAAGAGTGTGCTTGTCGGGCTGCAAAGAATAAAGTACGACGATTAACCTAAAACCACGTCTCCGTTACTTAGCCCCATCCACACCGAGGCAGCTGCTTAACATGCTTCGCATCCACTGGGCTTAACCTTGATAAGCCTCGTACTTTTTTTTTTGTGTGCCTACAGTTCATCAATCTCTCACACGCTTCTGCATTGTTCAGAACTACTCTCAAAATAGATGCGTGCATTAACGCATCTTTCGCGATATTGTATGTTTACAGTATGCAGTCTTTCAGAGCTCCTTCCTACAGAGGCAGCCGGGAACTTTTCACAGTTTCGAAAATTGTTTCGGCCCGACTAGCAACTCGGTGTTGTTGAATTTTGTTTTTTTCAGAAATATACAGTACGTTCTCTCTATAGTATTGTTTCTGCGAAGACATGTTTCATGGAGGTGCCTCTGTAATACGTTAACGAAGTACGGTTTCTTTTCACTCAAGCTGAAGCTTTATTATAAAGTATACATGACATGTTTCATAGACCTTTGTGAATTTAGCAAATATTCGCTGAGAACACGTTCCATGGTAGTTAGCATCGAAACGATGAGAATAAATGTAGTAAGTTCACAAATAATCGAATAAAAAGTTTCTGAAAAGCGGCAAGAGGAAATACTTAGCTCACTACATAATAGTCGCAAGAGCTTTAAGCAGCTTGATTTTCCACAGGCAGGTCCCCGCACAAGTCACGTTGTTATCACTCGTCTCCAGCCAGGCCGCCCTCGTGTTAATAAGGAGCATTAAGTTGGCTTCAGGGCCGTAATATCGCTTTTCCTTCATTGATGAAGCCAGGTATCTCCCTCATAGACAGGGTGCAAGTTTTGAGAAACATCTTTTAAGGAGCTTGGTGCTAGATGTTTTGTTTGGTGTTTACAACCGTATCTCCTTTGTGGGATGGGCAAATCCCGGCCCAGTGGCCGCTACCGATTAGGGAAACATACGTTGGATTTGATTTGGAGCGGCTCATGTATGCACTGTGTAAGCGTGCGATAAGAGTTTCCTTTTGCGTGCGGCGCACTATAGCGCTACGATCACGCGAAATATAAAGTATGAGAAGGGGATGATAACGTATGATGATAAGTGATAAGTTTGATAAGTTTTCAGTTGATGATATGTTTTATTAGCCATAGAGGGCGAGCTGTTTTTCCTTTGCTATCTGTTCGTATGAACTTTATCATTCAGACCACATATACAAAGTCAGAGGTAGGCGCCTATGGAAATAGGTTATTAGCTGCCTAATATTCCCGGTGAGATACGGACTTTATTTACGGCTTGCTTCTGCTACCTGATATCTACTAAGTGAATGTGGTTCTAGATCTACGGCCATAGTTTCACTCATGCCACAATATTGACGGCTCTTAATCGCTCGATCCACCTTATGACTCTATTTACCATGCTTTCTTCTCATGCAACATTAGAATTGTATTATAAAAAAAAACTTTTATTTTGGTTTTGATAAATTTCGACTTATATCACTAATTCAGCTGTGTTTACTCAAACATATTGTATTCTCTCACTACAATGCTGCTTTCTCTTCATTTTTTACACAAGTCAGGTGACATGCTATGATTTAGTTGCTTTGGTTTATGATGTTTAACGTCCCTAAGTGACTGAGGCGATCAGAGACGCACAAGTGGAGGGCTCCGGAAGCTTCTATCACCTGTGGTTTTCAACGTGCTCTGACATCGCACTGGGCATGGTCGCTTTGCTTTTCGCCTGCATCAAAAAGCGGCCGCCGCGGCCAGCATTCACTTCAGCGTCCTTGTGTTCAGCATTAAAGCATCGTAACCACTGAGTCATCGCGGCGGGGACGATGACATGTTTAGAGCTGTAGGTGAGCTTAGAATTGTGTTTTGGGAAGCTAGAACATCATACAATATTGCGTGTTTGACATTTAATGTAAAGGGGGAAGAAACTTCGAAAAAGGGAACTTTACCGATTCACTGGCGCAAAGTAAGGCACCATCTTCATAATACTTTCAATGCGAAAATTACATCTTTTCTTTTTTTTTTATGGAGTCCGCTTACTATTCTACAAAATTTTGTGCTTTTTTCTGGTTTCATACAAGTTTTGCAAATCAATCCATAGCGACGATTAATTCTCTCCGGGTACTTTTTGTAGGAGCACAAATTTCTTCAACACTTTGGGATCTTTTTCTTTTATATTTCAACCCTATGAGTTTACTCCTGCAGCTAACTCTAGAACTCCGAACCCCAATGCTGATGGCTTGTTAGGGGTTCTGTAATGCGACCCGCGTTTCCTTCTCACAAATAATCGGCGCACGCACTTGGAATAGAAGCAATAAAACCTCTCGGCGGAGAGTGCATTGGAAAACTGATGTGAAAGAGATTCCATTCCTACCTGTACCTCGGATCTCGTGGGGTCAGGGATGCGAGAATCCCATTTTCCTTATTTAAAAAGCCCGAACTTTTGGAGGCGACCGTATCCTTTCCTTTCCCCTGAAGCGTAGCGATCCTTCTAGTGATTTCGGTCGAGGGAGTCTTTACAGATGCAATTTGAAGGCGGCATAAAAAGAACGGAACATGCGCGTACGGTTAACCATACCTTAGGTGAAGAAAAGTACAAAAGATGTTACATTATGGCTGCTTTCCGTGTTCCCGCTCAGAACAAGCAGCGGGTCGGATTTGGTTGAAGCCGGTAAGAAAGGCCCAGACTAAAAAGATATATATATACGAATTCAAATGAGGGGGTTTAATCACAGTACTGAGGAGAGGAGTGAAAAAAAATTTTGTTTTTGTTTTTGCACTTTGACAGCCATGCAGAGAAGAAATTATTTTTTACAGTGCCATCGCCTAAGGTGTAAGATATATATATATATATATATATATATATATATATATATATATATATATATATATAGAGAGAGAGAGAGAGAGAGAGAGAGAGAGAGAAAGGTGGGGGGGGGGGGGGGGGAGGGAGAGGGAGGGAGAATGGCTGCGAAACCGAAACGAAGAGCTGCCGAACAGCTCCGGAAGCCGAGGCAGGCGACGTTCGCCTTCGGCTCCAACGCGTCGACGTCGAGATGAAACAAATAAAGCCAAAGGCAAAGGAGGCAAAGAAGCAGCAGAAGGAGAGGAATACTTGCGGTGGATGTTTCCTGGAGGCATAGCGAAGCCAACCTCCCCGATCCTTCTTCGTCCCCCTTTCCGTTCTTCGCATTCGTTCATTCTGCCACACACTATTATTTTCTTTTTTTTTTCTTATTTTCTCACTCACCTACTTCCTGTTCGCTGTCTGCCGGGGAAGGATGGTTGTATATAACTCTATGTCGCGGCTGTCGTCGTCCTCGACGCCAGTTCACGCCAAACTGTGCGGAGTGCGAGAGAAAGAGAGAAACAGCGGCAGCCAGCCTTGTGCAAGATGTGTGCGGGGCCTTCGACACCGAGTAGCCGAAATGAGAATGCCTGGCACGCCCGTCTTGTTCCGGCCGGCTAACTATTTTCTTTCATTTTACTTGATTTTTTCTCTTCTTCTGCTACCGCCCTCTCTGGATTTTTACGGTTTTCAACCTGCTGCTTTCCGGAGCACCTCCTTGCTTTCCTGCTTCGTCTTGTCAGGTGCCTTCTCCCTTTCGTCGTCTTTTTGTAAGGTCATAAATAGAAGAAGCTAAGGCGGAGAACCTAGGTTATTTCAAAGCAGCAGGAAAGTGACACAAAAATTGTTTCAGTGTACCAAAGTTCTTCCTTATAGTGGTGGTACCTTCGATCCTCCAGGCGTCGTTTCACTAAAAAGAAATAACCGCTGTCTCAACCTTAGAAAAGTTTCAGCAAACTTGTGCGTAATTTAAGGTCATACAGCTTCCACAAGGGCTGTAAGTTATGCTTCTGAGTAATTACTTCCTCATTCATATGCCATTTCGGCTATTGAGATGAGAGTGGATGTTTTAAAACCCCCAGAAGGCGAAAAAGAGAGGACAATATTTGTTCTCCTTTAGTCTTACAATACAAAGGAGTTCTGACCGAATTGCTCATGAAGTTCGGAGTATTGAATGCCACCTAGCATTTCGGGGTGGCGATGCTGATTGTTGTCTATTCACTCGGTGGGACTCACCTGAGCGTGATTATATGGCTTCATAAGAGGGTTTTCGGGTTTCCGAGCTTGTATTCCGATCACGTTCCATATATGACTGCATCCGGCGCAAAAAACCAGGGTGAGGCCGCTGAACTGTTTCTATGTTAGGCTGCACACAGCATAAATGCCTGCGAAAGTAGGAGGCTGAAAAACTGTCGCTGTGATTCTGTTGCTGTCTGGGCAGAGTCCGGGTACGGACGCCAGTAATTGGCACGTAGATGTTTTTCTTCCCCTTTCTATTTGATTATCTTCAAGCCATAAAGTAAATATATTCCGTTTTAGTTTCTCACCAGCATAACAAATTAAGAAAATATTCTGCTATGCTTTTCTTCGTTATGTTGACCGTTGGTTTTCTTCATGTGCATTAGACAAGGAGCGTCTTATTTCCCTACGCTTGCCTGCTCATATCAGTATGAGAAGAGGTAAACAGAGAAGCTTCGCTTTTGAGAAATATTAGCCCTGGCCCAGCATACTGGCCTACTTTACAATTTTGCTAACGGTCCCCCGGCTGCCGAAAGTGGAAACACAAAAATCGAGGGAATACCATAAAAGTAGAAGATTTGCAGTAAGGAATAGCCATGTGCGCAAGCAAAAGCTAAAAGCTCTTTCAAGTTGAAGCAATGGCGACATTCAACCCAGATTGAAGCAACCAGCATGTAAGCCGCTCATAAAGGATATACCTGCAGCAATTCCAACAGTACTGCTAGAACACGGGGGTTGAGAAAGTTTACAATTAGGAAGCAAAGTATTCTCGTTTCGTTATTTCGTGCAGTATGCAAAAATCTTGAGAGATATGCAACTTTATAAATGCAGGAAAAAGAACAAGCTTTCCCTAAAAACGTGACGCGAGGCAAGCATTGCTAAATCCTTTGGCATGGCGGCTCAGTCTTCGGAAGTTCGGAAGGTCGAAACTAGTTTCATCGCAGAGGCTCATTCCTCGTTGCCTTGTTTTCTTCAACGTTTCTTAGGCGCATCCACCGCGACTCCAGTATTTGCTGTCGAATAGGCCCTGACCTATTTGAAATAGAAGACCGACTAGGAGCTTTAATACGTTTTTTTCCTGCCAAAAACAAACATATAAGGAAAACCAAGCTGCGATCATGAGAGCGAAACGGCTGTACATAGACCGCATATGGCTTCTTTGCGCACTTTGTTGCCACTGAAAATATTGTTCGCTCCACGGATCAGAGTTTCAAAACAAGGTGCGCGCTCTTTCGTGAAGCCGCGCTTTCTTTCCTTAGGACGTTTTTATACGATTCAGCATCTAATGCGTTTTTAGTCGGGTCTTTTTACCACATCGACCCCTGGTTGGTGCGATTTGCGGCAAGACAGTTGCAGCTCCCAAGTTCTTTGCGGGAGATTACAAATGTTATATTGAAACCACAGCGGCCTGAAGTTTACGAAGCCTAGAAAAAATGCTTTCAATGGCGTCCACAATTTTTAATTTTTACTATATATAAACGGTCCTACTATTCTTCTAACCGCAAAGGAAAGTTCGCCACCCGGAAGTTTGTCGATTCGTTGCCACGGCTAGCAACTAGTTTGACAAAAGAAATTGGAGGCTGTGCACGTTTAGGTAGAATAGTGTGAATGATGGGTTACAATGACAGTGCCTCGATTCAGCGATAATTGACAGTAGCCATAGGATAGGTAATTATCTGCACGAAGTACTTGCACCCTGGAACAATATTCTAGCGTCGCCACGTGTCCTTGCGCTTGATAAAAAGAAAATAATAAAGAACTAAAGTGAGAGCCTTGGAACGCCATCCACGTGGCTTGGCTTCTCAGGCTGACTCAACGCCACCTGCGAACAGAGCCCGCCCACGTGAGTCATTCGTCTTCTTGAATATGTCGTGGGTTTCTACGTTCTGTTAGGAGGTAAAAGTGTCGAGCCATGCCGCAAGCTATTTCATTGGCAAAATGCGCCTCCAAAACAGTTTTCTCGAGCAGCTAACCTTGTTCGAACTCGACTTACGGTGACGGCGTTCATGCGGCGATCATTGTTTTCTACAGGATTCTGCTTGTTCGAACTCGACTTACGGTGACGGCCTTCATGCGGCGATCATTGTTTTCTACAGGATTCTGCTTGCGCGATCATCGCTCTCCTACCCATCCTAGACAATAACAGCTCAACTTAGGCTATTCTTCCCCTTTGTGCACTTGCTTGCAATCACGATGTCATACAGAGACCTTACCTTTACTCTCGCACTGGCCTGCCAGTCGTTTGTCCCGGAAGCACCGGATTTGATTCACTTCCTCAACTCGCTCCAGCAGGAGTACTCCACGGCTGCTGCGATTATGTAGCACAGCAGGGCCGCTTCAGACGATTCCGGCGCCTACCAGCCGCAAAGTTAGCGTTCTCCATGTTATCGATCGGGTGAACTATCACGCTGCATTTGTGGTTCATCAATCTTATTCCAAGTGCCAATTAGAGGGCAAGTACATATTTGCGCTATTTCACCACCAGTACCTAATGTACACGTAACGGGCTACGTTCATTCCATGTACCTCCACGACTTCCACCTAGGTCACCTGTCTCTGGCGATCTATGTTCGGAAATTTCTACAACACAACCCGTCGTTCACATCCCGCATTGAGCTCAGCGCAGAGATATTTGAACTTGTACAGTGAGGGCCATATCGCACACACTGCGTATGAATCATCTTCAGCGACGTCGCATGTACCGGCGACATCATTGTACCCCTTTCCAGTACCGTCATTATTTTATTGCGAAAGCAATAATACGACAGCGAAAGCGAGACCTCGGGTCGCCCCAGCTACGGCGTGAAGAGGCGTAGCTATGGTCTCCTCATAAAAAAATCTGCCTGCCATGACATTTAAATTCACGTTACCTATGTGCATCGGACAGGAGCTGCCCACTGGCATCACTCCTTTCATACAGGAGGGCGACATTAGAATCAGCCTGCCGGAACCGTTTGCATTTTCGTTACCCCTACGACACGCAGGCACGTCCATACGGCTTAGCTGAAGCGTGACTTTATATGTGGGCTCGTAGATTACGCTCTCGTGTTATACCCTTGAAGGATGAGCTTAAGTGTCCCCAATAAGAACACCGGGTGGTCGGAATTTCCCGAGTTCAGCCCTACGGCGTCTCTCATAACCCGAGTCGCTTTGGAACGTTACACCCCACAATCCACAAGCCACCGTAATGTAGCAAATTACACTGATAGGGCATGATAGGGGAATAATGTAGCAGGCAAAAGAAGCTTCCTTCGTTGCTTTCGCAATTCAACTAGGGTTCACCAGAGCTAAACCACAACTGAGTTTTTTCCTATCCCCTTCGCGGAAGACAAAGCAGTCACTTCACGCTGAAAATGCACAGCCTACACAGCAGGTAATAAACGATTCACATCTCTGGTGCTCCTGATAAGGGATAGCAGAACTTTAGCAAAGTGTCAAAGCTACGTAGCTCACCCTAAAATCTTCCGGCCTTCTATAGGCCGTTGTGGTCTTGCCAGTGGTCACTTCAGGAGAGGCCCTTTTCATGAGACTACATACCCGCCAAACTGTGACCTGGAAGCGAAATTCCCCTTTACAAATGTGTATAGGTAATTGTTCTTAGATTTTTGACTCCGTCTTTTGGTTAGCTTTTTGCGGTACGGAGTTTACGACATTTTGCTGCACAATACAAATATTCGGACAATATTTAATATACCGCTGGAGACGGAACGTTAGGGCTATTCAGGCTCACTTTTCAAAAAAATAAGAAGACAGGGTACGTAATGTTTTGTGTTCTGAAGTGACCCAAGGTGTGAGGATCGCTGTTTAATGGAGCGTTCCTGTTTAATGTCTACCACCTGCGCCTTTTTAACGAACCCTAGCCAAGTGCAGCACACGGGTGTCTTTTTTGTTTCACACCCATAGAAACGCAGCCGCAGAGGCCAGTTTCGTACTCTGGTAGTCCTACTCAAAAGCACAAATCACTGAGCCGTCGCGGCTTATTATGAAATAAAGATGAATGTCGATGAGCAGATTTACAGTTAGGTTAAAAAAGGGGTTTGTTCTTTTATGCGGTGCAAAACATTATCATGTTCTGTTTTAGATGCGGAAACGACTTCGGATTACAAAGACATTAATTAACTGGACCTGTAGTGTACTTCCGCTTGAAAGAAAGCTGTTTCTATTTTGAATTCCCGAAGTTTTTGAGCCATGCACTTTATTTTTATGGAAGTAAAGATTCCGAATACGCGCACAAAATGTTCACACTTCTTTTATAGTAGAACACGATGAATGGCAGAGCCAAATTGCTTCGTTTCATACTCTTCCAGTATATATTGTGTTTTGAATGGAGTTGAGTCACCGAAAGCTTTTCTAGCGATACCACATTCCTTGGTACTTGGACAGAATACGGTGTGTCAGGCGTGTGTAGGAAAAGGGCGAGTGAGGGAAACATTTATTGATTGACCCTGGGGCGGTCGTAGCCTCAAGTCGATGAGTGGGGACCTACTTCTCCCAACACGAAGGGCGACATGGGCAGCGAGATGTGGCCACATTAATGGATAGAGTGCGGGAAGAACGGTCTTGCTTTCCCAAGAAGGAGGTGCGTAGAGGAGTATGGATCTGCGTCCTAGGCAGTATGGCTATTGTGTTGCACGTGGACAGGTCTAACATGTGGGCAGAGTAGAACGTTCAAGGAACTCCGACAGAGCTGTCTTGTTGTCAGCTGGCAGGTATGCACGCATAATACATAACATTGTAGTTGCACAAAGACAGGAGCATCGGTAAAAATTTAAAGAATTGACGCTTGCTAAGACCCTTGTTCGCTGTATATACAGGCTACTTAAGTTGTGCAGATCTCTTTTTTATCCGCTGCCGTTCTTTGCTTTAAACATAGCTGACGCTAAATGTGCGAAAACAAAGACACAGGGTGCCAGTACATCCGCTGTTTATATATTTGCATTAAAACGTTTTTAACAAAATCTCGAATGACTAGCACTTAGGTGGGCGTGAAGGACATTGGTTCATGTCAGAGGGAGCACTCTACTAACCTAGTCGTTCCTCAAGTTTGCGATGAACGCTTTCTGGGTCAGACTCACATTGCTGCCAAGGGAAGAAAACGAAAGAAGAGTGCTTTCCGAGAGCTTTCAGCCAGAGTTAGGTTGGTTAGCTTAGAGTCAGCTGGGACGAGAGTCACCGCGAAATCTCCCTTACTCTGCGTGGACACCTGAGCCTTCGTTCACGGCAAGTTTCAATAAGGTGAAACGGGAAGAGAAGGGAGAAACTGCAAGCCTGTACCCCCAAAGGGCCAGGGCCCGTCCGGATGGGTCCAACGCCAGATTCGCAACGCATTTGCGTTTGCAGACGACTGCCATGTCCAATACAATCAGTGTTCATAGCCTCAATTTCTGCTCTTCGTTTTTTCGTGGTCCGTTTAGGTCAGACTGAGGGGCAAAGCTTGCATTTTGCTCTGTACTTCTTTCTTCTGTTTTTTTTTTCTTCCAAGTATTTATCTCCGATAACAATTAGAAGCAGCGGGAAATTGAGAACAAACTGCGGTTTGAACGCACTGTTTCAAAGCCACAAAACATTACACGGGTCTGATGTTTTCGCCTTGAGTCATTTAAGGTGCGCAGAATTTTGACAGGCGCCTGTCAGAGCAGGGGTTGTCTTAAAAGCTGGCGCGCTGCAATGGATACCCACATATTATTGAATTATGTGTCATAATTTTTTGATCGTTTACAACATTACCAATTACTCTTTGCAAACAAATTGCGCACAAGTGCACTATTGATTCAAAAGACAGAGATAATCGATTGCAATAATTAGTATGGGTTAAAATGTGAACAATAGCTTTTTCTGCCTATGCCAGGAGAAGAAGAAAGGCCCTAGAAAGAAAGCTTCCATAAGTAAAAGTGAACGAAATAAACGAAGAGATAGAGAACTGTGATAGGCAACGCGTGTGCAAATTTGTCATAAGATCATAACGGCACCGTCCTTTCTGGAGGCAGCGCATCGCGTCCAAGATTTCTGAGCGAACTTTGACCGTCTGTCTAAATAATCAAAGGATTGACACGCAGACGACGCTCCACTCCAAAGCATGGGTGGCTAGTTGGGTACTGACTGACTCAACTTTGTTAGCTAGTTGGTGTACTCGATCTCGATCACTCACCGACATTCCTAATCATGTATGGAGAACCTCTCTAACTATGCGAATGCCAAAACCCTTTCAGGAGTTGTTCAAAGAGGCCTACTTACGGTGGTTGCCTGGTATGAAAAGTTCGCACTGGATTCCATCTGCTTGCGATATCCTATAGATGGAGGAATAAAAAAACCCGTTGAAGGCAGATAAAATACTGCGAAACCTTTACAAGGATCTGAGTATAAGGCTTATTACATTGCCTCGCTAAGTAACTCGGGGGATGAACTGAACGGAAAGGTATAAAGGTAGGCTTGAAAATCAATATGCAGAAGACTAAGGTAATGTTCAACAGCCTCGGGAAGGAACAGCAGTTAACTTTAGGTAGCGAAGCACCGGAAGTAGTAGGCGAATATGTCTACTTAGGACAGGTAGTAACCGCAGATCCGGACCATGAAAAGGAAATAACAAGAAGAATAACAAGAATAACAAGAAGAATAAGATTGGGATGGAGCTCATTTGGCAAGCACACGCAGATCATGACTAGCAGCTCACCGGTATCGCTCAAGAGGAAAGTATACAACAGTTGCATCTTACCTGTACTCACCTATGGGGCTGAAATGTGGAGGCTAACCAAGAGGGTTCTACTTAAGTTGAGGCCAACGCAGAGGGCTATGGAACGAAACGTGGTAGCGGTAACATTAAGAGATAGGAAGCGTGCAGAGTGGGTCAGAGAAATAACTCAAGTCACTGGCATTCTAGTGGAAATCAAGAAAAAGAAATGGGCATGGGCAGGACATGTAGTGCGAAGAGAGGATAACCGATGGTCGCTTAGGGTAACAAACTGGATTCCAAGGCAAGGAAAGCGTAGCAGGGGGTGGCAGAAAGATAGGTGGGCGGATGAGGTTAAGAAGTAAGCAGGGGTCAAGTGGATGCAGTTAGCACAGAACCGGGTTAATTGGAAAAAATGGGGGAGGCCTTCGCTCTGCTGTGGGTGTCAGGCTGATGATGATGATGATATTGTAGAAAGCACAACAATTGAAAAGCGGCACCTGTCAGAGCCACACCAAAATTGGAACGCACTAGACCGATTTCAATTCACATCTTTTCGATAGCCACAACAAACTGGCCTTCAACTGGGCGCTTCGGTCTACACATTTCACTCATTTTTAGAATCCACCTTCCTTCGGAATGAGTCGCAAATTTCTGAAAATTGCTAGAGCTTGGCTTAAAATTTTGTCCTGCGGAGTGAAAAAGTGGCGTCCCCTTGGTGCAAAGGGGACGCTTGCGAAAGCTTCACCTTTTCAAAATGAGTTATCATAGCGTGTATTGGACTGATGCCGCAGGAACCTTTTGCCTTTTCCTGTTAACCACTTCAGCTTATGCACTACCCTTCTAAACGCATTTACCTTAATTTTGTACTTAATTGCTCCGCCTCGTAGAAACTCTGCCGGGCTGACTTAGTCGGCGTAAATATCTTCATCATAGCTTTTTCAAGCATTATTTAGCTCCCTTGTCTTGTTCATCTTGCGTTTTTTGGGAGCTAAATGTGCAGGCGCAGACGCTCTCGACCACTTACTCATTACTCATACACTCCTTAAATTGACAAAAGAAACGTTTTTTCTTTTTTTTTGGAAGCGTGTAATAAAGCCATAATATATACCGTTCATGCTTACCAAACAAACAAACAGCCGGGCCAGAAGCCTTAGCCTGAAAGCATGCTCCGTGTGAGACTTGACCATCAAGTGAAGCGCACTGCACATCGGCCAGTGGTTCGTTCGCTTTCTCGCTATTTCTTTTCCGCATAAAAGGGGCGTGGAAGCTGATTAGCACACGTCACTCTCAATGTTCTTTATCGGCGCTTCTCTTTAGGCCCACGCTTTTTCGCCAGCGCAGCCGAGACGACCTGTGGTAGCAGCAGCGACGCGTTCTATAGATAGTCAGTACGACGGCGAAATTGATCGCTTCCGGAAGAGGAAGGAGGAAAAAAAAACGACGAATGCCGAACTACGCCCCCGACCACTTGCCTTCCTCAGACATCGCATTCGTTCTCAACTCACAGGCATAACAGAAAAAAATTGGACATGGCGTTTGGTGGACAGTGCGCAAGATCAAAGGTGCGCCACTATAAAAACACCACTGTCTCCTCATTTCGGGCCCGCCGATAACTGCTAGCCCATATAAAACCACTGCTCAAATCTCTCTCTCCCTTTCTTCCTTCCGCTCTCTTTCTCTCTTCTCTCTCGGTGTGTGTTTCTTTCAAGTTTTCTATTTCACTCTTCGGCTTCTCTTTCTGTTCATTTTCAGTTCCCTCTAGAGGATAATTACAGTCTTGCGAAGAGTCACACAGCGAAAGTTGTGCGAAAGATGAAAGTGACCAGCTAAAGGGAACACCAAAAAGAGGCAGAATACAAGGCTGAGATAAACCAGAGGAGCACGCGCAATTCATAAAGACTATATATATATATATATATATATATATATATATATATATATATATATATATATATATATATATATATATATATATATATATATACCTCCCAACACGGGCCGTACGTGAGACAGTCCCTTGCGAATATATTGACCTGAAATAGATTTCCAATGATGAGCCGAATCAGTTATGAACGGGGAGACGGCGCCTGCTACGATCCTCGCTCATCCCCGAGAAACTAATCGAGTCAGCCACGAAACTCATCGCTCGGGGAGAAGGCGGCGGGAAGGAGGCAGGCCAAGATAACCAGCACCACCGTTGCCGCCGAGGGCTAGCCGCGAGCGAACACTGCTCGGTCTCGACTCGCTGCCTCTGGGATGGCCGCAAGCACCCTCTTTCCCCTCTCCCTTCCCATTCTTCCCCAAGAGCTTCCTTTATTCGCACGTCGTCCCTGGCCCTGTCTTCTTCTCGTTTAACTTCTTCCTTTAGCACCCTTTGTTTTTCCATTGGAGCGCCTTTCTTTCCGGTTATTCTTTTGTTCCTCTCAGACCTTCCCTCGGCAGGCCAGTCGGACCAGACCTTTCCTCGAGAGAATTCCTCCTATACAGCTTTCCCTACTGATCCCCATACGGGGCAGCGTGGAGAAGAGAAGGACGACAAGAGAGTGCGCGGCAAAGAAGGGGAAACGTTCGGCGAATTTCGGATGGCTTTTAATTCTGCCGACTTATTTCTCTGTCTTCCTCCTCTCGTTCGGCCCAGGCAAGACAGGGAGGAGACGTGGACTGTGTTCGGTGCCAGCGACGAGGAACAAGTTATGAGAACACCTGAGGAGCAAACCTCTTGGCAAGCTCTGCTGTCCAGCTCGCGATTGGATTTTGTATGTGCTAGTAACTGAAGCTGACGGCGAAGTTATTGGTAAGGGACAAAGAAGGGGTAGGAGGAGGGAGGTGAAGTAGGAGAAAACAAAACTAGGAGATTCGCACAAACCGCTGTAGGGGCGTGCGCTTCGCGCTCACAAGGAGCGTGATGTGCCCGGTCAGAATAGAAAGGTATAAGAGGCAGGATAGAGAAGGATCGAATCACGAATTCCCGGGTGAGTTTGCTCGAGCCTCGGTCTCATTTCAAGCTCCAAGGTTGGCCACTGGTTCGTACCTCGACGTCGTAGCGGTAGCAGCGGTCACAGCATAGTGGTTTAGGCCTGAGTTGATGCGTGCGTTTGTATGTAGCTATAACACACGTGTGTTTCCGAGTGTTAGCTCTTGACGGAAAAACAGAGCTTGAGTACTAAGGCAAGCACACAGGCAGATTTGCAGCAGCGGGCTCCTTCTTAAAGAGGCAATAGCGGCTTTTAAATACGCAAGGTCTACTTGCTTTCCTCTGATCGGCATGGAGGAACCAGCGCTGTAAGCGGAGCATTGTACGAAGTGAAGGATTCTGTTCAGCGTAACGACGTCTGCCTTGTAACGAATTCTACGCATCCACAGACCTATGTGGTGTTGCGCTAGACTGCCAAACTTTTTTTTCACGAATATACGAGTCCGCTGCGATCCTTTATTCTCCCCCACCCCCTTTTTTATATGTTTTAACACATAATACTGGTGGCGTAGCCTCACTAAGGTCCGTGCTTACTTCGTGTTAGATTGCTTATTCTTCTGTCTGAGCACTCAACCTACTGACGCGTGCAGTGTAGGCATTAGTGCATTATGAATATATGTGAGTGCTAAAGAAGTGGAACTTGGGCTCTTCCAACAGGCACAAGCACATAAAGGCGTGTTGCAACGACTCCTTTGATCGCAGTCGTTGCTTTCGTCACTTGAAGAGAAGCGACGAAACGCCAAAGCATGTGATTCCCGATAAGCGAGGGCGGTGTAATGCAAGGCTAGTATGGTCGGTAGCTAGCAGAAACCTCGACCTCAAGTGGGGAAAGTGAAGGCGGACTTGTGAAAGCATAAAAAGTACGGCGGGTGCGTAAAAGAAGTATTTCGAGCCATCTCATGTTTGCGCTCATAGAAGGAAGCCTTTGAGATGGCGTAGTTTACTTGTCAGCACGCGTGTACTCTAATATAAGCACTCAACGAGGATTTAGTCCAATATATGTAGTGCTGGTCTCTTAGAAAAGGCAATTACTTCAACTCATCTGCACTCAGTGAGGAATTCTAATACTCATATAAAATGGTCACTCGTGGCTGTTTGGAATAGAAACAGCGGCACGGACATTTCTTGCGACGCCGGGAGACCTATTACGCCTTCTAATGACTGCTACTTAATGCACTGGACTGAGATTACCTAGGAACAATACGAAAACCGATAGTTCCTGAAAGCGGGAACTTCTGAAACAAATGCAAGAGCCAATTTTGAGGACATGTGTTGGGCACGTGTATTGGAGGTTCGTCGCTTTAGCAGGTAGCCTTTCTTCGGTTCTACCAATTCCACTGGAATGTCGTAATTGATAGCGTGACTGCTTAATACAGGCGGTGGTTCATGCTGGCACAATTGTTTTATGACGTCACTGTAAAAGCTGGAAGGAGGAGGAAAGGCAGGGAGGTTAACCGGTAAAATTACCGATTTGCTACCTTGCACTGAGGGAAGCGGGAAGTGGATATAAAAGTTACCGGTAAGAGAGAGATGGGTGAAGCCAATATAGTCACATCACAGCAATATCACGTCACATCACGTCACAGCCATATTACGTCACATCACAGTAAAATTCCCGCCTATCAATCAATCCCGTGGTTTTCATGAAGCGGATCAATGCATGGGAGGCCTTCAACACCGACGATCGCCCTGGCCAGGGACCTATAATTTTGATTTCAGGCAGTGGGCGTCCATCTAGACGCTCCACCACACGGCACAGACAGTGTCTTTCCGCGCTATATGTGGAGCACTCAGAAAAAATGTGACATATAGTCTCGTCACACTCGCAGGTTGCACAAGCAGGGCATTTTGCTATGCCTATCACAAACGAATAACAGTTTGTGAACGCTACGCCAACCCACAGGCGGCACAGCAAAGTTTTTTCACGTTGGGATAGATTGGGTGGAAGCCGGAGCTTCAAGTCTCGGTCCAGGGATTTTAAACGGGAGTTCGCGAACTGTCCAGAATTCCACAAGGCGAACTTGTGCTCTCGCGCAAGTGCGCGAAGCCTGCCCGCTGCGTCGGCCCTGGAAAAGGGTATCAACAATAGCCGTCTTGGTGGGCGGTTCGCACTGCTTCGTCCGCGTGGAGATTGCCCGCTATGCCGCTATGTCCTGGAAGCCATTGATAGATGATGTCGTGTCCTTTATTGATGGCATAGTGATCAAGTTCTCGTATTTCCGCGACGAGTGTACCATGGGCTCCACTGTAAAGAGCCGCTTATAAAGCTTGGAGGGCTGCTTTCGAATCTGTGAAAATAAACTACTTCTGGGGGCTCTGCTGACTGATAGGCGTATTTACTACACGAAGAGCGATTTTCTGCGGCTGTCGAAGAAGTCTGGGGAATTGTTTTAACTTTTATTTCTGTAGTCCTTTCGCGGATTACCATGGAGCCCGAAGAACTCACGGTATTCGTAGAGCCGTCGGAGTAGACGTGCAAGCGCTTTCCATTGTGCTCATGGTAGTATTCCAGAGTGACTTGTTTTAGTTCTGTCGGCGATAGCTCGACTTTCTTCCTGATGCCGGGTATTGAAAGAAGCCCACGTGGTTATGCAGACTCTATAGTAGAGAGGACGATCTAGAAGTTGATGCATATTGTGCTATTCTGCCGTGAAAGCTTTAAGGCGTTATTTTGAAGCCGCAGGACTGAACTTGATGGTTGGCAGTGACGAATAATTCACTGATTTCCGATCGACTTCACTGGGATAGACCTAGGCATTGGAAGTATACAAGGTTAGTAACCAGACAAAGGCTTAAGAAAGCGCCAATATTAGCACAGCACGTTGAAACCAATGCAGCGCTCTGCGCTTGCTCTGTCTAATATCTGACTATAGGAACTCTGGAACTCAATTTAACCGCCCACATGAAAGCTTATGACCAGCGATTAGTTGACCAGATAATCTTAGAAACTATACACATACTGTCTCACGTATGTGAACTAATGGTATATAAGTCGCATATTTTATTGCTCAGAAGAGTATCTTGTGCTCTAAGCTTCCCTCCTGCGTAGGTCGACTATATATATATATATATACAGGGTTCTGCAACTTTATTCAACCCCCGTTTAAAAAATTCTCCCGCCTCAACCGGAGGCTCACTGCGCTCAAAGCTTGCCAGTTGTTGTTCCCTTCTTTATAAAGTAAGTTTGACCATGGTGCTTACTTGGTTTGGCCGCGCATGATGAGAAACCAGAACCGGTTGCGACGAGACTGGGGAGCAAAAAACGCCAGCGCAGTTTCTCTATCAAAAGTGTCATCTGGCGTCGCTGGAGGAAAGCGCTGCCGTTCAAAAGCGCCGAGGCACGCATGGCACATTCCTGTAATGGTGATAGATGGCGCCACTGCTGCCTTTCGGCGGAAAATTTACGTTTATGTCTTTTGCTCCTCAGTCTCGTCGCAGACGGTTCTGGTTTCTCATCATGCGCGGCCAAACCAAGTAAGCACCATGGTCAAACGTACCTCGCAAAAAAGGGACAACAACTGCGCAAGCTTTCTGCTCAGTTTCAGCGAAAAATCGGAAAGCGCGGGGGTCACCTTACGAAGACGACGGCAAAGAGCTTCACTGATGACGGATACGGCAGCGCCCGTGTCGACAAGAGCGAGAACTGCGACGCCGTCGACAAACACGTTAGCGGGAGAACACGGAGGACTTGAAGAGTTCGAACCAAGCGGAGTTCTTGCCCCGGGAACTGCGACTGTTAGTTTCCCTCAACAGCGCCGGTAGAACGTGGGGGAAGCGGGGACGGGGAACGGCGACGAGTGGACGATGATCGACGAGTTGTATACGTTTGATTGTCACGAGATACAAAGTCGGAACCGGGCGGAGTTCTCGGCGAGGGCTGGTCTGTATCGTGGGAGTAGTTCCAGAGGTCAGGTCGAGAAGGTGGAAGGCGTTGGCGGCAAAGGCGTGTGACATGGCCCGGCAGCCCGCAAGAGTAGCAGATTGGCCGGTTATCCGCGGTACGCCAAGGGTTCGTAGGGCGTTGGCGTACCATTGGAATAGGGACATGGAATACAGACCCAGGCAAAGGCGAAGGAAGGTTGTAAGGTGCGGCCTGGTAGGAAAGAGATGCTGATGGCATTAGCGGCCTGGCCGCAACTTGGGCGTAAGACAGTGGTGCCGTTACTTGCGCCGGCACGGGGCTGGGCAGCAGCACAGGGCTGGGCGGGAGCATGAACCTGGACAGAAGGACATCAGCGATGTGATCTTGCACGGCACGCCGTATGGTAGGGGCCAACGACGGAGCCATGTCAAGAGCAAGGCGGCCAGTATCCTGTAACTGAGGGACCAGTGATAGCTGGCGGGCGACCTCTTCTTGAACAAAGGCTTTGATTTGTTGAAGCAAAGGGCTGTCGTCTGATGAGGTAGAACCGCCCAGCGCTAGTGTAGAGATGGCGTCGTCTCTAACAACGAACCGCCGGGTAGAAGCGCGCTTCTTACGAAGCACGTCGTAGCTCTGGCAAATTTTGATAACGTCACTGACCGTGGCAGGATTTTTCACCCAGAGCATCTGGCACGCGTCGTCAGAGATGCCTTTCATGATGTTTTTGATCTTATCCGCTTCGGACATTAGCGGATCGACACGCTTGCCCAGGTCCATGATGTCTTCTATATAACTGGTGAACGACTCTTCGGCATGCTGAGTGCGCTCACGCAAGCGTTGTTCTGCCCGGAGCTTGCGAACTGCAGGGCGGCCGAACACTTCCGCAAAATTATTTTTAAATGCAGACCAAGATGGCACGTCTGCCTCATGGTTGCGAAACCAGACGTTCGCCATGTCAGTCAGATAGAAGATTACGTTACCTAGCTTGATAGCATCATCCCATCTGTTGTAACTACTGACGCACTCATACGCCGACAACCAATCGTCGACGTCTTGGTCGGCTGTGCCACTGAAGAGGCACGGATCACGCTGCCGTAGAGCTCCAGAACACAGCACGGTGGTTGGGAGGGGCGACGATGTCGAGGCAGTGTCGTCCGGCATGCTGGAAGGAGAGGGTAATGTGCGGCTTCTTAGTTCCAGGGTAGACGGGAACGTACCCAGCACCTCCACCAATTGTAGGGGTGTGTTTATTCAGTCGACACAGATGGATCCAGCTGCTCGGGATGAACTCGCAGCGAGGCGTAAGGCGTAGCGAATCACACAGACAACGACCAACTTCTTCGTTCTAGAGAGCGGCAGCACGCGACGCATGTCACTGGCTATGACGATGAAGATCACCACACTACAATATATATATATATATATATATATATATATATATATATATATATATATATATATATATATATATATATATATATATATATATATTACGGCAATAGGCAAGGTTCAGTGTAATATTATTGACATGGGGCATGTAACTGAATACACTGTGATATTGTCCAAATACAAAACAAACAGAAACTCAAAATTAGGCAAAATAAATATTAGATCACGTGTTTAGAGCTTTCCGTAAGAGAGTGCGGTCTCGTGTATGAACTTCGAATTGGTGTGATCCGTCGACAGCCCTGGAACTTTATTTGTAGGGATTATGATAAATGTGCCATCCTGGCTGCAGAAACATTGTTCAGCGTGGAAATAGCTTTGGCGGATGGACCAGCCTTCTGCATCAAATGCGGCTAGCTTGTTTTATTTACAGTGTGTATTAAGATTACAGACACGAAGAACCACCTAAAACTGTGTATTAAACGTCCGTAATTAAAATACTCTAAAAACGTTATGTAGAAAGAAGCGTTGAAAAGAATTCCCTTAGGCAGGTATTAAGAATTTAGATAATTCGGTTGCTCAACGCATCCCCGGTCTTGTTTCTTTTTTCCACGCAGGATTTTTCTTCCTTCTTATGGTCCAAATTTCCTGACAGCAGACGTTGAACCTGTGCTTCTTCTTACAGAAACCGACTTTGATATTTCGGTAGCCTGTTAGCGTGATATATTTGAATAGCACGGACATACGTAATTTGATTTCGGCGGAAAACCCATATCTCCATTACAACCCGTTCAGAAGAAAGCCAAGTGTGCATAAAAGCACTTTCTCGTACGCGAAGCACAGAAGAAAGCCGACACTAAAGGGCTCGATAATTTCGCATTATCAAAGCGTTAAAAATCTCGTTTTTATTTTGTTGACACAAGAAGGAAGTTCCAGGCTCGGGGAGAAAAAATAGAGATAAGAACGGAGGAACCTTGCCGGTGAATCGTTCAGCTCCTGTATCTTTTTCTTGCTTTTGGGAAACCTACTCTACTTCCCCCTCGAAGTGACCTGCCCTCCTTTTTGTCACGTCGCGAAAAAGAGAAGAAAGAAAACTTCTATCCAGAAAACTGTTGAAGATGCGTCGCTGCTATCTGAAGATCCAGAAATATGCTGGCGATTTAGACCCTGAGCACAGTAACTTTTTCAGTCACGCTCGCCGACCCCGTAGTCGTGGCAAATAGATTTCGTTCCCACTTGAACTCCCTAGTGGCGGCAAGCTGACGGCGCCGAGAACACGCGCGGCATGACCAGCAAGGAGAACCAGTGAGCCGTGGGGCTTAGCGGGACAACAAGCTAAGCCACTCGTTCTTGGAGCAGCGGCAAGATATATTGGCGCCACTAAACTGCCGCAACTTCCTCTGGGATCATCTATCTCTCCACAGTCCCTGTCGTATATGCGCCGGCCTATATCCTGCCGCCACCGTCGGCTGCGCCGCATGATGCAGCGCTGGTGGTGTTGGGTCAAGAAAATACGAGGTGAGCCAGGACGCCCCAGTGCGCTTTTATTCATTCGATGCAGCCCGTCGGCCGGCCTAAGCGCGGAGCTCAAACTAACTCGTAATGCGAATGGAATGCAACTGCCGAGACTACTAAACCTTTCTATACGGCTGCTTTTTTATTAAAAGCCACTCATGCTAAATTTTCTTGAGTAGAATTTCTACAAACATCGAGTTTAAAGCGAGATATAAAGCAAGCCTAAATAATCTGGGAGCACTGAAGCAGCTCATTGAAGTGCATGACGCGGTTATGTTAATGACAACCATCCGGGTTTTCCTTGCGGATAGTTTTCCACGGACGTGTTTATTGCTACTAGATTGTTTACTAACTTGTTATTTGTTATTTTATTGCATCACACGTTTTCATTAGTATACGGTCACAAGCTGTTAGACTACGTGCGACACCATCCGACCAAGAAATAAAACCCCGCTTTCACCGGGTTGTTCAAATGCGTCTCTTTGTTCTGTGATTGGCATGTCTGTCTTACAATCCGAAGGCGCCGGGGGCTAGATTCAAATCTGAGCTATCTGAAAAGAGCATTTTTTTTTTTTTTGTTACCAGATGTCTTTTTTTTTTTTGCCTTGTGCTGCTTCTGACCTGTTGGAGTGGTGAGGCCCGTCAAGCGGGGCATAATTTGTAGCTTTTTCTCCTCATCTTCAATTTACATGCACAAACTGCAGTAAAAGTGTGGTTGGCTGATTAAGCTATTCGAGATGGCAGCTCCGGCCAACACAAACATGTCACGCGGTTTGATGGCATCACCCCCCCCCCCCCCCCCCTATTTTCGTGCCCACTTGCGCAGTCAGCTACCATTTATTACTTGTACTTGCTTGAGTCATGATATTTTGTTTTTAGATATTACCCTGATGCCGAGAGTGCCACATGCTGACTTATAGGAGTGCTGAGGCCCGTCAAGCGGGGCATAATTTACAGCTTTTTCTGCCCATCTCCAATTTACATGTACAAACTGCAGTAAAAGTGCGGTTGGCTGATTGAGCTATTCGAGATGGCAGCTGCGGCCAACACAAACATGTCACACGGTGTGATGCCATCACTCCACCTCCACGTTCGTTCCCACTTGCGCAGTCAGCTACTATCTATTACTTCTACTTGCTTGTGACATGATATTTTGTTTTTATATATTACGCTGTTACTTGTACTTGCTTGAGACATGATATTTTGTTTTTATATATTACGCTGATGCCGAGAGTGCCACCGGCGGAGTTTCTAAACAAAGTACACTTCAGAGCTATTGCCTTTCACCAGGAGACAGTCGGATAATTTTTGGGGCCAAACCAAACTGGAAACAAATGGAAGCACAATTAAGGAAGACAGACGAACGAGGCCGGCTGTCGCGCGATGTTGCTATCGGGCAAAATCATTAAATGAAAGGGCGAAAACTTGCACGGACACTTCTGAACCAGACACCTGCATGTGAGTCTGCTCCCGTTGATCTGCTAAAAGCGAAAGTGTACCTTTGAGAATGACTATTAAACCTTTAGATTGATGCCTTGCAATTGCTGATGACATTTCCTAGCACGCAGGGCCGTTTTATAGTGCCCACCTTCTCTTGATTACTTTTTACTGCTTAAAAACTTCACGAGACCGCAAGCGCTGGTTCCTTTTTTTTCCTGATGCGTTCATTTCCATGCAGTTGTGTTTGGCTGCGCTGTTTAACCGACGGAAGATGTTTGAACCTGCAAATGGTAAAACTGGATAGGTAGAATAAGGACTCAGTTGTATGATATATGAGCAGACTGTGCTTATAAATATTTTTTCTTCAAGAAATGCTCCTCTGCAGAATTTCCAAATACGAAATAGATTTTTTTTTCTCCTGTGTTTTAAATATTTCTTCGCAGACAGAACGCCTGAGCAGAACATTTGTGTCCTTGGAAGAATGCCCTGCCTTTTTTTTTTTTTTTTTGCAGCCAGCTAAACATTGCAAATGCTTAGTTAGCCCTGACGTGGTCACAGACGCTTGCCGGTTCCAATGTTTTAACTTCGACGTTCGAAAATAAAGGATTCCTCACTTTTATTCAAGGATTAAGCTGTGTCGTGAATGATAACTATTAAAACAGATTCAAATCCACATTTAACTGAAAACACCGCTCTGGAATAAGCGGATGATACCTACTGATCTCTTTAAGGTATCCTGAGCTTTGGCACTGCTGGCTCTCTTGAAAGGGCCCACTTTTGGGTGCAAATTATTCTCTAAGCGAGTTTTATCAGCATGATTTTTTTACGTGTCGCTTCGGCGGGAAAAGATCGGTAGACATTGAATTTTACCTTATGGCGAAGGAGCCTGCTTCAAGATAAGGATTCGTCTTATATGTAAGTAAAAATAACGAATTGCTACAGTAGAAGTTCTGCTGCTATGAGGGCCGCGAGCAGCGTTCCCAATTGATTATTTGGTTTATGTCGCTTTTTACATTGGTTGTCGTCCTTATGACCTCCGTGTGCGGAATGAGATTTCTATTGTGATTTTAATTTAAATTCAATTTATGTAAGGCATGCCTGTCAATAAATGCGTACAATGAAAAGTTGTTTTAGGCTTCTTAGGGACTGAAACAAAATTTGTTTGGACGTGTGGCTGCAAAGGCATTCTTTTTAATCATTTATAAGTGCACTCCCATATGTAAAGAGTGGACGATTCACTCTGACGAATCACGATTTTGGTCTGATACGACGAGAATATGGGCGAATTATGCGATACCAGCTGCGAGGACAATTTGGAGTTAAAGCACGGGGTATCACAAAACTTTCCCCGTTAAATTAAACGAGAACTCTGAACGAAGCTTCGGTTAATGTTTTGGCTCTAAATAAAGCTCTGCCTTTCTTCTCCATGTCGTTAACAAAATGCGAAACAAAAAGTGATAAAGAGCTGCCCGAAAATTTCTATTGCAGTTTGGCTAAGTAGCGCAGTTTAATTAACGCGTAAAATACCTGCATGAGCTTACCAGAGGATGGGCTAACACGTTGGACAATCTGAGACGTCTGAACGGTCACCGATATGATCCAGTACTGGACAAAATGCGCGGGATCCGGGTTTGACCGAGAATTCTTCTCCTTGAGTAGACAAAAGAAAGAAAGAAAAAGTGAGGGTAAACTAAACCACTGAATAATTACTATACATGCGGACAGAATCCAATGGAGTAATACCAGCTAACCGAGTAAGACTACAACGTGGACATAATTTTTTACGCCACTACACATCCGTAAACTTTATTAAGCAGACTTAAAGCTCAAGAAAGCTTTTTGCACTATCAAAATGCAGGCGTAAAATGCAGGTAGCTTCGAGTGACATGCTTTACTGTTTCATGAAGGAAAGCTTTTTTCGTCCCACTTACACCGAGGAACTCTCGTTGATGGAATCTCTCAAACCATTACCCTGACAGAGGCGCGGAGTGCGAAACACAGGTTCAGCGACACGGCGTCAGGTGGCGTGCCACGACCCACGAGCTGTAGTCCGATATATGCTAAGGCCGCAGTGTAGCGTCAGGCAAAAACGCAGAACGAGAAAGGGGGCGGTCGAGGCGGGGAAGTTTCATAAAAGGCGCCAAGAGCGCTTGTCGGGACGCGGAGAAGAAGGTGACGGAGACAATGCTTGACGGCTCCTAGTGGATGCCTCGAGGGATTCCATCCCCCGCTAAGTGCGGATCCTTGTCGCGGCTCGGTGCCGGCGGCGATGACGGCGGCCCATCGCGGCGATGCTCGGAGGAGAGCTCATAACGCCATCCGTCACCCGCCGCCAAGGATGGCAGTCGCGACGACCACTGACGCCCGCCATGTCAAAAGCGGATACGCGGCATTGGATAGGACTCCTGCGTCGAGCCTATCCTTTCGCCGTCTTCATTTATCGTTTCCCTATCACAAGTGGCACGGAATAACGACGAGCGCTTGACGTGTGCGTGATGTAAACAAAGCAAGGCCGCCACAAGGCAGTGTAGCCTGTCGCTGGGCAGAGCGCGATCCACAGCGGAACTAAACGCAGGCAAATATGCGTAGTGATGCAAGGTTTGCGGTGTCCGCAATGTGTTCGCCGAGACAATGCTCAGGTTGTTACTTTGTCTCTGCTGGTAATTTTCTTTATGAGACAGGATGGACACAACAAGAAGGCCGCCAATCGGGGCTCGCAAGTGGACGCTGCCTTCTTTGTTACAAATCTAGGAAACGTACTGGAATGACATGGTGCATCCTACGTGGGAGTCAAAACGTGCAGAAAGCAAAGCTTTGTACTCATGAGGAACGCGTCTGTCGGTCAACGCCATTGTTCGTGCAGTTGAGCTTTTCTGTAGTTTGGTTTGGTTTGTGGGGTTTACCGTCCCAAAGCAACTCAGACTATGAGAGACGCCGTAGTGGAGGACTCCTGAAAGTTTGACCACCTGGGGCTCTTTACCGTGCACTGGCATCGCACAGCACACGGGCGCCTTGCTTTTCGCCTCCGTCGAAAAGCTGCCGCCGAGGCCGGGACCTTCTGTAGTTTTGCGTAGCAATCGCAAAACGTTTGTTTGTAAAACCTTGAGGAAAGCACGAACTGTTTACTTAGAAAAAGTATGGGGGTTTAAGAATGGCTTGAACCTAGTGATAGAGCAAGGGGGAAACAGCGCAAGCTAAACACGGACAAAAATGCAGGACGAGACACACACAGAGCTGACTTACAACTGAAGCTTTATTTCAGACACGTCGGTAAATTATTATTTAGCGACGTGTCTGAAATAAACCTTCAGTTGTAAGTCAGCGCTGTGTGTGTCTCGTCCTCCCTTTTTGTCCGTGTTTAGCTTGCGCTGTTTCCCCCTTGCGATGAACCAACTAGCCCGCAACGTTTTGTCCTAGTGATAGAGCGAAAGCTGTGAGTTTTACAGTGATAGCCTCTTTAACACCTGCTTTTCAATCCGCGATTTTTTTCCTAACTTTAATTATAATAATAATTGGTTCACAGGAAGGGAAAGGCGCCGTATCTGTCACACTTGTAGCTGTGGACATCTGAGCAGCGTCGTAAGGGAAGGGAGGAAGGTGGGAGTGAATGTGGATAGAGAGAAAGAGGAATCGTAGTGGATGGTTACGGAGTAATTTGGAACACCTGGGGATCTTTAACGGGCGCCTTGCCCAGCTCCCTCTTCTCCATGCTCACTGCCAAGCCCCTTCCCAAGAACATGCACCCTGAGCATCATGCCGCTCGCCGATCTGCCCGCGCCTTCACCTCTGGCGCCAGTACGGTACACGGTCTCACACCGTGTATGTTGATGCGGCACCCTACCTCTCTCATCCCGCCTATGCCCTGGCCACTGTCTCTAATACACGAACCCCCCTCTCCGTCGCCACTATCCATGCTCTCACTTCCACTGCCGCAGAGGAAGCAGCCATTGCCCTCGCCATTGCCAGCACACCAGCCCTTTTCATATTTAGCGACTCTAAGACCGCAGTCCGCAACTTTGCAAAGGGTAGAATCTCTTCCTCTGCGCTCAATATCCTTAAGCACTCCTCCCCCCCCCCCCTCCCCTTCCCGATCTATCCAACTCTTTTGGGGTCCGGCTCACGCGGGGCACCCTGGAAATGAGGCGGCAAATTCTATCACTCGCGATATGACCGACCGAGCTGGCCCCCTCCACCCCGGGATCGACACGCGTGCCTCCCTCCTCACCTTCCATGATATCACTCTCCATTACCGCAACTCCCGATTATCCCTCCCTACCCCTCACAAGTCCCTATGTAAAATCGAACAGAATACGTGGCGCCATTTACAGGCCCACACTTTCCTCCCCCCTGCACGCCTTGCCCTTATTCACCCCGGTGCCTTCTCGCCCCAATGCACGCTTTGCAGCTCTCCCCGAGCAGAATATGCTCACATTCTTTACTCTTGTCCGGCGCACTTTCCCCCCGTCTCTTGGCAAATAAACAGCCCGAAGCTGTGGGAGGCTGCTTTGGCCAGCTCGGAGCCGCATATTCAGCAGCGGCTTACGACCTGGGCAGTGGAAGTCGCCGCCAGGCGTGACCTGGAGGCCACGACCAGCAGCCGGAAGTCCACCCACGGAACGGCGGCAACATAATTTTATTTCATTTTTATTTTTTTTTGGACTTCACTAAATAAACTTTGTACCCCCACCACCACTGACATCTTAAATTAGATTTTGGGTAATGGAAGGAGTTTTATACTCTTGAGTGGACACCAGGATATTGTGTACACCTGAACCTAACCAGGTCAAGATCATGTTTTCATATTTTTCGTTGCGTATTGTACATTGATTTATAAGGAGCGAAAGGCACAATATCTGCCAGACTTGAGAGAAGGAAGATGGGAGCGGAAGCAAAAAGAAAAAGGTCCCGTAGTGAAAGACTACGCAGTAATTTACGTACTACGAACAAGTTACTATATTTCCGTAGCGTAGGTCTTAGAGATGAAGGCTCTTTTATAAAGTAGCATTAGTGTATGGGATTCATAAACACAACTAAGCACAGAGGTGCAATGTTGAGGCACCCATAATGGTAACTATGAGAATGTGAATAACTACAAGAGGCTAAATTTGGTCTGTCTATGTTATTTATTAAATTCTGCTTACGTTTTGACAGAAGCCAGTGTGCATTCCTTACAGTGAATGAAAACAAAAGGTGTTAATCCACAATAAGAACGTTTAGAGGGCTGGTAAAATTTTTTAACAAAGAAAGAGCTCGTGAAACCGCCCGCCCGGAAACTACAATACTGACCGTTCCGATTCATAGCCGGGATTTATGTAGCTTCTTTTGGCTAAATGCAATTATGGTCTGATTGTTAGGAAACAATTTCGAACAGATGAATGTAACACTGCCAGAAGGAAGCGTAAGACAAAGAGAGGTAGGGGAGAAACTGTATAAGCGAAGGCTGCGTAAGTTTAGTTTAATCTGACCATAAAAACAGGCTATCTAAATAAACGAACTTACTCGCGGGTCAACGAGCACATGATAAATCATAAGACCAACAGAGGCGATTGAAAAAAAGACAAAATTCTACCGATCATATGTGGAGCCGTTGCGCGAGCAACGCTCTTTAATTTCTGAAAACTACCCCCCCGGGATGGCGCAGTGGTTACGGCACTCGACTACTGTTCCCAAGGAAGCGGGATTGAATCCTGGCCTCGGCGGTCGCTTTTCGTTGGAGGCGAAAAGCAAGCCGCCCGTGTGCTGTGCGATGTTAGTGCACGTTAAAGAACCCCAGGTAGTGGAAATTTCCGGAGTCCTCCACTACGGCGTCTCTCATAGCCTGAGTCGCTTTGGGGGGGTAAACTCCCCCAACAAACGAACGATACTTTCAGGAAAGTAAAGGATGATATAAACAAAGCTTATTTATTCAATTTTCCAAAGTAGAAATCTGCAAAAAATAAAACTTTCCGCTTCTAGAGTTGTCATCATCTGAATAATTATACAAATGCGCTATTGAAGCCGTTAAAATTATCGCTTTTTTTTTGTTCATGCTTAATAACTCTAATGACGAGTGCTTCAATTCGAACATGAAACTAAATGTATGCGGCTTTTTCGAGTAGATGCTCAACAGCCCAAAATTTCACAGTGCTCACTAGTAGTTTTCTCACCAAAACAAGAGTGAAGTTTTATCTCAGAATGGCTTCGAATTCTGAGACACTCTGTAGCACAATACAGCTAAATATTTGCGAAGCTTTCCCTACAGACTATATGCAGCAGAAAACATTTTGTTTGGCAGCGAATTAGGCACACTTTGATTTTATTGCAAGCAGAAGAGTCATTCAAGTGAGGATTTCGTGGTCGTATAACGCGCACTTCGTTTTCGCGAAGGAAATCTAGGATCTTGTACGATGTTTTCAAGAAGAAAGCGTCGTCCGTTTTCTAGTGCCGCGTGAATTACAACTGGCCTCCTAGACATTACTGATACTTCTGGATTTAGTTAATGTTACAAGAAAAGTGATTCAAGTTCAATTTCAGAACTGTGGATGGTCCAGCTCATTTATTATTCCACGTGCTTCAATTCAGTAGCTTTTTTTTTCTCTTACTATAGGTAGCAAACATATACTGTAATTCCTAAACAATGAAAGAGCTTGATTTCTTGTTTTTCATGCGCCTTATTTGCGACTTTCTGTGGCTGCTTCAAAGCGAGCAAATTGTACAAATGCAAATATTGGGAGACCAATTTTTGTTTGACACTCAACAGATATATACACGCGCCTAAGTAAGGCAGAGAAAGAAAAGAGTCGACATTCTGGGATCCTTGTGGGTCACTTTTTCGCTTTGGAGCAAGGAGAGGATGCTGCAGGTGAAAGATACCACACATATGGCTCAATGAATAGATGTAGATCTGAGAAAGTGTGTCTTTCTTTAAAAGTCTTCTAAAGCATGCGTCGTGGTTTAGATGTGAACTGAATATAAAGTGTGGCGGGATGATTTTGTTTCGCATATCTTTCTTCATGCTGCTGTAAAGCATAAAATAGCATTAAAATTTCATGCATGCGTGAAGAGGACGTAAGGAAGAGATGGAAAGGGAAGACCGCATCTTTCTGCTGGGCTTTTTCTTTCACTCTCCTTATTTTCCGAAGAGAACGCATTGGCCCGATTACTATGTTAAACTAGACGGACGCATGCTGGTGGACTGTAGCCCGCAGATCCAATTTCGCCATTTCAGTCGTGGCACTTCAGGTTAACTCTCGTTACAAGACCACACCTTCCCCATCGCAAACGAATACGCTGCAACGAGACTTCAATCCATGCACTCTGTGTTCGGCTGTTGATGAAGTAAGTTCAATAAAGTAAAGGAAGCAAACAACGATTGATAAATTCGTCGCCGACTTTTCGAGAGACTTCGTGTAAAGCCCTCCCTTTCCAGCTTCAAGAGTTTTAGCACTGCTGCACGAAATAGTAATAAATGCGTTTATAAATAAAACATACAGGATGTTGCGTCCAGAATCTTGCAAACTCTTTCCAGAACTAGACACGAGCCAGAAGAGAATACAGAGTCCAGAAGCTTCTTCCGCTGCGGCTTCGCTCCTGAAATCAGTATACACCGAACATTTTTCACACGGAATGGTTTTGGCAGGAAAAAAGAAATAACAGCTTTGACTTAGGAACGGTTGAGATGGATGTGTTTTCCATTGATTTAATACGCTGCGGTCCTTTTGGCGTTCATGAATTATTCACCGGGGCCGGATAAGCGGCCGCGTTCGTATCCGAGGCGCTCTGCGAAGGTGGAGCTGCCGTTAGGTGGTGTCCAGCGCAATGCTCGTTCGACACCGAAGGCTCTTTGCTCCCATAATTCTCACTTAGCTAAGCACTTGCGTAAATCAAGCTCGAAATGGTTATCATTACCAGAATACGGCGTGTTTGGGGCGTCTTTAAACCTATAATTATGGCCCCACTTGCGTATTAATGCAGCGCTATACTGCATGAGGTGTCTGTTTATTGTGTCGAGCAATTACCTTTTAAATTGGAAATTCAATATTGAATAAAAAGGACAGATTATGATCTCTTTTCGACGCATCCTAATAGGAAAACCTGCTGCAGCCGTTTATTTATTTCTCTCTCCTTCTCTTTGAGTCCTTGCTCATTGTGTTTAGACTATACCAGTCGTCAAACGTTCGCGGGCCGCAGCGTCGGCAATAAATTTACACTGTCCAATTAAGGGTTACATACCGTATATTGTGGGAGAGGGCGCCTAAATTAACTTTCTTTTGTGTGACTGTGTTCTGCAAATTTCTTGTGGGTATGCGTCATTCAGGCAATATTCATGAAGTTGCGTACCGTTAGTGCTGGCTTTCATTCCGCATGCACTCGTGTTCTCTTGTCGCAGCTGCGTTACTGGGAAATGTTACTTTTTCGGTTGCCGTTATTTCAGATATATGAATAAAATAAGACACGCGGGACAACTCTGCTATGCGACTGAAGAGAGGGATGTTGAATACTCTCAGCTTTCCGAGGTTTGCGCTTAATGCAATTAATAGCAAAAAGAATGCCTTTCTGAGCCATACTGTTAGCTTAAACAATATTTTCGTACACAAGTTGGTAACATTTCGCAAGTTGTGTTTGCTAACATTAATATCGCCTTCTAACTGTACCTAGGAACGTTGCGTTAGAGAAAAACTAAGGGATCAGTCTAAAAACTGTGTACGAAGAATGCGAAATAATTAGCTTTCGCGCGACGTTGGTGGCTGCCAGTCGACACCTTTGTACGTTTGCTTACTCACATGGCATGACTCAGCACTTTTTATCTCATGACCTGTGGCTCACATGACTCATAAATTACATGACGTTAAGATCGCCTTTTAACCGCACCTAAGAATTGTACGTTAGAGCCAAACTTAGAAATCAGTCTAGAAATGGCATAGGAAGAATGCGAAAGCATCCGCTTTGGTCCGACATTGGTGGCTCCTAGTCGACACCTTTCTACGTCTGCTTACCACACAGCATGACTAAGTACTTTTTATCTCATGACCCATGACTGATATGACTCATGAATTACATGACTCGACACTTTTGTGTACATGACTAGTCACTCGTGAGTGATTTATAACATGACCTAACAACTCTCATACCGTCATCGACTGATGGCGTCACTTGGTGATGGCGTCAAGAAGAGACCAATTCGCGGCGAAACATTTTGCGGACACTTCTGCACTGACATAGCATACATTTCATAGCTTTCGCATAAGTATCTACCTCGGATTTTTATTGTAGAAGTTAAACTACCGACTTTTTTCGCACAATATTCGATAAGTGTTGCAGGGTGAAGCTTGACTACCTAATAAAATAGTATCACATGATATTTATGAACAGCTGCGCATATGTACTATACACAGTTGGTAAATTCTTCAAATATATTTGATAGGAAACGGGAGAAGCTACTAGACGAATAGACGAAATTATTAATAAGCATGCCAATCTGGACATACTGACCTCAAACTTTCAGGTGTCTGACGCTCAAGCGCAGAGTCTGATACATAATTCCTTATAAATGTTTCATAATACAGACTTTCTTATAACTACTAATGTCCTGCGTTGTGTTTAAGCAGTAGAAAAGTATTCTCACGGGCAACATCTATGAAAAGATGCTTTTAATATTACATTACCAGTCATATTGAACTTTTTGATCCTCAATAAAATCAACGGTTTATGACCCCTCCCGGCTGACGTGCTAAGCGCACATAACACGAATGCATTGCTACAGGCTCCAATCGTTACCCACTAGTCTCCCTAGCATAATTAGCAAATAAAAAATACGGATAACTCAACTCATACTTAACTACCGCATCTAATTACGCTCATTTTCAATCCCATTTATCCTTCTTTTTCAGCACTAGCTGTGGCAGATATATTTAGCTGGTTCAAGCTCTTTGTACAGGTGTTGACGGGAATAAACGAAACAGGATATTGTAATTGGAATCTTGAGACATAAGAGATGTCGGACATGAAAGTATTCGTCTATAACAAAGCACACCCTGCCACTATGGTTCACATTACATAACTGCCAGTTTTAAATAGGCAAAGTGCCGGCAATGTTAGAAGAAAACAGCGTTCCAGCGTTTAATTTTGTCAACGCCTGTAAGTAGACTCTGAAATGACGAGAGCATTACCGGCTGATATTTCCCTAGCCTTCTCATGCCTATTAACCTTTGCTGCTACTTAACATTCTTGTATGTTTCTCTCTCTTGAAGCAAACCCCTTCGACGTTCGTGCAACATTTCTATTCTTTTTACGGGTCCCTTGAAAGGCCTATCTGAGCATTGTAACACTGCGAGTGTACGATTTTAGCACAGTTGAATCACAGAAATTTCTGGTCAACAAAGTTGGGCGTTCAATACATAATGTGCATGCAAACGAACTTAGTCTTTTTCTTTCAACGTATATGAAGCATATCAGTTAAATTATTTACTGACGAATGGTAGTCAACTACCCAAGAGTTACGCAAATTGTCGCACTTAGCACTTATTAATTGCCAAACATTAAAACAGTGATAACACGCTTGTTCCACGTAGCTTCTCGCAAACCAATCGGGTGAGAAATTGGGCCTGATAAGGCAGTTGTCTCGTCATAGCTACAGAATACTGCAAGGAGTTTGATCATTTCTCTGAAAGAAGGAAGGATGCGTTATGCGCACTTTCCATGAACTGGCTTTCATGAATGTAATCGAGAGTTTTATTGCTTCATTGCTTCATTTAAACGCCAAACGCCTGCGGCAGTAGTACTGGGACACTTCCTTGCTTCAGCGTTTTGGACTAGAGGCATCGAAGAAACGCCTCGAAGTTTCCTTCATGCTACCCCGTTCCGAGATAGTCCTCGGGATATATGTTAAGGCATAGCCTCCTCTATTTTTTCTATGTTAAGGTTTATTACGAAAGCAATACTACTCGCACTTTCAAGCCTTCGCGTGACCAGACCGCAGTTACGTCTAACCCAGGTGACGCTGTGACGTCACAACCCACGTGACACATGGGCTGGCAGGAGCTGCCAACTTGGGTCTCTCGTTTCGCATGGGACGGTTATGCCAGAAGCAGCCTGCTAGGACCCTGGCAATGATGTTACCCTTATATACCACTAAGGCACGTTTATGTGGGTTTGTTAAAGCGGGGCTTTATATGTGGGCTGAGGAAGAAGAAAAAGAGAAGAAGAAGAACGCTCTGTCACCCGCAGCTAATGCTTTCGCTCAATATTTTGTTCAGCAGCGTTGAACCCTTGTAATTTTATTTACAGAGATGTAATTTATTTTCAGAGATTTAGCTGGTGCGTTCACTGAACGTCGGCGAGCTTCTTCTTCCTGACCCTTCCTTCTGCCGAGCTTCTTTTTCACACTTACTTGTTCTCTCCTCTGCGCTGCCTGACAATACAATCTTTTGCCCTAACCAAATTCGTTGTCTTCTTGATTTCATCTAGAGTATAATTAAGTTACCTTGGTTCTGAAATACAAGCTCTTTTCTTATGTTAATTCATTCATACATTTCAGTTGCGGACTTCTCGCTAATGGAGTTAGGTATAAATGAGCGCAAGAACGGTGAACGATTCCAAACTCTTTGTGTTTGTCCAAGCGGGGACTACGTATAATCATGTCGTTCTAGTATTCTTGTGATTAACGTCGTCCAGTGCACTGAACTTGCATCGTTATAATTGTTTGTCTATTTTCTCCCCTGTACATTAAATTACTCTTCTAGTCCGTGTCGCTGTCTTTCACTTCAGTCCACTACGGATAAGTTCAGCAGTCCGGAAAATTGGGAACCTTGCGTTTGCAAAACGCGAAAGCCAAATCGGTCTCACCATCTGTTGCAATTGAGCTTAATAGCTGCTTCAAGGGAACACCACTGCTCGCAGATTTCGCTCCATCACACATGATTAATGAATCCCAGCTGGGTTGATTAATGAAGCAAAAATCTAGGGAAACGAAGCTTAGCTAATGAAGTTCCGTCACGTCGTTTAACAAAACTGCGCTATAGCGGTGGAGCCCCAGCAAAATTGTTTCACTTTTGCCTAAATGGAGGGAAGATAGATTGAAGTGCAGTCGGAAGTTTGCTGTGAGAAGTCCAAAAGCCGCTGCTTAAAGAAACAACCATCATTATGCGGCACTGAACGTATTTTTCGCTATCAGTAGAAGCCAGGAAATACGGGGAGGGACAGTGCAATCGAAACGATAATTGCCCTTATTACTTTATTGCTTGTCTCGGTCGATCGCCTCGGCTGATCAGTTGGGTTAGGGGCCAGCAGAGCATCCTTTCAGGAAGAACGACATGGAGAAGGGCTGGTGAACCAGCGGTCGCGGGTGGTATCATAGGTATTTGTACAGGTTGGCTATTGGGAACAGGAAAGTGATAAAGTGGATGTAAGAAAGGACGTAATTGATGTGCCACTATGGCTGGCATCAACAAATATGTCGAAAACTGTTCCCAGACCGCAACTTTCCTCGTATCTAGAGAGCGGTGCGAAGGCTGTTAGCGCCCGTTATACAGTTTATAATCACGACATTGGCGTGGTGGGCGTTAAGTCTGTCATCGTTCGACGAGTTTGGAGCGGATTCGCTTGGTGTCAAAAGGGAGGTTTGTGGGCACCCGTATAAATGTTCTTTTTCGTTTTACCGTGTATTTCTGTGTGGCCGGGTTCCACGTGATGGTTTTATGCGATATTCGGGGGCTGTGGCGAGTATGCGCGTGTTCGCTTCGGAGGAATCGTCGCTGTCTGAGACTCCGTGCATGTGGCTCCGATGGTGCTATTGGTGGTAGTGGCGGCATGAGCGATTGCCACTAGTAGGGCTTGTTTAGAGTAGATTTGCTTGGCATGAGAATGACGGCTGTCATCGTGTTGGTGACGTTTGTTAGTAGCGCTCGTCATAGCGGTGGCGATGCCCTTGTTGAGTGCCGTATCCGTGTATATGTCTTCTCTCTGTATCAGCGAGTGAGGTGTTCAGCGCTGACGCGTTGCCATCTAGCGGAGATTCGGCCGAGAGGTTAAAGGCGAAGGTGGGGCGTAATTCAGGTGTTACGAATGTTTCGTCATCAGCCATCTGTGGTGGTGAGCAGGCCCCGGTGCCGGGATATAATATAGTTCCTCATATATTTGTTGAAACTTGTTATACACGCCTGGTTGCCGTAATATGTTCGTTGTAAATGCCCGGGCAAGCGGAATTTAATCGCGACGCTCAACGTACATACCCGGAAATTTTGGACTAAATGATTCCGAGAAATGGTTTTCAGCGCATTTCTTTTTTCAAAAGCTATATAAATCCATCACGCCAATCAACATATTCACGGAACTCCCAAGGCATGATTGCATTTTTTTAAATTTATTTTAGAAAGGCTATCCGTTTCAATGGCAATCTAAAAGCTCATGAACAAAGTAAACACGTGCCCCTACTTTTACTGAATGATACCTCCAGAAGGTGCATCAACTGCGAACACTTTCTCAAGAAAATAAGGAGTTTTCCAGTTTACACAGTGATATTTATTGTATCAGAAAGAATCCTTTCTTTGTAAGCCTACTAAAAGACAGTGCACTTTTCTCTATGGGAGGAGAGAGCTATGACAAGGAGTATATGAATATGGTTTACGGAGGCAGAGCACATCTTCGGCAGCAACAGTGTTTGCATTGTTTTCTCTGAAAGTATTAGAATCACGGTATCTCCAAGCACAATATATTCCATACGTTCCTATACTTTTCCATGCATCCCTTTCCCCACGTTTTCTGGACCACTAGGCCAGTTTTAGGTTTAGCGACAGAAATGAAGAAGGTATTTTTTTTTTAATTCTCAACGGCCGCGCGGTATATCAGACAACACTGGCCGAACCAGCTGAATGCATGCTTGCCAAGTTAAACAATGTTAATGGTGAAAAATTTCTGCGCTGCCGTAATATACTAAGTTCATGAATTCTGAGTGTATCGATAATGCCAGTCTTGTTTCCTTCAACGTTCACCACCATATAACGCGCGCAATACTATCAGCTTCCGTTGAATTATTGAAGCATTTGCGACATTGTTACCTAGATGAATTTATTGCGGTCACATATGTAGTAGTTAGGTATTAGAACGAAATAAATCTGCTTGAATCAATACCTACCACCTAAACGCCGGTAATAACAAGAGGGGAGAAGGGAGAGAGCTGCAACCTCGATTATTGATCGATAAAAATCTCATTAACAGAGAAAACAAAATTGCAACGAAAAGCTGACTGCCCTAGCTAGACTCTACAGCACAGTATGTTAAGGCTTGTCTATGCAAGTACTTCTTTAATTTTCAATATTCGCTCCGGGGCACGAAAGAAAAAGAAAACGAAATCATCGTGCACTCCTTGTAAGTGGAGTGAGTAAAAAAGCAAAAGTCCTGGCCCATCGTTTCAATATTTCTTTAATATGCCTTTTTTCAACATTGATATATATCACACACCGGCAATCTGCGATGGCTTTTTTGTTGCTGTTTTTCCGCTCAATGAAGAGACAATCTAAAATTAAATACAAAACTCCAGCAACAATGGGCTCAATAGATCTGCGTGGCACCGTGCATCCCTTAACAAATGTTATACGTTTGGAATATACTGCGGTATATTCAAAATGTACATGAATATATTTTGTATTTAGGAATGTCACTGAAAATATATTAAAAATTGGTTTGTTAAATGTTCTAGTCAATATTTGAAATATAGCAATAATCTATGTCAAAATTACCATATATAAAATACACTTCAAGCATACTTCGAATACGTGAAAATACGTATTTGCTTTTAGCATGTTGGAAATGTATTCAAAATGTATTTTCTTGAATACAAAATAAATTCGTCTGAAGTATATTTTATGTCTTGGTCCGTATTCAAAATGCATTTGAAAAATTTGTCGAAAATGCCAGATTTGAAAGTACGCTTCGAACATACTTCGAACATGTGAAAAATACATGTGTATTTAGCATATTAGAATATATTCGCAATGTACTTTCGTAAACATGAAATGAATGCTTGTGAGGTTAAATATCGACTATTGCTCGATACTTAAATGTACTTTTAATATGAGCTTGCTCCGGCTTCTAAATGTACTTTTAATATTAGCACTCATCTCTGTCGCAAGTAGCGTCTACCTTGACTAACAGATGTATACTACTTTAAACGAGTAATCGCGCGGCAGCACTCGGAACGCGGTGATAAGAATGGTTGAGGAACACATACCTGATACATAAACTCATAACTAGCGCCACATTGACATGCGCCAGAGACGACGTATACTCTCGGGCACTTGGGGCGTACACACCATAAGAAGCCGTCTCCCCCCAAGTAAACTTTTGCGACGCAGAGTGCGAAATTTTCTACCAACAGTGCATGTGTTACCGCCCTAAAAAAAAGACGCACAGTAGATATCGAAGAGCAGAGAGCAAGACCGGGGATCATGAGCGGAGAGCAGAAACGAGGAGCAGGGGCGTCACACAAGGCGGCAACACTATAAGGACGGCTGTCGTTGTTTACTACGGTGGGAGACTCGAGACACTGCCGGGGCGCGGAAGGCAGTTTACTCTTGCGGTCATTCTTCTCGATAAGTGTCCGTTGCGGCGCTCTCATTTCCTTCTATCGCGCCGCAGAGAAGCGAGATACTCGCAAGGCGTTTCTCGCACATATAGAGGCGCTGGCGGTATCTGTACACGAGGGTATAGCGCGCGGAACGTCGCCGGGGAGATATAGGAAGACGCGCCAACGGGAATCCTCAGGAAGGGATCGAACTTGCTCCCCTAAAGTACGAAGATAAACGTCCATCCCTGGCAAATAGAAGTAAATAATTTTCGTCTTCATCCTAGGGCTTATCTCCTTAGCGCCTTCCACTCTGAACACCTCTTCCCCAGAGCCGTTGCTTCTGATGCGCTTAGGCTGGCCTTGGCTGCGTGGCTATCCCTTCTTATTTACTTACCTGGTATTCCTTTGTTGTAGTGTTTTGAGCTTGCTTTCGTATATCGTTCAATGCCTTCCAAGTATGCGCTGCTGCCACATTTTATTTTATTTTTGTAGAAAACTGTTAGGCGGCATGTGTCATTGATGTTCTTTTTTTCTTCTTTATGCGCCTCTTTCACCCACGCAGTCGTTTTCTTTTCCATTCAAGCCGCCTCTCTCCCTTTCCGTCTTCTCGTAGTACCTGCGGAAAAGAGAGAGCCGGTTATTTCCCGGCTTCTCTTGAGAAGTAAAACCGGCTTATGAAGTCCAAGCAGCAGTAGAGGAAAGCAAACAAGCATTTGAGGACGCTTTGCAAATAGGCAGGACTGTAAAGAGCTATCTTTTGTCCAGGATGTTTTGCCGGATGGGCATTAAGGAAGATGAGTCTCCAGCTTGGCGAATGAGTGATTTTGTACGGACAGCTGAGTGCGGACATTCTTTCTGTAAAAATGTGGCCGGTCCACCCCCGTTCCATCTGCTATACAAAAAAAAAAACAACATATGGTGGCGGTTTAACTTTGCTTAACTCTGGAGGGAAGCGAAAGCTTTATGTACAGGGGGGGGGGGGGGGGGGGGGGGGGTAAAAAGTTCCCAGGCAGCAGGTTTTGCTTCTGGTCAGCATATTGTCACACGTGACATCCCATTAAAGCTATAAATTATCTCAGAGGTTAGAATAACGCTTCTTCTAGGCTCCACATGTATTTTGAGATTTGGGGCCGTCGTAGCTGCCTTACTATACTGCTGAGAAGCAGACTCTGTGGCCTGGGAACTTTTGACCACCCCTGTTCACGTCTACGCTCAATGCCAAGCTTAGAGTAAACACATTGTGCGTTTCTGCAAACGTAAAGCCCGTTCTTCATCGTTCTCTTCAGCACGCCGCCTTTTCAGGGCCTCATTGCGAAGTACCATTCCAACGCGCTGCTGTAGCAAGGGGTCTGTCCTCCATCTCGCACAGTGTTGTAATGTACACAGGAGCTCGGGGGCTCCTGTTTATATACGTATCGCCCCTCCAGCGCCCTTTATTTCCACGTCACGCTGACGTCACCTCACGAGACCTTGATAGTGAGAGGGGTCACGGGACACTTGGTCTACATGACTGCCCCAAAGTCGCATGGCAACCACCAGGCTTAACACGAAAGTTTGACCTCTAAATCTCCCTCAATTTGAAAGCCATGCTCGCGTGACGTTATCCTTCGCAGTTATGGTGGTGGTGATGGTGATGACGACTGTTCCTTTTTTAACGGGTCGCCTCCGCCTGCCAGCGTGATGGATCCAACACACACACACACACACACACACACACACACACACACACACACACACACACACACACACACACACACACACACACACACACACACACACACACACACACACACACACACACACACACACACACACACACACACACACACACACACACACACACGCACACACACACACGCACGCACACACACACACACACACACACACACACACACACACACACACACACACACACACACACACACACACACACACACACACACACACACACACACACACACACACACACACACACACACACACACACACACACGCACGCACAAACACACACACACACACACACACACAGACACACACACACACACACACACACAACTACCATTCTACGCGACCACTTTGTTCACTCTGGTGCGTGCACAGCCGGAATGTTCCTTTGTTGCGCAGCCCCATTCCGCCACCAGTATTTTAGGCGTCGTTTAGTGATCTCCGCTACACTTCGCTCAGTCTCGCCGAAACCCAGGGCAGCAGGGAGGGTTGAGGCCTCCGGATTGGTGTGATTCCAGGGCACTCTAGGGCTACATGTCCTATCGTTTCCTCCGCCACTCCACAGGTGCCGCAAGTGGTGCCCAGACCGTATGCGAATTTCGCGCGCCATACGCGTGTGCAGAGCACTCCGCAGCGGGCCTCTGCCAGCAAGCCGCTACCGCACGAATTGTCAAAAAAGCGCTCACGGCCGATGGCTGTCTTCGTTACTCGGTAGAGACTCACGAGCCACAGGGTGGCCTACGGAAATATGCACCAAATTCGTATGGCGACCACCTGCCTCAACACATTAGTTTGACGTTTAAATCTCCCGCAAGGTGAAAACGGTGCACACGTTACCTTGACCTTGATCTTGACAGTGTTCATGGGCGACTTTGTGACCTATGTTACTATGTCCCAGTCACATGGCGACCACCAAGTCTTGTGCCCTAGACTTGGTCTTGACGTTGACAGTGGTAGTGGGTCACTTGTGGCTTACGTGACTATGCCCCAAAGTCACATGGCGACCATCAGGTTACGTGACCTTGAGTTTGACCTTGACCTTAATATGGGTCACAGGCCACTTCATGTCTAGGTGACTATGTCTCAGTCAAATGGCGACCAAAAGGCGTAACACAATAGACTGACCTCTAAATCTCCCCCAAGGTAAACACCATGCTCGCGTGACCATGATCTTAGCAGTGGTCACAGACCATTTGGTGGCCAACGGGACTATGTCCCAAAGTCAATGCGACCACCAGGCTCAACGCAGACGTTTTGACCTCTGACTCTCCCTCAAGGTGAAAACCGTCCATACTCGATGCCCACAGGGTGAAATTCTGATTCAGTATAGGAGGGTGAAATTCTGATTCAGTACAGCTACAGCTCTCAATAGTTCCGGTTTAGCGTAAACAATTTTGGAGGTTTTGTGTCAGCGAACTTATCTAGAAGTCACTAAACACTGGTAACTAAAGTAACTTTACTGGTAACTAGCGTCTAACCTTCTCCTAAGGTGTATACCGCGCAAAACTCCGCATATATAATTATATGCAGACAGTCCCAGATAAGGGTAACCTCTCTTTAAAAAAAATAAGAGTATCTCTGCCGATGCCGAGTGAAAACGGCTAAGGCTTCTTAAGAACAATAGTAAAGTGGAAAGTTGAGGAGCTACTTGGTCTAACATACTTGTCTGTGTGTGTTTCTTCTGGTTTGTTGCCTGCTCCACTACATTTTTGCAAGTATAGCCTCTTAAGGGTAACGTGGCCTCAGTTCAGTTCAGGCGTTCAGTCGTGTCCGACTCTTCGTGACCCTATGGACCATGTCACGCCACGCTTTCCGGTCTCTCACTATCTTCTTAACATCACATAGCTTCATCTGCAATGCCTCGAGAATGCCATCTAACCATCGCGTTCGCTGCCTACCCCTTCTCCGGCGACCCTCAACCTTTCCCAACATCATATCTTTCTCCAGCGACTCCTCTCTTCTCATCAGATGACCAAAGTAGCGGAGCTTTAACTTCAGAATTTGACTCTCCAATGAGCAGTCAGGCTTTATGGTCGACAATATCGACTGATTTGATCTTCTGGCAGTCCAAGGAACTCTTAAGAGTCTTCGCCAGCACCACAATTCAAACGCGTCAATTCTTCGGCGGTCAGCCTTTTTCACAGTCCAACACTCGCATCCATACATCACAACTGGAAAGACCATAGCACGGGTTATACGGATCTTGGTTGGCAGACTAATGTCTCTGTTCTTTACTAGGCGGTCAAGGCTAACCATTGCTCTCTTTCCCAGAAGCAGGCGTCTCCTAATTTCATGGCTGCAGTCTCTTTCCGAGGTAATCTTGGCGCCCAAGAACAGAAAATCTGTCACAGCTTCCACTTCTTGTCCATTGATGCTCCAGGACTTGATAGGGCAAGACGCCATGATCTTCGTCTTTTTAATGTTCAGTTTAAGCCCAAACTTCTCACTCTCTTCTTGTACGCGCATCAGAAGTCTCTTGAGTTCCACTTAACTTTCTGCCATTAAAGTGGTATCCGCATATCTAAGGTTGTTGATACGTTTTCCAGCAATCTTCACTCCAGCTGAAGACTCGTCCAGACCGGCCTTCCTCATGATGCACTCTGCATATAGGTTAAATAGGCAGGGCGACAGTATGCAGCCTTGCCTCACCCCTTTCTCAATCGGAAACCAATCAGTAAGACCATGCCCAGTTCTGACTGTGGCCTCTTGCCCTTCATAAAGGTTCCTGAGGAGACAGATGAGGTGAATTGGAACTCCCATCTCTTGGAGAGCTTGCCACAATCTGCTGTGATCTACGCAGTCAAACGCTTTCGCATAATCAATAAAGCAGAAGTAAACGGGTTTCTGGAACTCTCTTGCTTTTTCCATGATCCAGCGAAGGTTGGCAATTTGGTCTCTAGTTCCTCTGCCCTTGCGAAACCCAGCTTGCACGTCCGGAAGCTCCCGATCCACATACTGCTGCAGCCTACCTTGCAGGATTTTTAACATCACCTTGCTAGCATGCGAAATAAGCGCGATCGTGCGGTAGTTGGAACAATCTTTGGCACTGCCTTTCTTTGGAATGGGGATGTAAACTGACCTCCTCCAATCCTGTGGCCACTGCAGGGTTGTCCAAATTTTTTGACATAATGTATGCAATGTGTTAACAGCGTCGTGGTTGAGGTTTTGAAGCAACTCAGCTGGAATACCATCAATTCCGCTAGCTTTGTTCTTAGCAAGGCTGGCTAAGGCCCATTCAACTTCACTCTTCAGGATGCCCGGCTCGAGATCAGTAATCACAACCGTCCTATGTTGGGTTTGCACATCCGGGTCCTTCTTGTACAGTTCTTCTGTGTATTCCTGCCACCTCTTCTTTATCTCTGAGGCTTCAGTGAGGTCCTTGCCTCGTTTGTCCTTTATCACGCCCAGCTTAGCACAGAAGCTTCCTTTGATATCTTTGATTGTCTTATACAGAGCTCTTGTGTTCCTTAATTGGCTGTTGTCCTCAACTGCTTGACACTGTATGTTCAGGAAGGCATTCTTTTCTCTCCTTGCTATTTTCTGAAAATCCGCATTGAGAACCTTGTATCTTTCTCTTTCCCCCATACCTTTTTCCATCCTTCTTTCCTCAGCTATTTGCAAAGCCTCTTCAGATAACCAGTTTGCTTTTTTGCATTTCTTTTGCTTTGGAACTACCTTAGTAGCAACTTCTTGTATTATATCACGAACATCAGTCCACATCTCTTCGGGCTCTTTGTCTTCTAGATCTAATTCTTGAAATCGATTCCTCACTTCCACAGCATATTCTAATGGAATCTGATCCAGATCATACCTGAAAGGCCTTCTAGTTTTCTGCGTTTTCCTCAATCGAAGCTTAATTTTGGCAACAAGAAGCTGATGATCGGTGCCACAATCGGCCCCAGGCCTTGTTTTTACTGCTTTTATAGCGCTTCTCCATCTCTGCCGGCAAATAATATAATCGATCTGATTCCTGTACAGACCGTCCGGTGAAATCCATGTGTACAGGCGCCTCTTGTGCTGTTGAAAATGAGTATTCGCTATGGTCAGGTTGTTTTCTTGACAGAACTCTACTAGCCTCTGCCCAGCTTCATTTGGCTCACCAAGACCGAACTTGCCTGTAATTCCGGATATTTCTTCACTCCCGACCTTAGCATTCCAGTCTCCTATGAGAAAAACGACGTCTTATGATGGGGTGCGGTCTAAAAGGCATTGTAGGTCCGCATAAAATCTCTCAACGTCAGCTTCTTCAGCAGTAGTGGTCGGTGCATAGATTTGGATAACTGTTAAGTTGAAAGGGTGACCTTGGATCCGAAGTGAAATCATTCGGTCGTTTTTGGGGTTGTACCCTAGCACTGCTTTGCCCATTCTTCAGTTTACAATGAGAGCGACCCCATTCCTTCTCTTGGATTCGTGCCCACAATAAAAGACATAATGGTCGCCGGAGTTAAATTCTCCCATTCCTGTCCACTTGAGCTCGCTGATACCCAAGATATCAATGTTCAATCTGTCCATTTCTCGCTTGACGATATCCAGTTTACCTTGCGTCATAGATCTTACATTCCATGTTGCTATGTGATATATCTCCTTGCAACATCGGACTTTCCGGTCGCTTCCCGACACATCCACAACTGAGCGTCCTTTTGGCTTTAGCCCAGCCGCTTCATTCGTCCTGGAGCTACTAGGAATCGCCCTTTGTTCATCCCCAGTATCATGTGGGACGCTTTCCAACCTGGGGGGCTCATCTTCCGGCGCCATATCGATAATGGTATTGTGACTGGCCATAGGGTTTTCTTGGCAGGAAATACTGGAGTGGGTTGCCATTACCTTCTCCAGTGAATCACATTTTGTCAGAACTCTCTGCCGTGACCTGTCTATCTTGGGTGGCCCTACACAGCAGAGCTCACGACTTCATCAAGTTTCGCAAGCCCCTCCGCCACGACAAGGCATGATCCATGAAGGGGAACGTGGCCTAGCCTGTAGTATTGTTCGTATTTGAAACTTTATTTATTAGCAAAGATGAGGTAGGCAACTTTTTAATTAAAGGCTGCGTAGGCAGAGCGTCGATTCAGGAGCTACAGATAGTATTCAAAGACACTTTACTGTAACGTTTTCACAAATATTGTTTTTAGGTAGCTTTTTTACTGGCTTTAAAAAACATCATCAAAAAAAAAAGGTGCCGTGCATTAGCGACTCTACTTAAGCGTCACAAGACGCGCCTGGGCACACTACATGCACTTTTCTTTGAGGAGCTGTCCCCGACGAGGGTTTACGTGCTCAGGGCGAGATCTATGCGCCACCAGCTGGTCACGAGGTAGCTTCACTTAAATCTGCGTAAATGGCAACTTGGTGTAAACATTTGTGCTAGGTTTTTAAGCTGACCTCCAACTTCTGCCCTGACACTTTGTTCCTCAATCAAATAATTATGCAGTTAGATAATTAGTCTTCGTTCATTAATAAACTTTGGAGAAAAATACACCCTGCAAACTAAGCCACGTGACTCTCATCGGCCCTTAGTTGGCTCCGCTCGGACAGAACACTCCGCGTATTTTAAAAGCTTGACTACCTTTAGCTAGGAAGTCCGTGCATGGAATGAATAGAAGAAATTGCCACAATTTCTGTTGTGGAATGCATAATCTCTATACATGTGTAGAAGTTTAAACTTTCTGCTCTCTGCGGGATGTTTACAGCATGAATTTTATCGTGATTTTTTTTTTCAAAATTGCTCACCAAAACTCGTAGCAAGAAATTTGCTACCACGATTTTCTTTTATGGAAAGGTTAAAGCCTTTTAGCGTAGTTGAGGCGTGCCGCATATTCTTGCCAGAACTAGAACTTAATGAAATTCGGATTTCAACAAATACCGCTGGCGTTACTTGCTCCTGAAATGTCCTAGTGTACTTAGCTTATAAAAGATACCTTTAGATTTTATAATGCATGTTCTAAAAAGCTAGGATGCGCGAAACGCGTTCGTCCACACCTTGTATTTCCTGGAATGTGTGGGGAAATCACAGTTGTCTCCTAGATGGACTGGAGGACCAGCGTTTCCTAGTCCTCCAAGCTATGACCGCGTCAAGAACTACGGGGCCTGTCTCACCGCATGTAACTCCCCTTTGTGGCAAAACCTGGATGTAGCGGGAGAAACTTCATCGGGATAATGCTAAATTATTAGCGCTGGTGCGACGTTTTTATTAACTACCTATCATTAATTGCGTATGACTAATTATCTATCATTAAATATTTATTCACTATTTATTATCACTATTTAGTCATTCACTAAATAATATCACATATTTTCTGATTGATAACTGCATATCAATAATCCTTTTTATCAGTAAGAGTTTACACTAGCAGTCAACATCATTTGTATCGTATGTTTATTATCATAATTCACTATTCTTAAGGAGCAATAATTCGACGTGACATCACCAGCTGAGTGCGTCACATTTCGATGACAAATTTTGCGGGCACAATATAGCTTAGCAGGGCTTCCGCCTTGATAAATGTTTCTCACCACAACCAGTGAAGTTGGCCCTCCAGGGACGGTTCATCCCTCTGAAACAAACAAGATACTTTGTACAGTCATATTCGGGGGACCTGCAGGGGTCATAACTGATTAGTTGACAAGGACAGCGCACCCAAACCATGAACCCGGAAGCCTACACCACGACTACCGGATGAATGATGAAAGATCAGTAAACGAAGCTGTGAGCGCGGATCTCAGTCAAGTCACGAGGTGTTCCGTCGGCACTTTACTGGCACCCGAGCGCGCATTTTCTTTCACTTACCCTTCACCGCCCATCCGGTAGCTATGTTGTTCCCTGCTTAGAAAGAGACTTATATTTTGGCCTATTTAAGTTCTAAGCTGTTGTCAAGGTCCCAGGCGCCGATGTGTAGGAGTGTTTGAACAGGAAGAATACACTCGATGGGCTGATTAGTCCAAACTGATCCGAATTTCATTTCACATGTCTGGGACATGCTGTGTCGGCTAGTGGATGACTCACATCTTTCGCTGATATAAATACTTGTCAAATATTGTGCATGTTTTGCCAGTGCGTGAATACATATTAGAAGTAAAGTTCGGTTGGCGATTACTGATAATCACTCCGCAGTAGACCAAAAGAAATAAACTTAAACCGGCTCATGTCGTGAAGTATGTCTCGCCTGCAGTGTAAATGATACGTGCATTGCCACGTAGCATTGTAATAGTCGTTGGTTGACCCTGAAAACTGCGAATATGCGACTTTGTCTGTGAGGATTAATGCGACGAGACTTACCTCGAATGCTACCAACCGCACGGAACCGGATCCACGCCTTTTGACATTGTTTCAGATTATTTATGCTCCCTGTTTCAAAACTTCTTCACCGGCTCTAATTTATACGTGGCTGAGAGCGGTGTGCTGCTCTTTGATGACCGTGGAGTATGCATTCGCTACTGCCAGCATCGCCATCAAGTTGTGCAGCTCACCGCTAAATTAGCCGAATCGAGTCTCTTTTGGACGCCTTTCATTGTATTCCCGACTGCCGGGCTACCGTCACCACCTGGTGACAAAAGTTTGATCGTTCTCGTGTGGAAAGGGCGAAACTCCTGTTCATATATTCAATGGAATAAAAACAGCGGCATATGCGAAATTTTGGCACTGTAGAAAAACAAAAACAAAGGGACAATATTTCATTTTCCTGGCGTTTGGCGTGTCGAAACACTCCCACCCTTCGGGAAAAATAAGTTTAGTTAAGCCTGTTATACGTAAGCGATGCAATCAAGAACTCATTACTTTACCATACATTTAGTGAGCCTCAGTCTAACAGCTATTCCTGACAACTACATTGTATACGTCAGTAAAGAGCACGAGTTCAGCCGCTAAATAATGCAAAACGTAAAAACAAAGAGCTACACATGCTGTGGATTGTCCATATTTCCAGGGCAAAGCTTTTCTGCGGCCGAAGACAGTCGACGCTCCAACCTGGCTAAGAAAATAGTTCACGCCACTACCCGACGACGCAACAGGCCGGAGTTGACACGAAACATTACCTTCAGAATGAGAAATTAAAACGTCTTATGGGGTAATTTAGGTGCACAAAACTAGAAGAGCGAGTTGTGCTTTGAACTCTTCAAGACAGCCAAAGAAGCCAAAAGTATAGGCATGCGAAAGCTGTAGAGCCGGTCGGAACAGTTTACATAACGCTGGCGCTGCTCAGCACCAGGGAAAAATTTTTGATGGACTTCCAAAGGCGCAGCTTCCCTTTCTCTACGTTTTCTCTCTTTTCCGAAAAACCGATAGAAGTGGGCCTAACATGGCCAACACCTAACGTAACCAACCAGACCGACCTGTTTAATTCCTAAATGCTAGCGCTAACCAAAGCACCGTGTTTCGTTTATTTTCTGTTACACAGGCCAGCACCGAAGCAATGTCTAAGCTTACTGCAAATCTGTTTGCATGATCACCTGCATCGACTCGTTCCGGCGAGCTCGTGTAAAATTTGCATATTTAAATGGCGACAACGGGAAGCCTTTGGCAGGTTGCCATTCCTTCTAATTTAGACGGGCAACTCGAATTGCTCCCAGCTGTTCTTAAGCGCGCCCCAGTAACGGTCCTATTGGGTTTTTTTAAACACATACCACGATATCGCGCTGTTTTCTCTACTACTGTGTTGTTGTTGTTTTTACCTGTGTCGCTATTTCTCCTATGATACGAACCGAGTGCTTGGTTAGTAATCTCAGATGAATCCCTCGAGTTCGATAGAGCCACTCGAGAGCAAGTAAAACGTTTGGCATGTTTCCGGAAACACGAAGTGCTTTCCAGACGGAACAGCGCTGGGAACGAGTATGGGAAACGAAAAGGATCGGCTCTCAAGTTTGCTTGCTTCCGTTTTCGAACAACGCCTGATCTCCTGCTAGATTCCTTGCGTCGGTTTTCGAAGAATATAAAGTTGGAAGATTCGAGAGCGAACGCCGCCAGGAGGGAGCGCACTTTTAAGGGAAGCTCGAAAAGATAACGGCTGAGTAGAAAACCGTTGCAGCCTCTTCTCCCCCACATCCCATTTCCTCCGTACACCAACCTCTTGCCAGATGCGAACGCGTCGTCGTGAACTGGCTCGAAAGCTGCTTGGATTGTACCCGCCTGGTCAAGTGTAACGTTCCCCCTCCCGAAGTCCCATCGTCTTGAAAAAGAAAGCGAAAAGAAAAAGACGAAAAAGAACTCTCCGGAAAGAAAAGTGAAGGAAATGAAATCTAGCACTATGCTTTCAAGGGAAACAAGCTGCTGTTAAGAGCTCTTGGTTGAAATGTAATAAAACCACCAAAACAGTGCTGATACGGTGAAGCCTTCGATACTGGCTTGTGTTTGCATTCACAGGGCTTTGTTTCGCTAACGCACAGACACAGAAAAATGCCTCAAGGCAGGAAGACCATCCCTGTACTGAACCTGGGGATAAAGCCCAGTACTTTTATGCCCTTTTTTCCCCTTTCCTTCTCCTAACACCCGAAAGCCTGTCCATGCCTTTTTCTCCTGAAACCTTCGCACTTCCAATGCCGCGCTGCACCTCTGCTTCCGCGAAAACAAATGACGCGTGAGATCTACGCAACCCTCCTTCCTGCTTGCTTTATTCGTTTTTTGTTGACCTTTTTATTCTTGTACTGTTGCGAGTTCAGCCCTCCGCTTGTGTTCTAGTGCTTCCTGACACGCTATTTCTTATCACGCAATGCACATTCTGGGCTCGTTTCCCGAAGTAAGCATAATAGAATTGACCTAAAGCCCCTTTCAGGAACCTCTCCGGCCGAAGAGTGCACTGGTTTCTCCAGTCACATGCCGTCAATTGTGCTCACAACGACGTACGCACGCGACGATGAGGTTTTGCATCTAAACAGAACGCGTGTTCAGCGGACGAGACTGTCCTTCCATTTTTTTCATTGATAGCGGCATCTGTGCAGGTGTAAACGACATAATATGGTATGGTATGGTATGGTATGGTATGGTATGGTGTGGTATGGTCAAATATATAGGGGAGACCCCTAAAATGGAGTAGATTTCTATGGAGTAATTATTCATTGCCATCCACCTGAGTGCAGCCATACGGCTACAAAGGAAAGCTTTATAACTTTCTCAGAAACTTCGTAGTTAAAGAAAACGTCGTTCTGATCCGGGGACCGAACCCGGCACCACCGCCTTTGTAGCGGTATGGCTGCGTTCAGGTGGATATCAATGAGTAATTACTCCTATATTATGGTATGGTATGGTATGGTATGGTATGGTATGGTATGGTATGGTATGGTATGGTATGGTATGGTATGGTATGGTATGGTATGGTATGGTATGGTATGATATGATATGATATGGTGTGGTATGGTATGGTATGGTATGGTATGGTAGGGTATGGTATGGTAGGGTATGGTATGGTACGGTGTTGTGTGGTATGATACGTTACGTTACGTTACGGTACGGTACAGTACTGTATGGTATGGCACGGTACAGTACTGTATAGTATGGTATGGTACGGTATGACACAGTACTTTATGGAATGGTATGGTATAGTATGTTATGGTGTTGTGTGGCACAGCAAAGTAATATACGGTGCGCATGATATTTGCAATTGATCGACAGAAAACTGCTTATGGGCTCACGGGGTGGAGCAGTGAAAGGCAGCGTACAGTATCATTAACCTGCTCCTCCTTGCCACCAGTAAATGGTGGAGAGCCTGAGAGACATTTCCTCAGACAGTGTATTCGTGGAATATAACAGGAACGACACGTCACGTGATGTATGCTCGCAGGCGAAGATGCAGACTCGCTCTTTTTCCTGTTTCTCAAGAAACGATGCACGGGGTGTTGTCAGTCTGCGGGTCGAGGTTGTCATTTGTCGCGCGAGAGACAACAATCAACTGAAACGATTCAGGCTTTACGCTTCAACCACAATCGAAAGCGAGTAGATTGAATAAAAATAATACAACGCTTGAATTCAAGAGCTACGGCGAGAAATTGTTTATAGATCCATAAGCAAATCCCTTTAACCGTAACTGCCTCACACTTCAACGCCAGGATGCGCAAGTAGTGAAAGCTCAAAATTCCCGATGCGCGAAATTTACGAACTTGAAACACGGAAGAAGGAACTAAACCGATCCCGTGGATATATTTCGTGCTTTGGGTCTGTTTATGTATGAGGCGAATTTGGCTGTCATCCAAAGTGTCGCGGAGGGTGACAGCCCGTTCGTTCCTTCGAAGATTCAGGAGATTATATAGCATAACCAACGCCCCTCCCAGTCTGTCCTCTATAAAAAAAAAAAGAAAAAAATCTCTGTTGGCAAGCTCGTACGCGAAAATTTTAGACACGCCAAGCACAGATGGGAACAATAGAAAAGAGGAACAGCTTCTTTCGCACTCATCAACATTTTTTTTTTGTAAGTTTAGATAAGAACGACGAATAATACCGTTTAAGGGGGGATAGTCTATCCCGTATCATTACTGACCTAAAAGAAAATTTATTACACTCGTTGATATCAATAAACTAATTGTTAACAACATGCTCGAAAATAGCCTCCTTTCGTCATTTCTCGCGGAAGGAATAAATAGAGAGATTTAGCATATCGTGATCCGCGATCCGCCACCGTGGCCCTCTACCGCTCGTGGGCGGGGCGCTCACGCTGATTGGTTCCGATGCGGCAGGTCTATGTGCCGACATCAAGTATGTGGCGCCATCTATCGGCATCAAAGGGATCTGGGCATGCGCAGTAGAACGCGCGGTGGCGGCCCATGGTAGCGGATCGCAGATCACGGTGTGCTAAATCTCTCTAATAAGGAGAGGCGAGAGCCGTGAGATTTTGCTTGTTCTGCTCCAGGTCAGTGTCTTCGAGTGCAGGATGTGCAAAGTATGTTTTCTAGAACCAAAACGACCCTTATTTCAGGACAGCCTTTTTTCTCGAGGGACGTTGTTTACAAACATATATACAAAAAAAAATTTCATTATAACTTCTTTGAAAAAACTGCGATAGTTCCAAGACATTCTCTTTTCATACTCATGTAAGGTCGGCCACATTCCTGACTAGAGTGCATGAACAACGCATTGAAGTCATTTGCGTCACTTAAGAGTAAAACATAGCTCAAAAGCTGACTTTTTTATGATAGCATTGGCTTGGATCGCGTTTACCCTGTCTTTAATTTAAAAACAATATCGGACTAGACAGAAGACAGCGATTGTCCTAGTTGCAGAAAAAAAAAAAACGACCATAAGAGTACTCTAGACAGATGTGTAGACGACTATGTAGAAGTGTGTAGGTGATGAAGTGGATGCCTACCTTCATTGATGCTTATTCAGAACAATTGTTCAGGTATATTACTTGCTTTGCGACCACTCAAAATTTTTTTGATTTTTTTTATATTCAGAGGAATTAGCGACAGAATATTTTGCGGGAGACGCAGGTCCTGGGTCCCTTTAAGGCTTCGTTGTATTACACAAGCTGTTGCAGATTCGCGAAGGAACCTGCAAACAGAACGGGAAGGAAGACGAGGTTTTGTAAGCGGGAGCGCACGATAGAGATTGTGCGCCATGTGGCGACATTGACAAACGTGGGGACAGCCGGGAATTAAACGCATTCAGAGGCGTCCTGGTGCCTGCCCTGATTCTTCTATACAAGAGAAGTCCCGAAACTTAAATTTTATCCGTGGAGGGAACGAACTGGCAAATCGACATCGACTCCTTCCCGAACAAGGCATTTGTCCGTCAGGCAATTATAGAGGGGGCAAACTCTGGCAGAGAAAATGCCAACAGAGTGGGATGAAAGGCCATTCTGTGTGTTGTCATATATTGCGTACTATTTTCAAAATATTACAGATAATAGAGCGACAGGTGTGTTCTGTATGATGAATGCCAGTTTTTATAATGCACGGTTATAGTAGTCCTCATAGTGCCGCTGTTTATACTAATGCAACCCATGCAGCAAAACCGTAAGATTATTTTGCATGTACTGTAAGAATAGTGCATTCAAAAGGTTGCATTAAACTATTTGAAAATGATTGGGAAATTGTTTATTTCAGGTATGAAGTTATGAGCAAAAGCAGTAGCTCTCAGAAGCACACGCGAGCGGAACCTACAGCAGATTGACTGAGCAGCCATTCTTTTTTTCGACATAGTAGCCCCTCTCACCCAAACGCACAAAAAAAAAAAAAAGAACCTATAGCTATCGCACTGCAAGCAGCCATGCCATCAACGGGGAAGAATACAGTGGTCCATTTCGTACCACTGTGTAGATGCAGCGTTTTTGATATGGGGCATCTTATTAAACCACAAGAAAGCTTTCACTATGTGCCTTATACTTCTTCCTTCAACCGTGGTTGGTGTATCACATGAGGTCTACATGTGTTATCCAGACGGTATCGATAATAAAAGACCTCCAGGCAGTCGAAATGTCCGAAGCCCTTCGCTACGGAGTTGATTATACGTTGAGTGATTTTAGGACATTCAAAACCGTAAACCAAACTTAGCCCATTCAAGATTTAGTGCGTCAATGGGCGAGTAGACGCAGGCCCTCTAACAGCGCATCAAGAAACTGTGAAACATGTCTATAATTTATCATTGATAAACAAACCGAACAATTACAAAGTTTCCAGCACAACCTCTTGCCGTTTGTTGGATATTTACACAATACTACACAACCTTGTCACTTTCACCACGTGTGATGTACTATGCAGTTTCCGCGTACAGTAATGAAGGATTCAAAACAATGAAGCGAAGCAAAACAGATCCATTTACCTTCGTCTCCCGGTCAATAAGAAAGAAGGTTCGCATAGTCTGTCCCAGTAACATTGACACTGTCAACTCGGTCAGTTGAGAGAGCTTAGCACTTTAGTGACTTTTCTGTTAAACGAGTTTCATAACTTATGCCTTGCTTTTTTTTGAATTCGGAAGCTACTTTGGAGAGCACGTCCTAAACGTTCCGCGTATTTTCTGGAAGCTACTATGAGCTGAATGGTGACAACTGTGATGAAGATTGATTATGATCTTCCCATATAACGCGACCTCCATGATCGATAAAGACCCTGTTGTGTTCAATTTAATATGCATAGAAACAAACATCTCCCTGTGTACCCGTATACCAGGTTTATGTCAACACGCGTTGATAAAGACAGTAGAACCTCTGGAGAAGGAAAGAAAAGGTGCATTCGGTAACGAAAAAGAAAATGCAGTTTTGGCACTAGAGCAAACCAGCGAGAAGCACCAGTCTTCGCTCGCGAGGGTTGCTTAAAAAAGAACCGAAAGTGGAGTTACGTCAGAAGAAAACATCCACTTTCACTTCGCGATGAGAGAAGTGAAGGGATAGAATAAAAAAGTTCGAGAAGAAAGCTACAGCGTCCAGTGGAATGAAAGGCTCCATGAAAGCGCAACTAAATAGAGACAGAGCGCGTAGCACAATGCTCGGAGAAAATAGCGATGTTTTAAGACGCAGGAGCCCACAACTCACAAAATTACCTTCAATATGGCATTTTCTGCGGATTGGCTGAAGCCTTTCCCGAACACAGTGATGGAATTCTGCATAGTTTTTCTTTTTTCTGGAAGAACATACCGGAAATACAAAATTAAATGCTGGAAAGTAGCTGAATGGAAAATGGTCAAGGATTATAGTGTTTGCATGGAAGCGAGTAAATGAGACGCAGAATTTACTGCAAGAGTTTCTTAGGTGCTATTGAAGTCCAAAACACTAAAGAACGTCCTCCTTTCTACTCTAGCTATCAGAAAACATTTCAGCACATACTTCTTTCAATCCTCAGTGTGTCCTGCTGTCGCAAAATATGTTATTTTCTACCCATACTTCCATTTATTACCTGATTGTTTTCGTTACCCATACTTCCATTTATTACCTGATTGTTTTCGTTGCCAATCTCTAGGCAGGAAGGTACTCGTTTGAGGTAAAAAAGATAGACTTCTACCCAGGCGCTCAAATATCAGGGAAATTGAATCTACGTACATTTGTAATCATGACTGGTCTCCAAAGCTTACCACATCCCTTCTTTTTTTTTTCGTTGCCCGTCCAATTAATTTCACTGTCCTGCAAGCTCTCAAAAGTGTTTACCATCTGTCATGCACTTTTTCGAATGCTTTTAACAATGCGTCTCTGATTTGTGGTCTAACTGCAACAATTAATTAGCCACCATGTAATTTTACACTAATCAGCATATTTGCTGTGAGATACGTTTTTTTGTAACGATATTTATTGTAACGATATTTATTGTAACGAGATTCTAACGTTTTTTGTAACGACATTTTTGTAACGATATTGCCTGGGGGCATCAGTTGGTATGAGATGAAGAATGAAGAAATGATTAAATAAATGAAAAAACATTGGCTGATTTTGTGAAATCCGGGAGTTAGCGACGTTGTGGTCGCTGTGTCTGCGAGATACTTGCCCGCACTTTTCAAGTGTCCCGAATTACTCCAATCCAGTTTCCGTTAATCTGCGTGCTCTGTTGTCAAAGCGTCAATTATAGGGACTTTGACCATTGTGGCTACTAAATCTCCCAACTATTATTCCCCTGAACTAACGAACGAAGGTTTTCCCTATCCTCTGCATGAAATCTGTGAACATCTTCTATTTTTCGTCCTTGAATTTATTCCTTTTCCTCGGAAGACTATGGAATTTCTAGCAGGACCGGAACTCTGCTCTCAGTATCATGCACTGGCTCTCCCGCACAAGACCTATGCTGTTCTTTCTGGAATTCTATTCACCCACTCTGAGTATTTTCATAAACTTCAGCTTTCCGGTGACTATTGCTTAGGCTGTTTTTATTCTGAAATATATTCGGTATAACAAACTTCTTTTGTTCATAGGCTCCCATTTTGAGCTCTATTTTCCTCTTCGTACACTCTCGCTGCCATGAGTCATTGTCAGGAGGTTTCCTAATTTGTTTTGTGCCGTCATCCTTGTGACTTCCTTTCTTCTTTCAGTAATATCCCTTTTTTGATAATACGTGAAAAAGATGCGTAATGTGCGCAGAAAATAAAAACGCAATTGGGTTTTACCAAAGTTCGTGCGCTTGGAGATAAAAAAGAAGCAGCTGCATTTACGAATTATCCGCTCGTGTCGTAACTCCTTTCATAAGCCGATACCACCAGACTGAGGAGCTTGAGAAGGGGGAAGCGACTGCCAATTAGGGGTATTGAGAATTGGACGACAGCACTGGAAAGTTCTGGCGTAATCGTGTTTTTAACTGCGATTACTGAAGCACCAGTTTTCCAATCGATTCCTATTGAAAATCAGCTTAGGCTCGTTTGAACTTTCCCCCTTCCTTCTTCCAAGCGAAGAGTCGTTTGAACTTGACACGGACAAACAATCAGGTAAGAATGCGCGGGCTATATGACGTGCCACTAACTGTCAACTTGTGACAGCGTTGGCTGAGTAGCAGTTTAAAAATGCTTAACACTTGTTCATTCCGTGAGTGACTGTCACAGGCTTAGCCGACAGGAAAGGAAAACACTCAGATTGCTTTGTCACCTTGTCTCCCGAAAGCATAGCGCGACGTCGATCGAGCGCCTGTGTTTTTTACTGTTTTTGCGTTCGGGTGGTGCGAAAACGCCATTTGAAATCTCTAGTTTGGTTTGGTTTGGTTTGTGGGGTTTAACGTCCCAAAGCGACTCAGGTTAGGAGAAACGCCGTAGTGCTTCTTTTATTTTCTACATAAAGCAGATCCAAACATTGAATTGCTTAGATAACCTCATGTTATCTAAAATATTTTCCTCCTCCTCCCTCATTGATAGTTGACATATTAGGCCTGATTAGCCGGTCGAAAAGAAAATTGTCTATATACAGAGAAATCGCTAATAGTTTTATCTGACCATGGCAAAAAAAAATTCGTGACTGAGTCTCAGTTTTTCTGATGCAGATTTTGAGGCGCAATAGAAAAGATGAATGCTATCCGGCAGATCCTTTCCAACAAGCGGAAAAAATTGTTTGGTTTGGGTTGCTTTATAGAGTTTACCGCCCAAAGCGACTCAAGTTATCAGTGACGCGCAGTGGAGGGTGTGGAATATGTACCACTCGGGCTCCAACATCGTGACCTGTTGTTTTACTGCGATAGAAATAACAATAAATGGTTCACAGGCAAAAAAAGGCGCAGTATCTGTCACACTTATTTCTGTGGACACCTGAACCGCGCCGTAAAGGAGAGGGGAAGATGGGAGTGAAAGTGGATAGAGCGAAAGAGGAGTCGTAGTGGAGGGCTTCGGAGTAATTTCGACCGCCTCAGGATCTTTAACGTGCATTGAGATCGTACAGCAGACGGACGCCTCTTCATTTCGCCTCCATTGAAAGGCATGCGACACATTTCGAGCCGTCGCGTAGCCCACGGCCGGTCGCCCGATTCAACTTCCATCAGAAAAACCGGTTGTGAACGGTTTTTACTTTCTTTTTTAAACCACGTAGTAAATTCTAGCAAACTGCACCCACATTTTCACCTCCGGCTCTATGGTGCCAACGCCTGCGGACAGGCATGATTTGTGGCTAATGCGAAAGAAGGCGTTGCATCATTTCAGCGTGTCAAGACAGCTGCTTGGTCTAATGAGAACTTACGTTAAAAGGAATTTGTGAATTAAAAGAAAAAAAAATGCCGACCATAACTTTGAGCTACAACTGTTTAGTGCGAATTTTTCAACACGCACAGCTATGTTTCATTGTAAGACCATCTTTTTTTGTTCGATAACACAGCAGCCTAGTGAGAGCTGAAATAAATGTCCGCAGGCGTCGTCGTCGCATGAGTAAAAAATCACTGTTGTTGTTGTGGCTGTAGGAAAAAAGAAACAAAAATTCACGGGCCTGCTACTGGCTTTGTAGCTGAACCACCTGATTGATTGATTGATTGATTTATATGAAGGGAAAGGTGCCGTAACTGTCTCACTTGTTTTCTGTGGACAACCCAACCACGCCGTAAGAGAAGGGAGGAAGGTGGGAGTGAAAGTGGAAAGAGAGAAAGAGGAGCCGTTGTGGAGAGCTGCGGAGTAATTTCGACCACCTGGGGATCTTTAACGTGCGCTGACATCGCACAGCACACGGATGCCTCTTCGTTTCGCCCGCAGCCGCTGAGGTCGGGTTCAAACCCGGGTACTCCGGCACAGTAGTCGGGCGTCTTAGCACCGCTGCCTTGTGCAGACAGAGGAGGAAATAGAGAAGAAAGAAAAGGAAGAGGGAAATAAAGACGCGCGCCGCAACAACAGCTATCGTCCACCACCAAGGCAGTAGCGGGTGCAATGACGGCCTACAACAGATAAAAATTCGGTGGCAGGCTAGCCCTTGCCGCAAGTGGCGGTGACCTACCTGTCCCAGCATTGTTCAAAGTGGGTTGCGTCGTGAGAATACGGGATATTGTAATGCTCGGTTGCAATTCGGCATCAGGTTCCAGCTGCACATTGTTGCTTGCAGAAGCACTTAGACGGGTCCGTGCAGCAGGCTGTAATGAAGCTAGAATAAACGCCGCATGCCTCTACCGCAGAGAAAAATTACTTCAAACGCGCAGGGTGACCAGAAAAGTCTTTCATACAAGGCGGGAGCACGGGTAGAGGAATAGTATTTTTCATTATTTTTCGGCTGCCTCACCGTAATATATGTTCTACAAGGCGGAGGAACAGTGACTGCGCATGATACACTTTTGTGGTGACCAGAAAGGAGGTAGTGGGAGATGCAAGCTGAGCGGATTTCATAAGTTGGTGTTATCACGCTCTCATTGCGTAATGTAATTTTCAGTTCAGTTCAGTCGTTCAGTCGTGTCCGACTCTTCGGGACCCTATAGGCTTCCAAAGCACCGTCGAGCGGCGCTGCTGCTCTTGACAGGAAGCGCCATCTCTGACAGAAAAATAGAAACTGGGGATCCACGCGGCAGCTCCCCCTAGGCATCCCGTGCAAGTTTTCTCCTTTCGCTCGTTCGTCGCTTCCGCGCACGTGAAGACGTCTCGCGTTGCTTTGTCGTGCGGACAGAAAATCACACACTGGACGCCGCCGGCTCAGCTTGCTGCCTTCACGGCGTGCGCCGTGGGGTCTCTCGCACGAGCACGCGCCTTGACGCGCCCCCGCAGGCGCACTGCGACATGCCACCTGCATTCCGTCTTGATTGGGCAGCCTGGCGCGTATTTTCATGAAGGATACTTAATTATAGGCGGGAAACTTTTTATTCACGTCTGCACTGCAGAACAGACAGCAGACCGGGATGAGTAAATATTTAGTGCGAATGCGTCCCACGTTACCAAAAACGTGGGAAGTGTATCTCGAGATAAGTCCGCTATGTAAATATATTGTATATAATACGTTTACAAACTGCCAAAGTATCATCAGTACTGTGAAATAAAGTGGCCCGTTCGTTGACCATCGTTTTGGCCTGTAGCATGTGATCTGTATACGGATTTGTTTTTTTATTGTTACGACGTTACTAAGGGAAATCTTGCAGTAGAATAAGTATATAGTCTGAAGGAGGTGTTTCTTCTAAGACAAGAACGCTAGCAATCTCATAAGCACATACGTGCTCCGTGCGCTGCACGCGACATAACCGGCTCGCTGGCTCGGAAGGCAGGTGAAATCCAAGCTTGTACTACATAGTGTTTTATTTCGGTTCTTATTAAATGATTGTGCTTCATTTAGGATATTTGGTTTGCATTCACGAACCCTGGACGCGAATGGGGTGCTCCGTGCGAGTAGTGTCAGTTGAGCCATAGCTAGGATCACTTTTGTACTGCACTTCCGACATATCTTCGTTAATAATAATAATAATAATAATAATAATAATAATAATAATAATAATAATAATAATAATAATAATAATAATTATTATTATTATTATTATTATTATTATTATTATTATTATTATTATTATTATTATTATTATTATTATTATTATTATTATTATTATTATTATTATTATTATTATTATTATTATTATTATTATTATAATAATTGGTTCAGTTATTGGCCAATTTGCAAAAATCTGTAAAAGCGTCTCAGCAAGGCATGTTTTCCAACGCCGCCACCACCCCCGAAAAAAAAAAAGGCCTGGTTATTACATATTTTCTTGGTCAATCTAAAAATGAAAAGGCAGCTGTGGACACTTAGGGCACATTCACACATCAGTCTCGATCGCTGACGTCGCATCTGTTGATTTGGTTGCTTTCAGAGCACTCACAAAGCAGGGAGAGAGCCCAGAAAATTGGCAAAACTAGACACGCCGGGAGCGAAGAACAGGATAATCTTCCATCCTCTTCACTTTTTATGCACTGTGTTAAACTACTGTACTTTTTTGATGCCTCTCCAAGCCTTTTTTTTTCAACTGTCAACATTTCTGAGTTTACGAAGAAAGGAGAAATTGGCTCTTTTCGTTTCCACAAAGAACGCGAGACTTCTCAGAACGCTGTCATGCGGTTGGAAAACAGGTCTTGCGGGCACGCTTCCAAAGGAATCTGCAAAGTTTCACACGTGAGCCTCGTCTTTTGGTGCTTGGCCTACTATTGTAGCTTCCCATGATACAGTGCTACTTAGTACATCCGTTTCCCATCAGCGGAAGCGTTTTTGTATCGCCAAATAACTGCCAGGCACAACGCGATCGCCGCGCGTGCACAGGAAGCTAGCGGAGCGTCTGCTCCGACGAAGCCCCATCGTTTCACATTTCGCCACCACGCCAGGAATGCGGCGCTGCCGTCGCGCGGCGAAACTTGAGCTTGGGTTCCCTATAGACCATATCACGCCACGCTTTCCGGTCTCTCAGTATCTTCCTAACATCACCTAACTTCATCTGCAGCGCCTCGAGAATGCCATCTAACCATCGCGTTATCTGCCTACGCCTTCTCCGATGACCGTCAACCTTTCCCAACATCAAATCGTTCTCCAGCGACTCCACTCTTCTCATCAGGTGAACAACGTAGCTGAGCTTTAACTTCAGAATTTGACCCTCCATTGAGCACTCAGGGTTTATGGTCGACAATATCGACTGATTTGATCTTCTGGCAGTCCAAGGAACTCTCAAGAGTCTCGGCCAGCACCACAATTCAAACGCGTCAATTATTCGGCGGTCAGCCTTCTTCACAGTCCAACTCCCGCATCCATACAGCGCCGCTGGAAAGACCATAGCAAGAATTATACGGATCTTGGTTGCCAATCTAATGTCTCTGCTCTTTACTAGGCGGTCAAGGCTAGCCATGGTTTTGTTTCCCAGAAGCAGGCGTCTCCTAATTTCTTAACTGCAGTCTCCTTCCGGGTTAACCTTGGAGCCCAAGAAGAGAAAATCTGTCACAGCTTCCACTTGTCCCTTTTTGTTCCAGGACTTGATAGGGCAAGACGCCATGATCTTTGTCTTTTTAATGTTCAGTTTAAACCCAAACTTCTCACTCTCTTCTTGTACGCGCATCAGAAGTCTCATGAGTTCCACTTCACTTTCTGCCATTAAAGTAGTATCAACCGCATATCTAAAGCTGTTGATACGTTTTCCAGCAATCTTCACTCCAGCTGAAGACTCGTCCAGGCCGGACTTCCTCATGATGCACTAAGTATATAGGTTAAATAGGCAGGGCGACAGTATGCAGCCTTGTCTCACTCCTTTCTCAATCGGAAGCCAATCCGTAAGACCATGCCCAGTTCTGACTGTGGCCTCTTGCCCTTCACGCAAGTTCCTGAGGAGACAGATGAGGTGAATTGGAACTCCCATCTCTTGGAGAGCTTGCCACAATCTGCTGTGATCTACGCGGTCAAACGCTTTCGCATAATCAATAAAGCAGAAGTCGATGGGTTGCTGGAACTCTCTTGCTTTTTCCATGATCAAGCGAAGGTTGGCAATCTGGTCTCTAGTTCCTCTGCCCTTGCGAAACCCAGCTTGCACGTCCGGAAGCTCCCGATCCACATACTGCTGCAGCCTACCTTGGAGGATTTTCAACATCACCTTGCTAGCATGCGAAATAAGCGCGATCGTGCGGTAGTTGGAACAATCTTTGGCACTGCCTTTCTTTGGAATGGGGATGTAAACTGACCTCCTCCAATCCTGTGGCCACTGTCGGGCTGTCCAAATTTGCTGACATAATGTATACAGAGCGGTAACAGCGTCATGGTTGCGGTTTTGAAGCAACTCAGCTGGAATGCCATCAATTCAGCTAGCTTTTTTCTTAGCAAGGCTGGCTGATGCCCATTCAACGTTCCTCTTCAGGATGCCAGGCTCGAGATTAATAATAGCGGCCGTCTTATGTTGAGTTTTCACATCTGGGTCCTTCTTGCACAGTTCTATGCATTCCTGTCACCTCTTCTCTTCAGTGAGGTACCTGCCTCGTTTGTCCTTTATCACGCCCAGCTTAGCGCAGAAGCTTCTTTTGATATCTTTGATTGTCTTATACAGAGCTCTTGTGTTCCTCAATTGGTTCTTGTCCTCAACGGCTTGGCACTGTATGTTCAGGAAGGCATTCTTATCTCTCCTTGCTATTTTCGGAAAATTCGCATTGAGAACCTTGTATCTTTCTCTTTCCCCCATAACTTTTGCCATCCTGCTTTCCTTAGCTATTTGCAAAGCCTCTTCAGATAACCAGTTTGCTTTTTTGCATTTCTTTTGCTTTGGAACTGCCTTAGTAGCAACTTCTTGCATTATATCACGTGCATTAGTCCACATCTCTTCAGTCTCTCTGTCTTCTAGATCTAATTCTTGAAATCGATTCCTCACTGCCACAGCAGAAATTATTATTGCAGTATTTTAATAAAATAACGGCAAAGCTTCGAACTATGCGGAGGTAAAACAACTAGAACAGAAATTTCCCCTTTGTGTTACTGCGATGAGGATTCTTGTCACAATTAAATCGGAGGAGCTGAAACAAAAAACAAGAAACTGCCATTAGCTTAAATTGCATGTCGATTAAATATAACTGACTACAGTATGTACGAAGCCCTTCAAAGAGCCGTGAGAGTGCTAAAACTGAAATATTGATTCGCGGCTGTTGAGAGAGTGAAACATGTAATGTCATTTCCAAAGCAGCAATCTTCCGTGAAGAAAAAAAAAAATCCTCTTTGGCGCGGGCCATTTTCCTGGCATAATTACGCGAGATAAATCTAGTCGGCATGCTCGAACTTAAACTTAATATCTTATATCTGTGCTCAAGTTTAAGATTTTTTTTGTGTGTGTGTGGTTTTGGTGCGGGAGGAGTAAAGGAATGATGAAAATGTACTGCACTTGTCTTGAAAATCACCACTGGGCTTTCATTTTTATATGGTTATTCGTGTTCCTGCATTAGCTGGGCCTCAAATTAACCTGACATCAAAGATGGCATGCTCCGTTAATTATCTATCTTCCGCGAGGTTTCATCTTGGACAAGAAGTAGACAGCTGCCTAGCACAGAAGCATCCGGTGTGGCATGACGACGACGCCGAGCTCTTAATTAGAATTCGTGCCCCGTCTCCCGAATAAAGTTTCCCGGCAACGGGAAGCCTAGGGAAGGCATTCAGGATGGGAGGAGTCGGGATCCTCGGGCCGGACATGCCGCTACTAGTTCCGGCCAGTGTGCACCGCTTTATTCTTATCACTCTCGGCAATCGCCATTTTTATTTTGCTTGTTTCATGACCCGAGTGCAAAGCACGGCCTCTGAAAACTATGCAAGAGAATTCTTGGTTAAGTTGTGAAATTTATTCCCTCATCACTATCCCAAGGTGGCAGTCTCTATCTTTCGGGCAACTACAAAAATATAGACACACGCAGTAAAGTACTTATTCGTAATAGGAGTCTTCGAAATGGATATACGAAAACACAAAACAAAGTGAACGAGCTTTTGGGGGGAGCACCTCAGTCCACTAGCCGACGTTTCAACTTGTCCCTGGTCGAAACGGGGGATACCGGACTGAAGCCCTCTCTCTCAAACCTTTTTAACTTTGTTGCTTCAAGTTTCTGGGAATCCTGCCTTCCCGCTCTCTGTCTCCACTGTGAAATCACTGAGACTTCTCAAGAAGTTTTTCGAGGGCTGGCTTCTGCGGCAGGGAAAAGCCAATTGTATAGTTCTCATTTTGCGCAACTTTCAAATTGCTTTCGGGTAATAGCCTCGGTAATTTCAAGAATGCAGCAAATGAAATTGCCCTAAAGAGAACAACGAAACAATAAATTCACCCATTCATTCTCAAACGTGAGCGCGAAGGTTGATTTGACACCAAATATCGTGCGGCTGATTGGGCACACAATTTCTTGCGATCTTCGTTTCGAAAGTATAAATGGTGGTTTAAAAGTGGCATGCGGCCTGAAGCACCCTTTTGTAAAAGGACGATTTTGGATTGCAGGTTGAATAAAAACATTCTAGCCAAGCCGCCTCAGGTCCAGCAGTAGGCTGAAATGAATTTCTGGCAGGAAATAAGATCGGTATCATTTGAATTTTTGAAAAATCATTTGAAAAAAGTCATTTAGCCCTCACACGGACATATTTACTTTTTGTGCTACGTCAAAGCTGAGAAAATTCTGAAAATAGCATTAAAACATGAGACCTGATACGCGAATGTAACGGTTACAGAAACCCAAGGATTCTTCTAGCACCACTTTTTCAGTGCGTCTATTTCCTTCACCTGCAATGGCAGGGGGTGCAAGGAGATTTTCGGGGGTTGACTCTACACGCTTTTGGTCAACAAAGATAGCGCAGAGACAGGACAAGGAACAAGCAAGAACACACACGAGTGCTAACTTCCAACAGTTTATTGCGGACTCCAGGGGAGTTGATCCCTGTGGGGAGTGCCGTGCCATTATGCATCGAACTCGTTATGAATAGCAAAAGGCGACACACTTAGCACCCCCTCCGCTCTGGGTAAGCTCAGGGCGGGCTCTTAAAGCTCCTAACCGCTCTCCACTTTTAACATTTGTGGTGCTATGCTTCGCTCCTCTCTAACGCAGTCGATCTATTTATGAGCAATCAACCTGCGCGGTACCTTTAAGCTAGCCACAGATTTCTTCTTCGTCATCGAGGCTTGAATAATCCCTGCTTAGTAAATATGTGTAAGTCTCCACAGACGGGAATCGAAAGCCCAATTGGGAGCATCGGAGCGCCAGACAATGTGAACAGGGAAGATGTATTTATCGACTGAAATTTTAAGCGAAAAGATTCGAGGCTAGAGGGTGGAACTTGATGTCGCGAAAGTGGGCCATGCGGGATGCAATAATGGAGGCTCTGGATTCGATCGACCCCGTTACCGTGGCCTCGGCAGAGAAACCCTAAATTAGCGCTTAGGCACCAAGGCGGGTATATAGAAGGTGTACAAGTGTAACAACGTTAGCGTAGGGCAAATATTCTTTGAAATGAAATAAAATAAGCAAACATTTTGAAATTACTTTCAATTAGCGGTACAGAGAAATGCCGACATAGTAATTCGTATAATCACTGCTCACAATTCTATCTCGCAAGGTCCAGAAATAATTGACTGCGTTTAGAAGAAAGTCAAGATGAAGGAACTAAGAAAAGACGCGATGATCGTGATACGAACAAAGAATAGGCAATTCTCTTTGATAGTAGAACATGGGGTAATAAGATAACCAATATGAACAATAAAACAAATATTGGCGGTCTAGTCCGCGCTGCGCCTAGATTATTTCTGTGCAGGAATGCATGCGCGCTGGACAATGTTTTGTTGGCATAAACGAGAGCCGGCTGCAGTTTCGTGCCATCTTGAAACGCGGTGTTCTTACCGTACATTTTTTGTAAAAAATAAAACCAAAAATATTATGTTTGTGGCAATTGGTACAGAAAAGGTTAATCATCCTCCTCTGCTGTCGCGCAGGAAAGCGAATAGCGACATGTGATAGCCAAGTAATACACATAGTTATGCTGGTTACATCGACGAGTAGGGCAAAGACGTAATCAAAGCAAGATGCACTTCTGCTGGTGGCTTAAACTGAGTTAATAACAATAACCACGTGGTCATGGCGTCTTAGCAACATACGTGACAGTTGACGAGTCGGATGCGCAAGAGGAAAAATTGGTCGTTCAAGCAAGAGAACCTCATTAGCGGAGCATACGGCTATTTTCTTTTTTTAGAACTGGCGCGATTCGGCAAGGGTGGAGGTGGTGGTGGTGAAAACATTTACACTACAGAGAGGTATATACACTAGATGGGATGCCTAGACAGGCACTCCATTGGCATTTGCCGCAGCCCGGGCACACTGCGTTAAGACCTGGGTTGCCTCTCAGTTCTCTCAGGTGGGGTTGGGGATAGGGGAAAAAGATGGGTTTTTCTGGCAGGCCCATACCATGTAGTAGGTGTCAGACACCTCCCCACAGTGCGAGCACAGCCCATCGAATTGTGGATCAAAATGTTTTAGAGTAGCCAGGCACAACATTGTATTGGTGAACAGGCGCAGGAGCACCCGCTGGTTAGCCTTCCCCAGCCCTTTGCACGGGGTGGGAAGAGTTTGGTGCGTGGAACTGCAATATTCACATATTCCTTTAAATTTGTAAAATGGGCTGAAATCAAAATCCTGGTCCGCGTCGGGTCCTGTGGGAAATGCCCGGAAAGAGAGCGCGCGGCCGGCGGCGTCGGCTGCCTCATTCCCTTGGAGACCTTGGTGACCTGGAGCCCAAACGAGAGATCGGTACGCGAGATCCGAATCTCGACTACAATTTTGGTAGATGCGGTAAGCTAGGGAAGCAGTCCGCCCTTGCTGGACAAACCCCTCGCGAGTCGGTTCTTATGTATTTGGAGGAGGAGTTAGAGGCTGCGAGGGCGATGGCAACCTCTTCTGCGTGGATTGGTGACTGAGCCTTGACAGCAAGGCCATCTAATGTTTTGCCCTTATGGACGACCGCGGCTGTGTGCCAATCACTAGAGTTCAGGTCGGAGACGTCCACATAGAAAAGGCCTGGTTTGCTTACATAATGGCGGTCCAAGGCTTCCGCTCGCGCCAGGCGCCAACCATTATGGTCCTCTTTGGACATATTGGCGGGGAGAGGCCGCACATGGAGGGCGCGTCTCCATTTTTCGGGAATGCGACATCTCTCCTCTGTGAGTTGGGTGTGCTGGGTGTGAAGTCGGGCAAGAAGACGGCGGCCCAACTCTGTCAGACGCGTGTATTGATTGGTGAGGTGGGCTTCTCGCAGCTCCTTGAAAGTATTCACCAAACCCAGCGCCATGAGACTGTTGGTAGAGGTGGAGACCGGGAGGTCCAGCAGCGCCATTGCCTCCAACACGCGAGTAGGACGATGGTACTTAACATCATACATGATGTTATAGAGCCTTATAGGGGTACAAGTGGATGCAGCGAAATTGAGGCTCTTGAAGGGGGGGGGGGGTTAAGGAAGGTCAGGAATTGGGGTGCACAGCCCTATAACTGTCTCCTAGTAAAATGGATGCAGCGAGCATAGGGCAGGGCTAATTAGAGAATTATGAGAGAGGCCTTTGCCTTGCAATGGGTATATTCCGGCTGATGATTATGATTCTGATAGAGCGTAGCTCTACTGTTCGCACTGCATTTACCAGTGTAATTCAATTTAGCGTTTGACCTTCAGGCACCGGAGTGAGCCTAACGCGGACGCTACTGCCCATGTCACAATCAGTTTCTTCGTCTTCATTGCCTGTAGCACAACCTGGGGTCAATCGACATTAAGAAACTTCCTTAAGAAAACCCCACAAAGGACTCTCAATCCTATGACTAGTGGGATCAATGCTCTTCATAATTTCGCTTGTCTACCAGGAGGATGATAGCGGGATTTCGCGAGTGGCAGATGCTGCGCCTTTAATTTCCTGTAAACGAATTATAGAACGCCGGAGAACTTCGATGCGTTCAATAGAATGGTTGTCGTATTCTTGTTGTGGCTGTAGGAAGAAGGAAAAGAAAATGCACGGGCCTGCTACTGGCTCTGCAGCTGAGCCACTTCCGCTGCCTTGCGCAGACAGAAGAGAAAATAAAGAAGAAAGAAAAGGAAGAGGGAGAGAAAAACGTGCGCCGCAACAACAGCCGCCGTCCACCACCGAAGCGGTGGCGGGCGCAACGAATGCCCACGACAGATAAAAATTCGGTGGCAGGCAAGACCCCGCCGCAAGCGGCGGTGACCTACCTGTCCATCAGCGGAGTGACTAGAAACAGACGATCGCCGCAACAACAGCCGTCGTCCACCACGTAAGCGGTGGCGGGTGCAACGACGGCCTACAACAGATACAAATTCAGTGGCTGGCGACAGATAAGAATTCGGTGGCTGGCTAGCCCCCGCTGCAAGTGGCGTTGACCTACCGTCCCAGTCCCGTAGGGCCAGGAACTGCCACTCTTCGCCACCACTTTCTCCCCCTTGTTGTATTCGACAAGGGGCACGCCATGTACCATCATGACTGGTCATGACGTTATCAGGCGATTCATGCATAGATGACTTCCCACTAGCTGCGTCCACATAGGAAGTCTATGCATGAATCGCCTGGTGACGTCTTGACCAGTCGTGATGGTACATAGCACACCCCTTGGCCATGGTACACTGTGCCCTTGGTGAATAACACATTCTATTGAACGCATAAAAGTTCTCTGGCGTTCTATAATTCATTTACAGGAAATTAAAGGCGAAGCATCTGTCACTCGCTAAATGCCGCTATCATCCTCGTGGTTGCCTCCGTAGTCAACGGACTAGGAGCCCCCAAGTCGGCAGCCACTATTCGCAGCGGCAATATAGAGACGGCCGAAGAAGTTGCCATAGCGCTCGCTTTCGTTGGAACGGAAGTAAACTTTGTAGTAGGCGATAGTAAAACTGCTATCTGGAATTTCATGAAAGGCAGAATCTCTCGTAAGCGGCGAGGATCCTGGCCGGCAAAGAGTTGACCCGCAAAGTCAACATAATATGGACCCCAGCGCACCCGTCGGTTCCTTAAAATGAAGCGGCCCGAGCTATCTATAGCCCGAGCTATCTATAGCCCGAGCTATCTACTTCCGAGTAACCATAGAACCACCGGATTGTCAGAACCTAGATGAACGCACGCAAACTATTGTGAAACCATTGAGAAATATAGATTAAACAGAAAACTACTGCCACCACCGGATAAGACACTAAGTAATAGAGAGGCGACCGCATGGCGGCGACTGCAAGCTGGAAATTTCATTAGCCCAGTAGTGGCCTTTCACATACTACTAGGGCAACAGGAAAATGAACTTTGTAAAGCATGTGGAGAGAGTTGTACTCTCGACCACATTATATGGGAATGCGTCAACTCCCCTGGGGCCGAGGAAAATATCAGTAGCAGAGAGAGCAGGGAAGCCCTGCTGCGGAGCGAAGACCCCGCTCGGCAGCAACAAGCTGTCCGCCGCGAAGTGACAAAATCTCTTTGTTACCCTTTAGTCGCAGAGGCTCTAGAAAATATCAGTAGCAGAGAGAGCAGGGAAGCCTTGCTGCGGAGCGAAGACCCCGCTCGGCAGCAACAAGCTGTCCGCCGCGAAGTGACAAAATCTCTTTGTTACCCTTTAGTCGCAGAGGCTCTAGCCCCCATCCCCCAGACCTGCGTACCGGGGGTGGGGAGTAACGTCTGAAATTAAAAACATCTTGTGATGTCATAAACATTTAAGCATATAAAAAGACACTAACATTGCGAATAAATTGGTAAGAACGCAAATGTAAAATCTTCGTCTCTTTGGTCCGAAAGAGAGTCAAAATTTTTGTGTCGTTTGTGTAAAACAAATAACTCTAGAAGATACATTTTTATTCTGGATACATATTTAATAAGCACGAGCGTTTGCATTCTTCATGCTAACTGTGCAAACGCGCAAACCTAACCCCTCGAGCTAAGGAATACCCATGTATTGACCCGCTCTATGGCTTACATTATAATAAACAAATAAAGAAAGCCCCGTTGAAATCGCAGAACACCATGGATGCGCAGCTAGGTGCGGAGCTCAATCCACCACTGTCGTGTCTTGAAATATATGCAACGTAATCAACTCGTTTCAGTGGGCAGACGTTAAACTATAGTTAGAGAGGCTTCGAACTGCTGATACTCTATAAAGGATGGCTCCAACGCACATATTGCTCATATTTACCAGGAATAAAGAATTGTCCAAGCACTCAGGAGAACTCCGAATAAAATGCCAATTTACAGCCGCGTCTCCTCCGTCTCCTCAACGGTAGGGTCCCGCAACATCTTTCCCCTCACTGGCTGCTTCTGAGCGGGTTAAACGGCGACTGTTACCTCTATGCAACCTAAAGGTAGCATACACTCACTGAAGGCAGGAAATTATTACGGTGAAGCTAATGAATGGTGTTACCGTTGTCATGCCGTCACTTCGTAGTAACGTTCACGGCTGGTTTTGCGGCTAATAAGAATGAGAAGCATCACATAATGCAACCTAAAGGGGAAACAACCTCCTGAAAATATCTTCGTAGCTTATTTTAACGTTGCGTTTCAAAAAAAATCAGGAAAAGTTACACTTAACAGGATTCGAAGACAAACGTTACAGGATTCGAACAAATGTTTCATTTGCTCAGTTCTCAGGTTGGTTATGTCAATCCATTGTGCCATTGAAGCAACGAGTACATGCAGCCTTTAAATGCGGTCTTATCCATTTTAAAATATTTCCGCTATCTGTCGCCAGGCGACGCTGCTCAGAGGACCCTAACGTTGAGAACAGGGAATGTCGCTTTACAGGCTGCTTTCTTCTCTATCGTTAGTTTCGAACTTAGCCAGGCCCTTCAAGGCCTGAAGAAAACTTCAGTTCTCGCAATAACCTCCGTCCGGAAGTTTTGTACCCAAGAGCGTTCGGCTTCCTTTTCAGCTCCCACCCAGTACGCGAACGGGATCCAAGAAACACAGTTGTGATTACGGAACGGATGGATTAAGTGTCTTTCAAATATTTTAAAGAAGCGCCAACTTCGGAGTGCATTTCGCTAGGGACAAGCAGCCAGCTTTGAACGGGTCTCGTCCGTGTCGACTGTTCCGCAGCAACGGGCGCCCATGTTCAAAACGACATTAAAAAAAAAAAAAAAAAAGAGTAGCAGACAGCGACCTCACTAACACCCTCGAGGCGAGGCTTGACACTTCAATTGCGCCGCCCGCTCGCAGTGCTGTGAGTTGAATATATACGAGCTTCATTTCGAAGAAGGATTAAAGAAGTCTTTCCGAGCAGCACAGCTCCCTGCTCACAACGCCGTCCGCTCCGTCGACCCGCCAACTTTTCCAACTCGTTCACCCTCCTGCTGCCGTGTTCGTGAGGGATTTGTGCCCGATGTAAAGCCACATTTCTTAGCGTTGAAAAACACGCAACGGCTCCGTCATCTGTTGTTCCTCTTTCTGTGCAGGTTTATACGCTCTGGTTGCAAAGTTCATGCAGTTAGGTTGGCGCGTGAATAGATGGACCACTTTTAAGAATCAGTAAGAAGTATCTTAATACGCGCCATACATGCATTCAGGACAGAGGTAAGGAGAAGAGATTTTCGAGACAGGAAATGCATAAACATCAATGCTTCCTGTTGATCTCCAAAAGTTTGACTTTGCAAGAACAAAGCAAAATCTTATTCCTTCGCAGGGAGAAACCATAAGCTTTAACTAGCGATTTGTTGCTGTATAGGAGCGCCATTTGGGTGGTATGCGTTGGCTAGAGCTGGGTTTGCTATGCTCAAGCATAAAAAGGAATAAGAATCTTCTTTACATCAAACATGGGGTTAGATGCGAATGTGAAAAACGGCGACACACTGCTGTCTCCAGTGCGTAGACGCACGTAGTTCTCGTTCTGTAGCTCAGGAAAATGGCAAAATGATGCAGCCAGTATCTGCGGACCTAGTGCAATATTAGGAGTTTAAAGTGGAATGAGAGTGTCTCGTTCCTCCAATGCCCGAGAATAGACGTGTTGCATCCGGAACGACACCATCCGACGGCATCAGTGTAGTCAAGGCAAGAAAATGAAGGAGAATTTTCGAAGTCTCCGATGAGCATTTGCATACCAATTTTCCAATCCTGGAAACTAATACTACTGACTTTGAAGCTTCTAAGCACACATAAAGCAAGCGGGTAGTTCGTGTTTGAAACATGGACTGCTACTGTTGGTAACGTTGGGTATATTATCTGCTTTTATAGTGAGCAAAGTGTAGCGTTTATGTTTTTTTTTTTTTTTGCAGCATAGGCATTATTTCTGAAGGTATAAGGCGGCTCTCTTTAAAACAATCGAAGCATTGGGGCAGTAAATTCATTAAAACATATTTAGGAATACTTATAATAAATCTAGAATTTTAGGTTTAGCTATGAAAGGCTCCGCATGGTTATCAAACTTTGGGTGGTCGGGAAAGCAGGACCACTAACTACGATGAGCTACATACTACCTAACTCCCATTGAAAGCAGGTACAAGAACTTGCAATTTAAAGGAAGGAAATGCTTCCAGTTACAGTCGCCGCGGCGAACGCAGGGACACATTGTTGGGAAGCCGCGGTGGACCTCAGGCCAATCAATATGCCAAGCCTGCGGTGAACTTTGCAAAACATGGTGTTCATCTCACATGCAGCTTAGCTCCCGCTAACGCAATCGGCGCATCAGGGGCGGGAGCCCCTTGAGCAGGCTTCCGTTCGAAGATGGTTTTCGATTTATGACAAAGGTCGTGTTAGCGGTGACGAAATCTAGCACTGCGTTTGTTACGCCGATTAGCTCTTCCCATTGGTTGCTTTCTTCTATAGTCGAATTTTGAATGCAGATAATGGAGGAGTTGCCGTAGCATTCGGGCCTGAAATGGTAGAACCCGAGAGTTAACACTGTCCGCTTCTGAGCGTACGTGTCATAGTGTGCGTGTTTTTGTGAAATTCGTGGCCGAAATATAGATCAGTACATTTTAAATAAAAAGGCCGCGTAAATCTGCAAAAAGAAAAGCGCTGACTATTGTTTATTTCCAGGTTATGATGACAGAGTGAGTAGTCTTTATTAATCAGTGGAGTTGGCACGAAGGCCTATTCAAGGAAGAGTAGTAGGGCCAGGTTATGGTGCAGGCACATCCCTTAGATTTACCTCCTCTCTCGGTGGTTGCGAGGCGCACCCTTACGGTAGACACTATAAATGCAGAACTCATTACTACTTCATTATTCGTGCGCAGGAAGCAAGCGAAAGAACTCATTAATTCTTTCTGAGCAAGGAAGAGCTAGACAAGTGTAACATTGAGTCTCGTAAAGTGTGTTAGCGCAAGATTTTCGGACAAAAGTAGGACTTACAAAACGTGCCTCTACATAAGAAATTCTTATCGCTTTACGGCTTAATATCTCCTTCACAGCTTACACGAGGGTTATTACATTCTTCTTACCTCACACAGATTAGCTGCCACACACCATTTCGTTTAAAGACTTTTTTAAAGAGGCCGCGCACTATGTTCACCAAACTCCATGACGCTCATCGTAGCTTTCGTTCCTCGGAGCTTATGCCCGCCTCAGGAGAGCAATAACCCTTCAAGCCTGCAGAAATTTTTGCGTTCTCGTTTCTCATGTGTTCCAGGAAAAAATTCGGTGCATCTTTGGCTACACTGATAAGCAGTAGCATCGCAGCTTGTACATACTATCCATGAACACTCACTCTTCATCCACAGCTACTTCCAACTGTTGAGGCCTGAGGTCATTTCATATGTTAGCCTTGATAAAGGTGAAGCCAGAGCGGCATACGTTTTTCTAGTCGAGATGTTTCTTGCCCTTCAACCTGACACTGCGCTCGCTAGCCAAATATTCACGCAAAATATCTGTTTTTCTAATTGTTACGCCATCAAGCTGCACACATGGTCGCCAAATGGCCTCCAAAATCTAAGGACATTACCATACTAGTGTGCGGCACAATTTTTCAATGTCTGTTGTATCGTCTCCGCGGCAAAACAGGAAACCATCTCACGGACAAAGATTTCAACCTGCCTACCTTTAACGAAACAATTTATGTATTCTATCATTATTTAGGGCTTCCACACACAGCACAGCAGACTTCCAATGCCTGCAAGTAAAATTTCGCGTTTCGCAAGAATCTCGGGGAAAATTTTCAACCAAAACCTTTGAGCTCACCTGTCGTGTATGACTTCTCGCCCCTTGCCGAAACTGGCACTCGTAATTTCTTGTTAGCGTAGCTATACTATTTACCTGTATTGATTTTCTGCTTTTTTATGTCCCTATCCTAGGATAATTGTTATCAATGACACGGGCTTATGGTTCCCACAAAAACGGTCATTTCACGCTTGCATACCTCTAGCTGTCATCTAATAGCGCATTTATACAAAAGAAAAAAGACATTTTCACTCATTCTGTCGGCTGAAAAAAGCTTTAGTTGGCTGTTTCATTGACGTGGATGGTCTGAGGTGTCACGAGACGATGCCGATGTAGAATGAGACGTGAGCTCTGAAATATATTGATCAATAATTGGTTCATACGAAAAGAAAAGCGCGGTATCTGTCACGTGTTTCCGTAGACACCTGAACCACGCCGTAAGGGAAGGGAGAAAAGTGGAAGTGAAAGCGCAAAGAGAGAAGGAGGAGTCGTAGTGGAGTGCATCAGAGTAATTTCAACAACCTGGGGATCTTTAACATGAACTTACATTGCACAACACACGGACGCTTCTTCGTTCGGCCTCCACCGAAACGCAGCCGCCGGCGGTAGGGTTCGAACCCGGCTACTCCGACACATAGTCGAAGCTCTGAACTAGAATCCGAGGCAAATCCTGGCTGCGACAGGCGCGTTCCCTAAAGGCGTTCAAATTACTTCTTTTTTTCGGTACTTTCTCATTAGATGGCGCGCTTTGTTTGGCAATGCACTGAAAAGTAAATAAAACACTTCTGCCTCAATGGAATTGTTCTAGCGCGCGGTGCAGAAGACACCGCAGGCGTGTTTGGCCTGGTGAAGCATGGCTGCATGTTTTCAAAAAAAAAAAAAAAAAACTCCCATACGAACACTGTACGCGCCATACAGTCAACAAAATCCGCCGACAAAATTCCTCGCATATCAGAGATTATGTTTGGATGTTCCAACTGCGCGGAGGTGTTAATGGATTGAGAAAGCCAAGTTTTCGTTTACATGCTTCTTTCGCGTGCGTTTTTTATTTCTCCAAATAGCAGAATACAGGGATCACTTGAGCGAACGTCGCCTGCATTCAGTAAAAATGTTATAATCACATTTCGATGCACATGCTGTTTCACTTTCAGTACCGAAACGATGGATGCGTCACCATATACAGTGTCGGTCACGTGATGAATAATAAACCAATTTAATTTAAGCAACAAACGCAATGCAAGCAATGTAATCGGCGTGCATTTATTTATACATTGTTATTTCGTCTTTCGAATCAGGTTTATCAATATGTGATTAATTTAAATGATTAAGCAGTGGTCAAATCACATTCTGTCCTTATTCCTGTCGCTACGCCTACTCAGCCTTCCATCACAGCTCTGCATCGGCTATTGAAACCAAAACATGATGGAAGACAAAAATATGTTATAAATTATTTAGTCATCATTGATGAATTCCGCGTTGTGGTCCACGCACATAAGTTTCCTATTCATCATTTTAGGCGTTATAAGAGACAAGATAAATTTGCTGTCCAAAATCATACAGGCGAAACTGTTCTGAAAGCACAACCTCTGTAGATCATTCGTTTATCACCCAGCTGATCACCAGCGGCGTTAAAAACAGTGTGATTAGCGGACACGATTTTATTGGCCTAAGGCCGGTATCCATAGAAGTTTTTTCTTCTTTTTTTTTTTCTGAAAGTTATCGTGCCGTATACTGGTTAAACAACTACTTTGCAACGTTGCACTTACCACCGCCGCTTCTGATTCCCTGGGCACACCTAGCCAGCATCTGCACCGTTTCATGGCGTACTCTTGACGATGGAAACTCAAAACTTGGCTACACTGCACAGCCCCGATGTTACCTCTAAATTAAACCCAGCCAGCAACGCAGAAAAAGTGTTTTACTGGGAAATGAAACTTCGGACAAACGCACTCGGAGGCTGTGAGCTTTGCCTGGTAGAGTTCTCGCTTTAAATCTTACTCAGCGTGGCTTTCATGCTTACGGCTGCTGTAATTAGAAAAGGCCGAGATTTAAAGCGAGCGCCTGCCTCATGCGAGACAGAATCGCACGTGCGCGTTTGCAGCGTGGACAGGTTCTTACACAATTAATACAGCTGCATTACTGAAATTTGCGCACCAGATGACGAGTTTGTGGGGAAAAAAAAATTTTCGAGTTTAAGAAATTGTCTTGTGTAGAACGGCTTCCGAGGCTGACCCTGGCAAGAAAATGAGCACGCCGAGCACTTTCGTAACTATACGGCGCTGGCTCAGAATTCATCGCGTAAGCCAGCTCACGAAACTTTTTAAAAGCTTGCCATGCGTGCTGTCTTCCGCGTTAGCGCTACCTTATGGTTTCACGTCCAGGAAAAGAGATGATTTTGCAAGGGGTTGTTTTCGGAATGGATGAAGGTAAAACTGGTTCTAGGCGTCTGGAGGCCGTTATTATCGAGCTTTTAATTTGCGCGCGTGCGCATACAGGGCTAAATATTTGCTTCATAATTCATCTGAAGACAGTGCTAATATTTCAGGTCAAATATACATTCTTTATTGTGCAAGTGGGCGCTGCGCTAAAAAAAAATGTTTCATTAAAAGTAGCAGTGGTGACGCCGGTCGCTTCGAGGGTAAGCCGGAACAATTTATTTCTTTATAGTAGTATAGTTGAAGATTACGTCTTTTTTCGTAAGCTGAGATATGGTCATATGAAGATATGATATATGGAAATGATGGTTTGGTTTGTGGGATTTAACGTCCCAAAGCGACTCGGGCTACGAGAGATGCCGTAGTGGAGGGCTCCAAAAATATTGCCCACCTGTGCTTCTTTCACGTGCACTGAAACCGCACAGCACACGGATGCCTGGCTTTCCGCCTCCATCGAAAAGTGGCCGCCGCTACCGGGAGTCGATCCCACATCATTGGGAACAGAAGTCTACTGATCTAACCACTGCACCATCGCAGCGGGTAAGACTTGGATATGAAATATGAGATATGGAGATATGCCTTTATGGTCGGGCATCCCTTTAGGCGGTGACTTAGTACCATGTATTTTGCAGAAACCGCGAAGCTGCAAACGGCAAGCATTAGTACAAACATAAGAATAAAGCAATTGACTACTGACTGTTAGGAACGAAAATCGCAGGCGTTACGAAAGCACCTTGCACATTTAAGATCGTTGCACAAGCTGAAAAGGCCCTTGTTTAGAGCACTTCAGGCTCTAACGAAAACGTTCGTGATATCGGGTTAAACATTGGTGAGCAGTGTTTTAATCAAAAAAAAAAAGCGAAACATCATAATTTTTTTTTTACATGTTTGGCAACTGTCTCCGAAAACGCGAAATGAAAGTTACTAGGTGGAATAGCGCCAAAATGTTGATAGAAGTGTGATGTTCATTAACCTAGTGGTCAATAGAAACCCTTTCTGCGCTGCAAGAAATTTTTCGTTTGCATAGAAGCTTTAGCGGAAATCTCATGGGTGCGACAAAACAGGACTGCAAAAGTTAAGTAAGTTAAGTGCTTAAATGGATTAATCTTAGTAATAAGGTCATTGTCTAAGTTCTATTCGCGCACGTGTCTGCTCTTGGAAGACAAAAATAGCGCAAGAGTTTATAACAAAATTACATGAGCTTTCAACCCCGCTTGCACGCGTAATGGGCATCGACGTCTCGCTAAGGACAAAAAAAAAAAAAAAAACCGAAAATGAAATAACTATTGTTGCGAGAGCGTTATAAATGTGGTTTCACCTTAATTTCATTTTTATGTTATGTCTTTTTAGGTTACGTTGTCAACTTTATTAGCAGCAGATTTTGTCAAGCTTACGTGAAGGCGTGCGCTGAACATGAAAAACAAGCAGTCGTTCATATTGAAGCTGCAGATATTCAGCATTATATGCGTGCAAATTTTCTCAACAAAGCTTCGGCGAAAACAGGATCGTATTAGACGGATACATCATTATTGCACAACGCAATAAAACAAAGATCGCGAAATAAACACGCACAGACAAACCAAGCGCTGACTATCAGTTGATAGTCCGTGCTTGGTTTGTCTTTGCGCGTTTCTTCCCCGGTCTTCGTCTTGCACGCTGGGCAAAAATGTTCTAAGCCCATCAACTCGCCCTGCATTCAGTTTTGGATATATTGTCTTTTCATTTCTCAATGTACTTCCGACAAGTGCATGAATTGGCTTCGTCAGAGATCAACAGGCTGCACGGTCACCTCATTCGATACAGCTATTGTTACTCGCTGATTTGCGCTTTGGTTCGTTTCTTATAGCTTCTGTCCAATCTGTCCCAAGAGAGACTCCTTTCATTTGACAGTGTGTCGTCTGTAGAACAGCATTTTTCAGAACAATTCTATGTAAAATGTCTAGCAGACCACAAGGAACAACTGTTTCTTCAGCCCATAGGCAGAGAGAAGCGTTAGACCTTGCTGCATGCAGGTAACGATTGCTTCCTCGAAGACGAGGTTAGGAACTGAAGCAGAGGTGATGCTTAACTCGCAGGAAACGGTTACTCCTCCAGGTTCTTAGTCCGAATTTCATGTTTCGGCTACGAGGCTTTCTTTGCAAGGTTTCGTTGCCTTACTTCTTCTTACTCCGCGCCACTTTATTCGCCGTTGTTAAAGCGAACGAAATAAGCCAGACTATATGGTCAAGCAGCGAGCAGTAATGAAGGCAAGATTCAATGCCCTTGAGGGATAGCTCAAGGAGAAGGTATCTGAGCGAGATTCGAAAGAAATATGACGGGAAAGTAGAAGGGAGAGCATGAGAGGAACTGTAAAGCGAAAACGTCGGCACCAGGAGGTTGGTCGTTTTTCGTCGTTTGCCGGCAATGTGCAGCGTTCGGCGCCGGCGACGGCAACGAATTGGTTCTACTCGTCGTCGCAGCGCTGTGCCTTAGCGGCGTGTGAACGGTGGATGCTCGCGAACGTCCTCGTTGCGCTACGTAGCAGTTGCGTTCTGCTTCAGCACAGAAAATTAGTTCATAGCCTACTAGTTCACCGCGAAACCTGGACGGGGAAAAATTGAATACTTAGCAGAGAGAGAGAGAGAGTAGGGGAAATAAACAGCCCGTCAACCGCTGCGGCGAACTTTTTTTGATTAGGCTTAAAAAGAAAGAAGAAAAAAAATGAGCGCGTTTAATATTTTGCGCCCAATTTCCGCGGCAACCACGTACGACGGGGCGGAGAAGGAGAACCGATGTGGATGAGAACAACAAGACGACGTCCACGAAGACAAGAAGGATGGGGCTCATTTTATAACAAAACCCTCTGTGAGCGCAGACGGGAGATTCTGATGACAGTGAACAGAAAAGAAGAAAAGGGAAAACGAAAAGAAGAGTGAAGCATTCGTTTACTTTTCCACTTCGTAGGCAGTCGTGCTTTAGGCTTGTGGCCGCAAGCTTTTTCTGCCGTCCATTCTTTTCGAGCGTCTCCTTTTCGTTTATCGGTCGTTCCTTCAGTCTTTGTTGTTTGCCTTTGACCGTGCGGCTTGCTTAAATACGCCCGTAGGCCATTTCTGCACAGCTCCTACTTGAAGTTCTTGTTTTGTTCGCTGACAGAAGCTAATTACTTCTAGGCATCCAGTTCTTGCTCTTACTGCCGCTGTCATGCGTCGACGTCGTGGGTTTTCTATTACGCCACTGCGCCTTTGTGGAGCATGGCTCTGACTGTCCTCATTCTTTATTGCAGTTTGGGCAGGAGGAAGAGTAAAAGTTGGGGCCGATTTGTGGGCCCCCAAGCACCCTATGGCGTGCCTTACCGCAGTTTTGTTCGTTTACCTTCAGTCCTGAATTTCCTCGTGGCTTCGAAGGCAGCTCCGCTCGTACCCTTGCTGCTGTAGCTGCGTGTTTCTTTGCTTGACTTGACGGGCAATTAATTTCCACGTGTTGTGGTCTACGCCATTGTTATTTTGTTGCCTAATTAATTTACCATCTTTCTTTACATCAACTATAAGAGCCTCTCTCTCCCTATCTCCGTTATGTTTACAGATGTGACATCATTTGCGCCAACCTGCCGCCAATTATTAGGTTAGTTATTAGTTAGGGCGTGCCGTAATATTAATTGATGATAAAGTGAGTTTCCTGCGTGTATAAATTTTTCTGCCTGCGGTATTGTCCTGGAGAGTATACGTTTGCACAGTGTGCCACATTTCTTCCCAAGTAAGAAAACGTATTGGACGCAACTTGTGAATCTTATTGCAGCCGAAGTGTGCATGTATATGCGCGTTTGTATGTGTGTGTGCGTGTGCTGCGCGTGTGTGTGTGTATGTGTGTGCGTGTGAGCGTGTGCGTGTGCGTGGGTGTATGTGTGTGTGTGTGGTTTGGTTTGTGGGGTTTAGCGTCCCAAAGCGACTCATGCTATAAGAGACGCCGTAATGGAGGACTCCGGACATTTCGACCACCTGGGGTTCTTTAACGTGCACTGACATCGCACAGCACACGGGCGCCTTGCTTTTCGCCTCCATTGAAAAGCGGCCGCCGAGGCCGGAATTCGATCCCACGTCCTTTGGAGCAGAAGTCGAGCGCCGTAACCACTGCACCACCCCGGCGGGTGTGTGTGTGTGTGCTTGCCATGTTACGTAACGAGATTGTATGACATAACTGAGATGCTAAGAGTTGCTAGCTCGCAGTGCTACTTTTAAATAAGAGTAGGGGTGTGAAATGAGCATGAAACCCTCAAATGTACTAGGACCCCGCAAAAGACAGGCTACTCCAAGTCCACGCAGACACACGTCTGTACCACTTCGTTGAAACGGGGCTTTACAAACCCGGTATTTCAGCGAACGCTTTCAAATACTCTTGAAATTAATAGTTTAAGAATGGAAAAACAGAATATTTGCAGGAATACATTCTGTGTCGCAGCGGACACAATATGATGCAAACTCCTGTATTTGTCTAGCTATTAACCTAAAACCCTTATTTTTAAAGCTTTTCATCACATTTAGGCGGTTAGTCGTAATAGGGAATTTAAAGCTGTGAACAAGGCAATGCCATACCAATTTTTGCAACGAATAAAAATTAATTTTTTAAAATCCTGCATAGCCAGTAATTTCTACGCTTTCTTGGGCCGCGACGCGACGTCCGATGATCATGCGAGTACCATTTAAAGCGCGCAATCAGAACTAAACGTGAAATTGCGCCACGTAATGCACTATCGGCACCACATGAAACGCGAACAGCGGAACGCGTGGCGATAGGCCCAACTGAGGCCGCTTGCCTGTCGTTATCAGACAGAGGCGCGAATTTCCGGTTCGCTATAGTGTACTTATATTTTCTTTGGCATTCTTTTTCTGCTTTGCACTGGAGTGTCATTCATACTTAGCATATTGTGCTTCAACCGATGCCATGTTATCAGCATCTGGTTGCGACTCAACAGCGCAGGCAGCCGATCGGGAACGGTCGGTGCGCTACGTGGTTTCTAATCGCTCTTTTTTCTGATAAGCCTCTTTCGCCAGCGCAACCGCACTGCGGCATTTGCGATCGGTGGTAAATGTGAATGGGACGCTCAAGTGGCAAAACAAGAAAACAAACGCCAAAGAAATAGAAGCAAACTATCGCGAACCGAAGATTCACGCCTATCTCCGATAACAACAGGCAGGTGGCCTCAGTTGGGCCTATCGCCACGCGTTTCGCTATTCGCGTTTCATTTGACGCTGATAGTATACATATTTTTCCCCCCTCGCAGCTTAGTGCAAGGGAAAACCCAATGATTGCACAGTGAGGGACGGAGCAAATTAAAGTCGATGATACTTGACAGTAGATGATTCCGTTTAGTTTTGTCGGGTTTGTAGGGTTAAAGGTCTCAAAAGTAACTCAGTCTATGAGAGATGGCGTTGTGGAGGACTCCAGAAATTTCCACCACCCGGAGTTCTCTAACGTGCGCTAACATCGCACAGCAACCCCGCCGGGGTGGCGCAGCGGTTACGGCGCTCGACTAATGTTACCAAGGACGCGGGATCAAATCCCGGCTTCGGCGGCCGCTTTTCGATGGAGGCGAAAATCAGGGTGCCCGTGTGCTGTGCGATGTCAGTGCACGTTAAAGAACCCCAGGTAGTCGAAATTTCCGGAGTCCTCCACTGCGGCGCCTCTCATAGCTTGAGTTGCTTTGAGACGTTAAACGCCACAAAATGACCAAACATCGCACAGCCCACGGGCGGCTGACCTTTCGTCTCCATCGAAAAGCGGCCGCCGCGGCTGGGATTCATGACACTAGAGTAGGCAGTTCGAATTTGATGCCTTAGCTACGGCTCAGGTCGTCAACTGACACCTCTTCTGTACCGATCTTCCTGCATATCCCTCGCGATCAATTTCGTTTGCGTGCGGAAAAAGGTGGTGGATTTTCTTGCGGTGAAGGGATTTTGAATTTAAATTTTTCTTCAATTCAAAAAAGTTACCTGACATCTTCTTGTTCACTGCTTCGAACTGCTCGTTGGGACTAACCACCGAACAGCAATAATAAAAAACAATTAGCTTTTATTAGGTAATTAGCTGGATAATTACTGGAGTACTGCAGCACATTGTGCCGCCGCCGGAGAGAGCCTTTACCTGAAATACATTTTCTCTTCTGAACCCATTATATTTAGCAATTTTTTGTGTCCGCTAAAATAGTGGGTACATGTCGGGTGTTCTTATACATATATTGCAGCAGCATACGATTGTAGGCTAATGATTATGCGGGATAATAAAGTAGCAAAGATGAAGGGACTTAAAGGCACAGGCACAGGATTAAACGAGTAATGCAGTGCAAGTATGCGAAAAGGAAACCACAATAAGTTCCTACGAACTGCACACATAAACGATGTCGAGTCAATAGCCAGACATGCTCGGTTGAAGTGAAAACCATAGCTTTCATGTATTCGAAGCACGTGCAACTATAGGTCAGCAAAACAAATAGGAAGATTTCACATACGAGCGATGTTCCCCACTATCTGCTTCATTATCGCAGAAATTATGGGCAGCAGGTATTGAGCAGCAAATTAAGAAATAATAATATCAGATAGTACGGAAGAGTTCGCTCGAAAAACTTCCTCTTTTCTTCACAGTCGGCTAATCTAGTTCTTTATTTCTTTTAGGCACGAGAACATTATTTCCGCTCCATACAGATGCGGATATAAGTAAATGAGCCCCGCTTTACCGTTCAAACTAAAATTACCCCTTCTTCGCTGAAGATAAGAAAGCAATACTTGTCCAAGTGAAAGAGCACTGATGGTTACTACCGGTTAGGACATACCACGACTGCTAGTTTAAGTTATGCAACGCGGGAAAAATTGTAGAAGGAAAACGCCTGCTCCGTTTACTTTTGTCCGCACCGGTACGAGGATCATACGCTTGCCTCAGAAAACATTCAGCATTTGGCGATAATAGTGCACCTTCATGAGGAGGCCCTCAATCATCACAGGGATCGACCGCCAGGGCTGCGCTAAAAACGTCGTCCGGTTCCAGTATGGGAATTTCGCACATCGCCAGGAAGAGAGCCAACAGATACTTTCTCACCACGCCGCACCACCGCAGAAAGGCGTCCCTATAGAGGCTCCTGCGCAAAGCAGCGGTTCAGTCAGCTTGGTTTTCTGAGCCCCTGCTCAACATCTCTTGGCCACGGCAAGTAACGCCCTCGTGTTACAATTGCGCCCCGGGCCCTCCACGCCCCCTCTACCAACCAACAGAACGCGCCGTACGAACGCTGCAAATGAAATTAGCTGCCCGCCGCTGTGTTGCGTCCGTCGGCGCTTCTTCACGCGTGCCTCGCTTTTAGGCGGCTCCGACGCGAAAAAGCGTGAACGCTGAGGCGGAAGCTTGGCGCACCCTCTGCACAGGTTCTGCGCGTCAGCGTCTCTTTTACGTTACTCAGGCATCCATGCAATTATCATATTTATGAGATGACGCTCCGCTACATTGATTGTTGCTCTCGGCGCCTGGCTTTGCAAATCGCATTTATGATTTTTCTTCTTGTTCCTCACGGTTTTTCTGTTGCGTGCAACTATCCTTCTCAACTTAACAGGCACGCACACACTGCCTTGTTGTTGTAATAATTCTTGAGGGCATGGACAAGGCACCGCATGCGGAAAGCAAATTTCAACATCTGAAAAAGAAAAAAAATTTGGTCGCACTTTTCAGCTTCCACTCGACCATTGAGCAAGGTTTGGCACGGATGCATAAAGGGGCTAGGTCGAGAGCATTTATAACGAGTCCAGCAAGCCGTGAGAAAGCTGGGGCAGACGAAAGCTATTTTATTTTTTCTTTATCCGTTGTAAAACTTGTCGTATCAAACTCCGCAACAACCTTCTAGTCATTGCGCTGCGTTCACATCGAAAGATTTACGATGGAGCACGCATGAAGCGAAGTGTCTGTAGAAGACGCGGTAAAATGCGTTGCGGGGCAAGTATCTACACAGATTGCAGACGAGCAAGCTTAACGGATCAAATGTCTCGTCGTTCCTTCTTCTCCTTCTTCTTCTTCTTCTTCTCCCTCGTCCCTTCTCCTGCATGCAGTTCTCTGCGGCGCTTCATCTTCCTCACGCTGCTGAAGTGGTACTGTTGCTGACGCAGGCGTAAGAGTAAAATATTGAGTTGACAGCAAACACTTGCCCTGCATACTGTGTGAGAAGAACCCAAAATACCTGGAGTATGACATCGTTTTCTCCATAAAACAATCCAATTAGGGCACTTTAAAAAAAAGTTGTTCTATTTGAGAAATTAGCCTTAAGGCATAGTAAAAAGGGAGAGAAACGTAAAAATCGCAGAAGTTCCCGATAACTGATTATCCAATGTTCACTCGCGGTAGTCACATTCAAGGTCCCACTTCAGGGCCGCTTTACTTAGGTAGCGCTGTTTCACGAATACCGTAGCTGGGAAAGTCCATAGCAAGTGTTTCAGATTGCGCATTTCCGGTGAAGCATCCCAATGCGGGCATTTGTCGGTCACTTGAATCCGTTCGTCGCACCACGTAGAAGGGGTCAGAGCCGCTCCTGCTCTAATCCAGCGCGCAGGTACCTCCTCCTTCCGAGCGAGATTACGGGGGAGAGGGTACGATCACAAGACGGAAATAGAGCGCGTGTTCGCTGGTGCAAAGCTTCTTTCTCGGAAGCACGGGACAGGAACGGATTTAAGAGTAGAGAAGAATGTGGCGGGACGTCTGGATGTGTAAAGCACATTATGTGCCCATTACCGTACGGTGCAAACAATATATTCAAAAGCGCCTATTTTATTAGTAATAGCGTCTGGTTGGGTCACATTTGTTCAAATCGGAAGTACTTAAATGCTGTTTCATCCAAGAAGAGAAAAAAAAACAAACATTTGGAGCCAGTAGCTGCAAATAAGAAGAAAGAAACGTTGTGCAGAAGTAATCGGCGCATTTATGCTGTTTCCTGCGAAAAATTGAGCGCCAGAAGATATTTATTTATTTATTTATTTATTTATTTATTTATTTATTTATTTATTTATTTATTTATTTATTTATTTATTTATACAAAATACCCCTAAATGTCCTCACGGCTGAGGGTAATACATGAGGGGGGGGGGGGATGCAGGCAAATTATGAAAAATAAACAAAGCAACAAAAAGAAATAAGAAACACAAAACCACATCAAATTATATTGGAATGAAAATAATAATTAGTTATAAAAATATTAGACAATAAGGAAATAACGAAACAAAATAAACAACATTTGAGCAGAGAAGCAGACGAGAAAATTAATACCAGCTATATACAAATTGACTGAAACAATACCAAACAAAAATAAAGAGTACTGCACAATCTGCATTGGAGTAATGCGAAAGCACGGATGCTGGTGTTAGTTGCATCTGGTTATTTCACTTCTTGTTTACCCATTTTAGTCTTTGATACTTTCAAATTGCTCGTCAATCTCTTCATAGGCCCTTTTTCTGCTCTACTTACGGTTGCGTGACGTCACCTCCTTGACGTTCCATTTCTTCAGTTCTTGTTTACCCATTTTAGTCTCCGGTACTTTCAAATTGCGCGCCAATACCTTCCTATGCCCTTTTCCAGCTCGGCCTCAGGTTACGTGACGTCACATCCTTGACATCACCTTAATGGACTGATCTAATTACCTATGTTGTATTTGATACATTGAAATGTGGCGCCAAGCCATTGGCTAATGAAACCAATTTCACCTTTACGTTTCAATTTTTTAGCCTCTAATTATTTACCTAAATATCTTATTGTCATAATTATTTTTTCGGACACAACACTATGTCACCCTCTATAGATTGATATCTCTCATTAACCTCTACCACTTCTCAATTACTCACAGCCAATGCGGACATCTATTATTTTTGCCTGTGACTAATTACCTAATAACCTCATTGGCATAATACTTTTTTCGACACAATATTACGGCACCTTCTATCGATTGAAACCACTCATTAATCTCTATCACTTCTCGATTACTCACAACTGCTGTGGACACGAGTTTGCTGACGATTTTTCGGACAGAAATTTGTGAACATAGCGAAGTAATGCTTTCGCATTAATAATACAACAGGAGTCTATAGGAATACAAAGCAAGAAGCCCAATGAATCGACAACAATGAATCCAGTCAGATAATTATGAGATGGTTTCGTTTTCTAACTGTTTATGTCTGCTAACATTTTCATTAATGACGTATGAGGGATAGGAGCAACGCTAGTGCGATTAGTAAGCCGTAGCTCTGTAGTTGTTTTTAATGCATTGCGCGTAAGCTGTTCATTTTGTTAGACGCCGTCTGTGTTTGTTTTTTCTAAGGCAACTAATGAGTGCGAACAGTAGACAATCCACAAAGTTACCTTAGGAAATATCATGGACAGACTAGGCCCAGCAGAATTTTTTTTTTGTTGTTTTACTACGGCACTGTTTATTTAATGTGTTTGAGAAGTGCATTAGAGCTTTGGAGAGGAAGTTTAGAACTTTACAACTTCCTGTATTTTGTAGTGATTTATGGTGAAGTTTACCTCCAAGGTTAAGGCTTACCGTTGTCTTTTTTTTCTTTTTCTCAATGATGCAGGTGATGCTCGCAGACCATTTGAAAACATCCAGCTCACCTGTCGCCATTCCGGCCGCCGCACAGCTCTCTACACAACATGCCACTGTCGACTTCAAGTGTCGCACATTAGAATGGGGCTAACGGCAAGGAATACACCGTAGGCGAAGAGCAAACAATCACTCCTGGGTAAAACGCGGGCGCCGAACAAAGCCAGCCATGAGCGCCAGGGCTGCAGCAGCCACTACCAAGTGGCCAGCAGTACTAATCGGTGCCAATCCACATTACGCCAGCGTACTCACTGAGGAGGCTGAGAACATCCCGAAAGACAATTGGAGCAGCGCTCAGCAGGATCCGTGGGGCAACAATGACACCAGCAGTAGCATCCAGGCCAACCTGAGCCTGTCGTGGCACGAGAACCTCCCGGTGGTGGTCACCGTATCTCTGCTGCTCTGCCTGGTCATCGTGGCCACAGTGGTCGGAAATATCTTCGTCATCGCGGCAATCATCCTCGAGCGAAACTTGCGTACCGTCAGCAACTACCTGGTGTTGTCTTTGGCCGTGGCCGACCTGATGGTTGCCTGCCTGGTAATGCCCCTCGGGGCCGTGTACGAGGTGACCAGGGAGTGGCGAATGCCTCCCGAGCTGTGCGATGTGTGGACGTGCTGCGACGTCCTCTGCTGCACTGCGTCTATCTTGCATCTCCTGGCTATCGCCGTGGACCGGTACTGGGCCGTGACCATAGTGGACTACATGCGACAGCGCGACGTCCGCAAGGTGGGAACTATGATTTTCCTGGTGTGGAGCGTCGCCTTCGTCGTCTCCATAGCGCCCATCTTTGGGTGGAAGGACAAAGACTCGCGCAGCCGCGTTCTGCACGAGAAAAAGTGCTTGGTGAGCCAGGACGCCGCGTACCAGGTATTCGCCACCTGCTCGAGCTTCTACGTGCCACTCATAATGATCTTGTTGCTCTACTGGCGAATCTTCAAGGTGGCCCGTCAGCGGATTCGGCACAAGCCGGGCGCCAAGGCGGTGCTCATCGTGCACAAGGAGCCATCGACGTCATCAGCCGTCGCCTCTAACGAGAACACACCCCAACACAATGCCACCCCTGCGGCAACGAACAACAGCAGCAACCAGTCGTCACCGAGCAACGGCATGAACAAGGCCATGCATGGTGGTATCGGCCGCCTTCTGGTGCTGACCAAGCGCGAGAAGAAGCACGTCGAGGAGACCATTGAGTCCCGGCGAGAGCGGAAGGCCGCCAAGACGGTGGCCATCATCACGGGCGTCTTCGTGATGTGCTGGCTCCCGTTCTTCGTCATGGCGCTGGTCATGCCCCTGTGCGAGACGTGCGACCCGGGAAAGCTGGTGTTCAGCTTTTTTCTGTGGCTTGGTTACGCGAACTCGATGATTAACCCTATCATATACACCATATTCAGTCCCGACTTTCGGAACGCGTTCAATAGAATACTCTGCGGCAAGAAGCTGCCCATGAGATGACAGCAGTGAGCGTGTCAATGGGCTGCAGGCAGCTGTACGCTGTGCTGCACGCTGTGATGCCATATCTAGGTCAGCCGTTGCGACCTCCACGTCTTGATAGAGGCTCAGTCGGGCTGTTCATCTGTTGCATATTTTTGTACTCTCCCAATAGAAATCAGTGGTCTAAAGTGAAAAACCTGCTAAAGCCGTGCCAGAACATTTCATTCTAGCCCTGCCACGGTGCGTTCAATTAAAATCAGTTATAGACACTGACTACTGTTTCTGCCATTCTGGCAGTTCGTTCATTTAATTCCTAGCTCCATGTTAAGCTAGCTGGGAACCATTAAGCTGAGAACCATGCATAAAGCGCGTGCGGATTTAGACTTAGGGGCAAGTGCTCAAGATGCATACGCAAAGCTCACCCTAAGCAACTGCTTAAGGTGATAACATATTTACGGAGCCTATGTGTACAGGACAGTCTAAAAGAAGCTCCGTTTGTTCGCACCAATTTTTTTAGGAACGACTTGCTCTTTCTTACTGCAGTGAATTTCTTCGCATACTAGGCGTCAAAAGTTCAGAAACAAATCATCACGTGCAGAATTTCTGGGCGTTCATCGAGATTTGCTTAATCGTAATGTGGACGTAGGTGCTAACTTTTCCGGTGCGTTATTTTGCTCGATTATTATTTTTTTTTTTTTGTACAGCTAGAGCGTCGTTCACTGCATGGGGCTCTGCAGTGTTCGTCGGTCTCTAGCACTGCTGCACTGGTTTTCGCTCAAGCGTCGTGTATTTCTCAAGCCCACTTTCTTATTGTTGGGAGCGTATAGAAATGTCATCACTATTATCTTTCGTTATCTAACATTTTCTTTCTCCCCTTGCCGTGTTATATATCAAAACTGATCATTCATTATCACTCTGTGTACTTGTGCATTTGTGCTGTTCGTTCCTGGAGCATGTTCAAAACTGCAAAACTCAGTTAACGCACACCATAGCGAACGCAGGCTTGATGGTCTTGACCAAGCACTGCCGCTTTTCCTATTTAACGACAGAGTGGATGCGGCCTTGTGATTTATCGTGTAACAACGCTCCTACATTTGTCTGTTATTCAGCTGCCACTGTCAGCGTGAGATTAGCAGGGACGCGCTTATATTCCATAAAAGTGTACAGCGTCTTTGTGATATTGATGTGGATATGCATGTGTGAGTGAACGACAAAAAAATTATGTAAAACTGTTGCCATGCCTATCACACTTGTCTATAAATTGAATCTATGTCTACTACGGTTCATGTTTCCTGACACAGCGATATCACCTATATAGTCGCATCTGTCTCTGGCACCAGTTCTATGTATTATGTGGTATGAAATGATACATATATACATATGTATACACTCTTGTAAAGGTACTAATGTGATACATTGTTTCTCAGAAACCACGTGAAACCGTGCAGATCCTACCTTCAATGTACTTCGCAGTGGATGTCTTTCCTTTTGGCCAGCTACTACGTCTTTAAGCAGAAATTCGAAATGATAGCCTATTTTATTCTGGTATAAATAAAATGTTTACAAGATTGCGTGATATTCTAGATGAACCATTGCGTGCGCCGGCAACGCTTTTTCCCTCTAGTGAAAAATAACTGTATTTCAATTTTCTTTTACAGCTGCTTCTCAAAAAGTAAGAAAAGCATAACAATTCCCTCAAGCACATTTCTGGGGCAAATAATTATACTGGATGGCAAAATTAACCTTGTAGCTATAAATACACTTTAAATATGACATTTCCTTCAATACACACAGACTAATGAGTCCTGTGCCTAACAGAGAGTAAAATGCTTCTTTACAACTAGAATTTCATTCAAATATTTTTTCTTATCACTTAGTATTACCTTTAGCGACATCATTTCCACCTAGCATCTTGGGTATCAGCATATAAGTTCGGTAAACAACGATAGAAGTAAATTGAAATAAAAAAAAGTTGTCTTAATTACTATTTGTTTCAAGTGCAGTCTAAGGATAACGGCGTATCGGTTATCCCTTCAAATACATAATCGGATCTTAACACTTCGTTGGGCACATATGACAGCCGAAAACGTCGTTCACAACAGAAAAGGTACATAATATATTTCCTTGAGTGTTTTCTGGCCATCTTCATGAAGCATTGAAAGCTACTGCGCCGGATAATAACAAAAGAAAATTTGACAACTAACCTGTGTGGACAGCTTTGTGAGTTTATAACTATGTTTATCAAAGAAATTTTTTTTTTCGTTAAATCTTTTTCTGCTATATGCTGTCCTAGGATACCGCACAAGAACTCACAACAGCTTACAAAACGTATGCGAAATGGTCACAAAAGTAAAGCCACCTGAGAACACGTAAAACAAAAGGACAGTCTGAAACGCGAAAACTTTAATTATGGTTCTTGATCCAGAAGTTTTACTCTCAGGCCGAGTTAAAGTTATATTTTCTTTTTCTTTGCTGACCATAGAACCTGTTCGGCTTGTAACAGTCCGCGACGAGTGCAACATGGAAAATGCAAATCACTTACAAGATGAATCTGCATACTTAAGACGGCATTTTCCTCCCGCCCTGTACTAATTGCAGCGTCAAAGTTTTCATTGATGCTCGCCAAGCATCCAATTTTCTGAACCGCCCGCTAGATTTGGTATGCGCTACAAAATGCAACAGATGTAAAAATGGGCACTCGCTAAGCACGTTTCCTAAGGAGCCTCTCTAAGTTCGTGAAGTAGTGCGTTAGTTCGATCAGAGAAAACACACTTTTTTTTTTCGAACACTTCATATTATACACCTGTGTTTTGCAGATCACTTGGTCTGAAGCCATTGATGTAAATTATTTTTTCTTCTTGGTCCATCCATCAAGATCTGGTACAATTATCCGTTTCACGTTGGCTACCTTGAACTAGCTCTATAGGTTTTAATATTGGAAGTAGGTCTATGCTTGCTAGCTTTCAAATAAAAGCCAGTTGCACCGGGGAAGAAACAAGTTAAGCAATTGTATAAAAAACGAAATACATATCCGAGGGATACTTTTTATCAGGGCACTTATAGTCTGATAAACGTGAATAATAGGACCAGACCATTTTTATTTGCAGCTATCCACGCTAGGTCCATTACTAGGATAGAAACGTAGAGGTTAGAAGACACAATTTCCTAGAAGGAACTCTTAGCTGTCGACCTGCATGCAGAAACATCCGCAGGCTGTCACTGGCAGTAACTGTAGGCTCGTCCCGAACCGTGGACAGCCATCCTTTCCTCTCACAAGATTCCCATTGTCTTCCCGCTTAGTAAAGACCTCTTAATGACGTGTACTCCCAAATAAAAAAAAAGAGCGCGCTTAGCAAAGTGAGCAGTACCTAAGTAGCAAGACTGCCAAGGCTTTTCGCTCAAGAAATCTCAAAGCAGTCACGCTATGTAAAGTTGGCATTGTCTTCGTAGAGTTACCTAGCCGTCAGTACTCGTCAGTTTGTGCGTCTGATTGTAAGAGTGCGTGTGCCAACGTATGTAATCTTTCTTTTTGTCCTTTGCTCCCAGCTGGCTTCACTATAATGTCTCACTGTCACACGTCGCTGCTCAAACAGCAGTGGCCTAATGAAAAACATATCAACAAAGCTATCAGAAGTGAAATAAGCTAGCAGAGTACTACCCATGCGCAAGAATCGACTATACAGCAGCACTTCAGCGTAGTGCGCTTTCTCTACAGACACATCACAAATGTAACCTTGGTAGAATATTATTAGTAACCGAGGTACTACTTAGGTCATACACTGTCGCACATCCGTAGCAAACTGCCCATTGTTCTTATTCAGAATATTTCTATATGTTAAAGTAGCTGCAAAATATTTGAAAGCCTTCGTCACCAGCAATCACGAGAACTCCATGCACTTAGAAAATAACTCGGCATCAGTGCTCGGACACGTTTAGCACATGTCAAAAACTAGCGCAGAACAAGGGATATATATTAAAGTACATCTTGCATCATTCTGTGCTTGCTGCTACATGTATTAAAGCGCATGAAATATCAGTTATCGCTTCACTGCTACAACCAGTGGTCACAAGTGCATTACGAGCCCAAGGTCTGCTTCCTCAGGGTAAACCGCACTGTTCTATCCAGACGCGCCGTCAGGGATAAGTCGAATGATGTGAGAGACAATATTATTCTGCATACCTTACATTACTAATGTCCCATCTCATAAATGATTGCTTTACGAAGGGAAACTCTAGATTTTTGGCTGAAAACAATTGAGCGTTCAATGACCATATAATTTTTCTGTAAGATGCCTCAGCGATAAGATTTTTGGAAGGAAGCTTAATTTTAGGGATAGATCAATAGCAATTCCGATGCGTAGAAGTGGACCCGAGATAATACAGCACATTTTCATTACGATACATGAACCATTTTATCCTAGCTCTAACAAGCACGATCTCTTCATTGAGTGGCACCATTGATTTGATTTCAAATAACTAGCGATTAGTGCAGCGATGGCCTTGTTGCAAAAAAGAAATAAAGAAAGAAACACTTGAAAATCGACTGCAATGGCAACATCGCAAGTTTACCCTACAAGCTGGCATATTTTATCATGCTCAGAGAAAAAAAACATCGCTCGCAACAGTCTGTTGTAAATAAGGGTATTACTCCATGAAATTATATGTTATTTCGAACATGTTCTCCTGCGATTAATTAGCACAAAGTTGTAAAGGAGTGCAAGATAATAAGCTTATTTCGTGGTATAGCACAGTGACCGACGTGCTTATCCCTGGTTAGGGTGCGCCATTATAAAAATGTTGTGCAAGTCGTCTTCCAGTGTAACTACTTAGGAAAATGCTCTATTGTTAAAGCCGAAATATTTTGGTGGTAGTCGCATTCGCGAATGGAGACAAGAGAAAGAGAAGAAAAGAAGCACTGCACTTGTTCACATTCCCAAAAAAGCACATACAACACTATACAAAATCTAACTGTGACATGCCCACAAGAAACTTATTGTTCTGACTAGTTAATGTAAGAAACATAAACTTCACACCAGAATGAAAAGTTCAACATTGAAGGAAAAGGAGTTGCGGCCTTCTTACAGGCGGCAAAATTTGTGAGAAAAATTTTTTTCGGTAGAAGTAACATTAAGAAAAAGTATTGTATTATTGCCCACATGGCACCCCACATACATGTCAAACAACAGTATCATGAAAAGGAATGCTCAGATCACGCCGCATAAGTTTGCGTTTCTAAAAACGTTTTAAACCTTTAAAACTGTTCCCAAGTTTCCAAAAGCGTTCACTTGAACTAGAATTTACTGCACCGGTGATTCGCCTTTGTGCGAACGGTGGCACTACAGTCGAAACAACAGCATTTCCAGTGGTGAGCATGTAAATATGGAGATAGATAAACCTCAATGTATTCCGTTTATTTTTGTGTATTTTATACTAATATGTTAGCACATATTAGTATATGTGCATAAAAAATGTGAATGTTATGTTTGCGAAAACGCTGTGTAAAATACGTGAAGTGGGGCTTACAGCAATTAATAATCTTCTATCGTGCACAATGTACATTCCATAACCGTAACCTCCTGTATAATCTTTCTGTAATAACGAATAAGCCTCCACTTTGTCCCTTGTACTGAGCGAGCGTGTACAGGATGGATGCATGATAACAGAACTCCTAAGTTCCATGCTTTCTGTAACAGTTGGCTTCTCTTTCGTAAAAGATCTGTGTGTACAAATGGCGAACCTCTGGGAATACATGCTTACTATACCTTCGAGCTTTTGAGTCATGAATAAAGATTGAATTCCTGTTGACGTCCTGAAGGAGTTGTCATTTCTTGTATCACGGAGAGAAAAAGCGTGCCGCCCGATAAACTCATTTCATCGTGACTAAGAAATAGTAATTTCTCCTGGAAAATAGGAAAAAGCCCCGGTCCCTCTGAACCAGTTTCTGTTCAATCGCTGACCCTTCAACGAAATGAGAGGGCTTGGAGTCACTATAGTAGTCCTTATAGGCAGCTTCTACTGCTGTTCACGTGCGCAGTCTAATGCTCCATCTCCAGCCTATATAATAGAGGCTTTTTATAAGCGAGTAATGGTGTCCGCGCAGCTAAAAGACCAGCGTATATGGATTCCTTTGCTCGTAAGTATAATGCGCTGGAGTTACATATATCGTTAGGGGAAAGGCAGCGAGCCGGGTAGGTTGGAGGGAAGACGCGGGTTAATGATATTCTACTGAAAATTAAGAAAGAGCAAATGAGCATGGGTAGGGCGCATAACACAGAGGCAACGTAACCGATGATCGTTAAGGCCAACCTAATGGATTCTATGGAAAAGCTACCGACAAAAGAGAGCGGGGAGGGGGGGGGGGGGGGGGGGAGGTCGGTTGGGCGGATGAGATCAAGAATTTTGCCGCGATCGAATGCACCAGGTGGGACAGGAGCGGGTTGACTGCGCGGATATGGGTGATGCATTTACCGTAAAATATTTGTAGTTATACTGTTTCATAAATGAGGTCAACGCAAAGATAGCTATGCAAGTAGTCCACAAGAAATAAAAAGACGAGACATACCACTGCACGCCCCAAAACATTACTGCCTGGGCCTCCCGAGTATAATGTCCTGTACATGTGCTCCGGAAACAAAGCGTCACGCAAGTCTCTGTACAATGTGTGTCGCCTAACAGTGCTTAGTTAATCCTTTGAAAACCTGGCAGTAAGAAATTTGACACTGGTAACCACTTCTTTAAAGAAACTGTAAATGACTACTGTCATATACACTGTTCCGATAACAAAATTGGGTAAAGCACGCCCAAGCCTTTCTTGGCACACGGTAGGCAAACAAGAATCTTAACGTTATGAATCTCTTTATCGTCTGTCGCACGAACAAATGCCCAAAACATTACTGCAAGAAGTGCACAGGCTCCAGGCCCCCCGCCTTGGCATGCCTGAACAAATTCGTCCGACTGGACCGCTCCCATATGGAGGCCCAAATGGAATGCAACGAATGGAGGCCCAAATGGAATGGAATGAGATGGAGATTCTGCATGCTTTTTTGCGAGCGCTGCAGCATTTGCAGCATGTAACAGAGCTTGCTTATAAAAACTTGCTTATAAGAGAACTTCGGGAGGCGTAGGTTTTAGGTACTTTGCGCTCGGCGTGATAAGGAACTTCGGATAAGTAGGTTACAATTAACCTCGCGACCTTTTTGTAAATAGTAGTTTGTATTTGGCACTATCTTTTTTTTCTTCAGATCAGCTTCAATACAGGGCAGAAACGACGATGCAAAATGGTCATTTCTTCACGATTCAGGCCATTTTTAATAATTGTTTTCGGTGTAATCGAGGGTATTGCTTCTCCCTCTGCCTCTCTCGCGGTATCGGTCATGTCATAGACGATTCCGTGCGGCCAGCAGAGCAGCGAATTGAGTTTTTGGGATGATCCGTGACTTTTGCGCACTCAGTTGTAAATAGCTCAAAGCACTTCATGCGAGGAGTTTGTTTTTAGATTGCTTATTTTCAGGTTATTTTAGTTCATTTGTATTATTATTTTTTAATGTTGCCAAAATGCAAGTCCTGCTACTTGTCATAAAGGATAGCTCTTTTATTATATGCAGTGCAATATGCTAAAATTTCTGGCAAAAAAAGGAACCTTTTACACCATTCTTGAATGACATCTTCCCATCTGAAGAAAGAGGTAAATTTAGAATATCTTGGATCATGCAGTAAGAGAATGACAATTCTAATGTTTTGCCAATTTGCATACTGGGGTAAGAGAAACGTCAAGCCTCCAATGCAGGAAAAAAATAGGAGGCCAACCTTTGCAGTTGTTACAGAAAACGTTTATTGGGAATAAGCGGTTTAGAGAAGGAGTATTGGCAGCCGGTTCTTCGTTCCCAGACTTTCTTTTGCGAAAGCTGCTCGACGAGGAGTCGTTGCCTTTTGCTAGACAAAATGCCTTCCACTTTGGCTCCACTATATTACCTTCCAGGCCCATATTATATGAAATATGTCCACTTTTTGGCCCCAGACATTGGAATGGGTCAGAAACAATTACCAGTGAATGGAGCATAGTTTCTATGAACTGGTGTATGTGATGGTTTGGAGTCATTCGAGATTAAACTCTTCTGACTTACCCAGCCTTGTCTGGAAACGTTTGTCCTTCAAGGCAGAGCTGCTGGAATATGTCAGCATACATGGTCATCACGGCAAAGAAGACCAAGATGGTAGGGGATAAGGGGTGAGGCCGAGAAGACCACGCACCTGTCTCCCTGCACACCCTGGTGACCAATTAAGCACCTACACCAGCTGCTTTCATCAGGCATGTCCGTGTGAAATGTATAAGAAGTTGGTGGGCTCGCGGGTGCACTGTGTTTCGGCGAGTTCGATAAGCGAATGCAAAAAGTTTCAGACAGATTTGGCGCCGAGGATTCTGCAGAAGGAACCACACTTAAAAAACCAACAGTCTTTGATAAGAGTCGATGCGTAGTCATCTTGTTGCATGAGCTTGGTAATTTTGAGCTTGAGTTTACCATTATGTTGTTGGTGGCACCAGCATCTTGTGAGCAGTCTGTGTCTGAGAGGTTGCGAAGACAACAGGCCGAATCTGATCATCTAGTGGACGTAGCTCGCCGAGAGGCTGCCCTACAGTGACGAAGAGGGGCGGGTCGAGGGAAACGTGGCGCCAGTTTCTCTTGGGTTACTTAAGTTTAACAGGGATACATTTTTGCCTAATTTTTATTCCCTTCTTGTCCCTTCAGCTTTATTTCAGGTGGTGCTTTCCACTTCTAACAGCCTTTTTGCTGCTCCTGTAGAATAAGTGTTCTTGAGGAACCGAGCATAGATCTTGGCCACAAATAAGCTCTAAAACTGTATTTATAATAGTACTAATCAGCCTTGAACTCGCGTCTAATGATGCATATACAGTCGACGCCAGAATATTACTCAGCTAATTTCGCTGCCGTATCGTCTTTTCTAAGGCTTGTGTAGAGAAATCAGGAAGGTCGGCTGTGGTTATGTGCTGAGGGCATGTACTTGAATAGGTATAATACACCACCCAACTTTTCCCCGCTCCGCAGCAGTATGAACGTCGAACCGTGCCTCTTAATATCCTGAGCGCCACTGTGCACTTTTTGACAGGAATGATGATGGATGTTCGGCGGTCGCGGAAGCGTAGTGTTGCGTGGCGCCCCCCGAAGGTACAACTACGGAGGAAGAATTGACAAGCGCGCTGAGAGTCTGAGAGAAGACGCGACATCGGTATTTTCGGGGGAGATTTTTCGAGCGCCGGGGGAACAAAGCAATTCGATGCAACGAAGTGTGCTATGAACTGCAGATTATTGAGCTCACTAGCTCAGAAAAGATACGAAGTTTTAATCCACATATAACTTAACAAAAAACCTTACCTTTATTGTTACTTTAAGGACTATATTCCACATTCGGTCTATAGCTCAGGTTCATATGATGAGACCCCATTTTAAGTTTTATTTGAACTCTTTTACGGGTGATAATATTTGATGATATCATTAAATGAGTGCAAACTATTGCCAAAGTCAATTGGCTACAAGATTGTGACAGAGAACGTGAAAGTGTGACCAAAAACATTTTGACTATGACAGTAATACACGGCGTTTTTTGGTATAAAGCACAAATATGAAATTAGGAAAAAAAAACGTAATTTAGTTTGCAAATGAAGATAAAGCAGAAAACGTGACAGCTAATGTTCAGTTAACTGCGTAGCAAGATGAGAATATTCTGAAAAAAAGAAGCAGCGTTTCAAACCGTGTTTTACGGTGCTGGTCTTAGGTGAACACACTCTATTGAAGCCTATCTTCACTGCGTTTTGAATAAAACATTCTTCGTGCCTTTTTGTTAAACCTCAACCGCCATCCAATAACCATCAATCGCGTAATCCAACTCATCAAAGAAAAGTGAGCCGCGTCGATGGCTAGCAAATTAATTTTCTACTCAGTGAAACTGCCTTGTCTCAATCTCGAGGCCGTTCGCTTCACACGAGTCTTCTGAAGCCACATAACTATAACCTTGTAGTGTTTTCCAATCATCTTAGCGTGCACTCTGTTATGGCGACCCAAGACATACTGCGCGCCGATACTTCTATCATGCATGGCAGTCATCAATGCTTTTTCTTGCACCAACGCTTTCGTCACGAGCCTTGTAGAACCCGAGAAGAATGCCCGTTGCGTTGGACGTCGTCTGTGTCATCCAAGGCCATCATCCAGATGACTCACGAACCTAGGGGTGACCAGCCGCAAGCGCACTCGATGTCATCAGAGCGCCCATATTTTGTGGGCATAGAAGTGAGACATTGTATTAATTGAGTGATTCAGTTGCAGAAATCACCGACATCGACTGCAGAGACAAATCTGGCCCCTACATAAACGCATGACCTTGAGCGGTGATTAAAAAGCGCTAATAATTTACTCTTGCGAAGTTGCAGCAGTATTTGTTTAACAAAACAAAACCTCTCAATATAGTTGACCTCCCATATTAAGCCCTTTCGGGCTGTTCCAAACTAGGAACAAAAGCTACAAACGCAATAAATAGTATAAAAGTTTCCACGGAACATCGTTATAACTGGACTCCATAGCTACCTTATTTAACGCCGTCTGAAGACCACACATTTTAGAGGTGCAAGCCGAATTCTCATGCGCTGACGTAAACGTAACAAATGAAGTAATCACCGAAAAACGTGGCACTTCCACACAGAAATAGCTTTTCTCAAGTCCTCGCAACTTTTCTTTCTAATAGCAGAATTAACAAAATCAAATCCGCATTTCATTCATTATACATGAACCTATAAACTTAGCACCGATTTGAACTTCAATTGCAACCTTCATCTTGCAGTAAACTTTTCGCATCTGTGGACGTCACCAGCATGTCCTGGTTTCTAAGCAGTAGCTTCACTACTAGAGGTCTCGAGCTCTCTTCGGCGCGCGTGCCCATAACCTCCAATGCTCATCTAAAGCCAAACCTCCAGTTTCTAAGTTTGTAGAACCACTGGGTGGTCAAGGGTCAGATGAATGGTCAAGCCTTTGCATAGGTCAAGGTCAAATTCATCTCAAAGTCAAATCAAAGTCTAGGCAGTGACGTCAAGGTGACTTCAAGGTCAAACAAACTTGGGCATCGACTCTGGGCTCGCTGAGGAGCGGAAACGCAGCGTTTACGTGATAAGGCCTGACGTAACGACATCCTACTCCGAGCACATGACGGAAGCAGTGCCGGCGCCCCTAGAAATAAGCCGACATGCGGTGTTCACGTGCTAGGCCTACGTCACGGTCTCCTAAACGGAATACTTAGGCGAAAGTAGCGCCGGGCGCCTGGGCGTCACCACTGAGATCTTTAAAAGGCCTGCGCATTCCAGCAGCCTACGTCACAACAGGTGGACGGGCGATAAAGTACCAGAATATGAAGGTGCCAGCGCGGACATGAATCGAGTCATGTGGTGCCCTCTCGCTACTTTAACTAAGCCCGTATAACGGATTCATTCGCTAATCCTTTATCGCTCATCCGCTCGTCGTGATGTTTGCTGATGGGAGAGAAAGTGATGAAAAGGCCTTGATAGAATCTCAGTAGTGACGGCCTGGCACGAAGTCTACATGTGGTGTTCACGTGCTAGGTAATGACGTCAAGGCCTGAACGATGACGCGCCTACGCACGAAGTCCACTTGTGGTGTTCACGGGCTAGGCCGTGACGTCACGCGTTTAGGAGAGCATGAGCAGTAGCTGCGGAGAAGCCTAGCACTCAGATCCATGGAGTTTGGGGCGGAACAAGTATGCCGCTGCACTAGTTTACAGGCGAAACGTACGCCCGTGTTCACAAAGGCGCCTCGGCTCGACGCTCCACCTCCGCTCCTTGAAGTGGAGAATACAGCTGCACCTCCACTCTTGGGCAGATTCAGATTCATGAACGCCCCTCGGCGTTTCCTCCTACAAGTTCTCCTCGAGAATACCTCCTCCACTCGAAGCCGCGCAAGTGGCGTATGAGGACGAGATTAAGGTGAACTGTTGGCCTAAAATATGCGTGCTGAAGTGTGTAACATGCGCATTTTTTTTTTTTTATGTCAAGTCTTCTAAACAACTTTCGCAAGTGACCTCGACGTTAACAGTGTAGTGGGACTTGTTTTGTGGGCTGGATGAAAAAGGCGGCTGTGAATAACGGCCGAAAATGCTTTGGAGTGTGGCAACAGCCGCTCCTTGTGACGTAGAGTTTACGCAAAGCATGACGTAGGCTTGGAGAAATGGTGTGAATACTTCGGTTTATTTTTTCGGTATAAGATCTACGCTTGGCATTTTGCCGCTTTGCCTTTTTGTTATTGCCAGGCTTTGACAGATTTTTTTTATTGCCAGGCTTTGACGGAGTTTTTTTTTGTTATTGCGGGGTTTTTTCAGACATCAAAATATATTGCAGGAAAAAAAAGTAAAAGCCGCCAACTTTTATGACCATGGTTCTTTCATAGGGCTCGAACGGCTCGGGGCCGAGCGGTGAAAACACGCGCGCTGGTTCGCAGCTCGTTGCAGCTCATGCACACTGAATTCGACTCTCCAGAAGCAAAGGCCGCGTGCGGTTGCAAAACAATTTGGGAGTCCTAATTTAAAACGTGCTTAAAAAGCCATGCCCTTCGTCGGCCGCTAATATCCCTTCGTAGAACGAGCACACCAACGCGCTCCCTCGACAGCGCCGCGCGTCCGACGATGTACTACGTACCCTCGGGCGACGTGGAAGCCATTGATGCGCGGACTGCAACACAGATGTCCGCAAAGTCCCATAAGTTCGGCGCCGCCTATGGAAGCGCGCAGGGCGAGCCACAGAGAATGCGCCACCGCCGCTCGACTCTCGAGTCCGGCCGCGGGCGAGCTCATCATTAACAGTCAAATCACGCCCCAACTCTGCACTCGGTAGGCTCCGAAAAGCTGTCCGTGATGAGTTGAAATATCCCCGCGCCACATAAGCGAATTGCGATGATGCGACGATCAACACAGCACAGACGTCAGTGGCTGATCACGGTTATCCATGTTCAGCGCGAGTGGCAGGGACGCCCGGAGGCTAGCCATGACCGCATTCGTAAAACCATAGCGTTGCAGAAGTCCCGGGCCGCGGTCACTCTCAGTCGATGCGTTAGAGAAAGGTTCGGTGCATCCTCGTTGTGGCCGCTTTCGTGAAAAGTTAGGCATACCAGCATAATGAAGTCCACACAGTGAGCGATCGAGGCGATGTCCGCCATGTTTAGAAGCGGAGTAGCGGTAGAGGAGCGGCCAAGGTAGCGTCGTCGCCGACTCGAGATTCTCGAGAAAACTCGTTTTCTCCGCCGCTGGAGGAGCGATTCCAGTGGAAGTTGCTATCTGAAACAAACAGGCCTCGAGGGCTGCTGTTAGTGGAATTTCGAGTGAATGCGTGTTTGTGAATACGGCGGTTATTCTCGCCTGACTATCCAGACCGCATTGCGATTCGCCAGGAAAGTCTACGGAAAGTTCCTGAACGGGAGAGGGCAAAGAGAGCAGCCGAGATGCCGCAGGAAGAGCGAGAAGGACGACTCGCCAAGCGTCGCGGTGCCGACGCTGCTAGGAGGGAACGCCGCGCAGCTGAATCGGTCGGCGCTGTCTGTACATCTGAGACGCGTGTGAAGAGCAAGGAAGTTCACAGTGAGAGCCGGATGAAGGGCAAGAAACTAAACGGGAAAATGTATATAGGATCAGCAATGCAAACCAACGACAGGCCTTGGACGTGGTCTCAACCTTATTGCCAACCGAGTCTACGTACGTCGTTGTCGAGCGCTTGTTTAAGGATCCAAGCAGAGAACCCAGCTTTCAAGAGCTACATCAGCGTTTCAACCTAGAACTAAGGCAGTGCGACCCAAAGCATACAACTCAGTGGTGTACATGCATTGACATCGTCTTAATGAGAGAGCGAATCCAAGCCTCGCTGAGTGTCTCAAACATTCTTACCAAGGACTTTTTTACCGACCACAACCGTTTAAGCATAGCCGTCACCAAGTGCCAACAAGGATAAAAGAGATTGCGTTACATTGCAAGTGTCTTCATTTTTTAAAACTGGCTATAATGGACCAAGCTGTCCTGCGTTCCTCCGTCATTGGGTTTTCCGTTTTTAAAACTGGCTACAATGGACCAAGTTGTCCTGTGTTCTTCCGGCATTGGATGTTCCGGTTTTTAAACATGGCTACAATGGATAATGTTATCCTCTGTTCTTCCAGTATTGGATGTTCAGTTTTTTAAAGATGGCAACAATGGACCAAGTTGTCCTGTGTTCCGCCGTCGTTGGCCGTTCCTTTTTTAAAACTGGCTACGATGGACCGTGTTGTCCAGTGTTCTTCCGGCGTTGCCCGTTTAGTTTTTAAAACTGGCTACAATGGACCAAGGTGTCCTGTGTTCTTCCGACGTTGACCGTTCCGTTTTTTTAAACCGGCTGTAATGGACCATTGCAATTTGTCTTGTGTTTTTCCAGTATTAGCTATCCCTGTATGAAAACTGCCCACGATGGACCACTTTGTCCCCTGATCTCGCAATTGTCATTGCCATCCTAAAAACGCAGCTTTAATGGGCTGCCGAAGTGAATATTTTCTGTTGACCATTCAATCAAAACAAATTATCCATTTTTAGGGTTGAATACACGTGCGCTGGACGCCAAACCGCGGCATATAATTCCGACAACATTTCAGCCGATCGTTCAGACCTCACAGAGTACCACGTACGGGACGACAATTACTATAACGCATTCAAGCACGTACCGCTGCAACTGTCTGGATTCGTCTTTTCGGTGCGCTCATATGCGGCGCACCTTTGTGGGTCAGCTATATGTGTGTACGGTTTTAGCCTATTGGCATGCATGCAGATTTCGTCGCAGGCGCATACGTTTGTCGCACAATTATATCTAATGATAGCACAACCGTGTGACCACATATGTATACCCCAGACCGGCTAGCACTCACGACCCAATATGCCTGTATGGGATGCCGATTACATCCCTGCATCTATACTTAACCTATAGTACAAATCCAGTTGTCAGTGAGAACGCGCATAAAAACGAAGTCGTGTCGCCATAGCATGTTCATGTGACATTAAATTAGTGATTAGAAGGTAGCTTTTTCATTGGCGAGAAGGAAAACGTTGCCTCAAGTTGAAGGAACAAAGACCATTTTCTCAGCGATGTTTTTGTTCTAGTGCTTTTGTATTATCCATAAGGAACTGCGCGCAGCATCGTCTGTTTACCTGGAGAAAGGACCGAATATGATGTGTGTACTTTCTAGACGAAATCACTGGAAAATTAAAAGCCGGAAGGCTCGCGAGGTTACCATTTTAGTTTTGGGCTTTCACACGGTGGTAAAAAAAATGACAGTTTTTCTTGCAGACTGCGAGCATGAAGGCCCCGGTACATTTATATGGCGCACAACATATACATCGCCAATAAACAAAAAAGTTTTTTCCGCCTATTAGTTTAGAGTTTGACCATTCCAACCGCGCTAGGCGGTGGCAAATGAATAAAAAAAACTGTACAGGAATGAAAATAATGTGCGCTGTCGAGTCATTCGAAAAAACGAATGCAGCCTAGAAACAGTTTTAATGAGGCAGTTTTCCATGCCCTTTTCAATTCTTTCATTCTACTAAAATGATTTGGAATACGTTGCTTGCTCATTGAACGTTATCGTCTTTTTGTGCAATCCGCGTTAAGGTGAAGGTGATTGCGGAAAACGTCTGTGTGTTGCCTGATGCCACAGCGCATCAGGACCTCGACGCGCACAAAACTGATTCGGAATCATTCATTGCTGTGTCTGTCACCGTCGATTTGCGAAGTCGAAACAAAACATGAGCGAAGAAATATTGTTACAGCTGGAGAATGATGAGGACGAAGTGACGCGCTCGTTTGTGGAAGATTAAGAAAAGAAGTGCGTCGAATGGGCGGCCCTCGTAGCCTGGCTCCTTGGCTGTTCCTCAATGTATATATCTTTAATCCTCTTTTGTAAATATATTTCTCCCTGTTACAAAATTATACGCCAAAATTTAAAAACCTTGAACAATTCACAAATTCCGTAGAATGTTCAGAACAGCGCGGTGCGCTATAATTGGACAAAGGCTTTATCGAAGTGGCCATAATTACTTGCGCAACAAAATTATGCAAGGTGTTTTAATGGTTTTGAAAGCTGAGGTAGTGTAGAATAGGTGGGAAAAGTTTAAACAATGTGAAAACTGTTTTTGTTTTCCTAAAAATTTTCAATGTTCGCTGTTTTCTGTACATTAGCGCGAGCGATCTCTGTATCCAAATGTCATAAAAATATGAGCTTTAGCTGTTTGCGGATAATTATGCTGAGAACATATTGTGGAATTATTGCTGCTCTACCATGAACCTTTTCTGAAATAAAGGCCTGCAAATTAGGAAAATTTTCGTTTCCTGGGCCGATGCTGAGAATTTTTATAAAAACATCTACTCATGCCCGAAAAGCGAACATTAACTGAATACAAATAAAAACATGTATATATTTAGTCGGATAATTTTCAGCTAGCTAACTTGAGCATAATTTGTATAATCTATAACCAAAGTTGGCCAGAATAGAAGAGAAGCTCGGAACTCCGCCTCTTTGACATTATTAATCAGTCATCACGCAACAATATATAATATTTTGAAGTTAATATGAAAGGTCGAACGACCATCCTTTGTTCGATCATAGGTGGCGAAATGGAGGGGACGCGCGCATTTGTCGATGCACCAACTGTATGGATTTACGCAAGAATGTGGATGGTAGATGGGGAGGCTTTCTATTTTTTTAGAAAATGTTATGTCCGTGGTTGGCTTGAAGAAACAATGCGTTTGCGAACACACAAAACAAAACTATTTATTAGAACTCGACTCGAGCGGTGCGCGCTGGCGGCCGCTCATCGGCACGGTCCGAAGTCACAGCTGGCCGGTGCAGGCAGAAGAGGGCTGGGTAAAGAAGGAATGGAATGTTGAGAGGGTCGTTGGTCCTTCGTTCCCACGCGCAGCCCTTGCGAACACAACACCGCGGCGGGAATCGCCAACTAGTTGAGCGGTTCGTTGTTCCCCCTCGCCTACGCGTCTACGTGCAAGACACAACAGACAGCATCCCCAGCTGCGCTGCTGTGTGGCCTCCTCCCGAAACGTTCATTTCAGAGCTTGTTGGAGACGCTACAAGACTTGTGACAGCTTCTTAAACCTTTCTTTAATTTCTTCCCTCATCAATTTTCTTTTTCATTGTGCTGTGCATAATGTTCTCTTGCGCCTATACATGTCCATGTGCTCTGGTTTGTGCTTGCTACATATCAGTGAATAGCAGTTAATGTCGCCGGAGTACGGATTACAGCAACGGCGGGATACCATCGGCATTATCGGACTCAGTGAACGCCGTCATCTTAGACCGTGAGTATATATCTTTGCACCATGCCATTGCTTCATAATTGGTTCTATATAATCTCCTACCAGTCCCAAATGTTCTCTTTCCGTATTCTCCTCGAAACAACTGCGCGAAGCATGACTTCAAGAACTAAGCGAATTTTCGTCCGGGTTACATGCAAGCAAGTGCGTGGACTCATTTGCTGGCTGCGATATGAATAGCATTTGCGCCGAAAATAGAGGAGCCGTGCGTAACAGGTGTGTATGCCACCAATACGTGACAGAACACTGCAGGCAGCCATTTGCGCAGTTTTTTGACTATGCAGCGCGCCGCAATCAATTAGTAACCAGATACTATGCGCCCGGCTTTGTACATATATTTTGGACAGCCTCTCTTCTGCGCGCAGGAAGCCATGTTCACACAGTTTCTGGATTTTGTTAAGAGTTAAGGGCAGTTTTTTGTTTTCAGATGTACAGACGAAGTTTTGAAAACTGTTCGTGCCGTCTGTGCAAGCGAATTTTACAGTGGGGCAGACATTATGTGCGTGATGCCGCTTGATGATTAGGCTATAATTAAGTCATAATGAACCTCCACTTTTATAATGGTTAATGTCATATTGAGGAATTGAAAGCCGTGAACAGCGTAAGTGAGCCCCTTTTCAAAATTTTCTTAATCGACGCCCCCCTTCTGAGCACGCGCCTTCAGGTGAGGGCGTTATCAGAAAGCGGCGACAATAGGAGAGTGATTTCGCAGACGCGCTTCGAAGGCGGGGGAAAATAACAATACAAGCAAAAAGGCGCATAAGCCGTATGTGCACTGCGTCCCTGTCACTGCAAAGTAAACAACGTGCACGCGGGACACTTTGTACAAAACATTTACGGCCGGTATGAGGCAACCATATCGTCCGAAATATATTGCTCGCGAAGCGCTCGATCACGGCGCGCACTTTCAGGCGAAATGGGACAGGCCGTCAGGTTCGCCTGTTCGGCAATTACAGCTCTTTGTACCTCACGTACCGTACCGTACGCATGAAGTGCACGCCATAGCCATAGCAAGAATCTTGAAACCAAAGCAGCGATCCACGTATTCTAATTCTATAGGAAATCATTTGGGAGTAGAAAAGAGCAACTTAATATGATGTGCATGGTTCTTTAATGAACGATATGTATAAATGGACGGTTGAATAGTTACAGTAATGGAGTGTTCCGCTAGAATTGTTTACGGCCGTGACCGCAATAAATATTACTCATATTTCTCTTAGCTTTAAGCTCTGGCATAGATAAGCTTATCTAAAGAACCGACTGGCAGTGACAGGTTGTTTACAGCTGTTGATCAAAAGGTAGGCCATCATGCTATTATTGCAGGCATATTTGCTTCTTTTTGTACCTCTGTTTACTAAAACTTAATTTTGTTCCCCATTCCTAGGGGCGCTGTACCTCTTACAACACTCACTGTTCAGTCGCTTTTATTCAAGGTACAAAAACGAGGAAATGCGCATGCACTCATAGGATAGCCTGTCTTTCCGTTAACAGCTGCAAATAACACGCCAAGAACAGAAAATGGACAAGAAGTGGAAGCTGTGACAGATTTTCTGTTCTTGGGCGCCAAGATTACCTCTGAAAGAGACTGCAGCCATGAAATTAGGAGACGCCTGCTTCTGGGAAAAAGAACAATGGTTAGCCTTGACTGCCTAGTAAAGAGCAGAGACATTAGTCTGCCAACCAAGATCCGTATAACCCGTGCTATGGTCTTTCCAGTTGTGATGTATGGATGCGAGAGTTGGACTGTGAAAAAGGCTGACCGCCGAAGAATTGACGCGTTTGAATTGTGGTGCTGGCGAAGACTCTTAAGAGTTCCTTGGACTGCCAGAAGATCAAATCAGTCGATATTGTCGACCATAAACCCTGACTGCTCATTGGAGGGTCAAATTCTAAAGTTAAAGCTCAGCTACTTTGGTAATCTGATGAGAAGAGAGGAGTCGCTGGAGAAAGATTTGATGTTGGGAAAGGTTGAGGGTCGCCGGAGAAGGGGTAGGCAGCGAACGCGATGGTTAGATGGCATTCTCGAGGCATTGCAGATGAAGCTATGTGATGTTAAGAAGATAGTGAGAGACCGGAAAGCGTGGCGTGACATGGTCCATAGGGTCACGAAGAGTCGGACACGACTGAACGCCTGAACTGAACTGCTCCTCGGTACCTTGGATGAAGTTTTCAATGGGGTTACCTGAGATGCCTAGCAATTGCTGTAATATTTATACCAATCACTGCAGTGAAAAAGAAAGGTAACACTGCATCGCTTTAACTGCTGCACGCACCTATAAACGTGCCTTAATTTATTGCCTATTCTTATAGACGCAGGACCTCTTGCTGTAGGCTTTGTTCAGTAAGCAACCGTCTTTCATTGCTTCAATTTCTATCTCTCCACCACTTTCTTGTTGCTCTGGGTATGATGATTTGATTTCATTGTTCAAATCATATTGTTTTATCATGTGTGAATGATTTAGCCTGCACATACATGCTTTCATTTTTTTAGATGCGCATCGGGAGCGTTTTCTACGTAGAAATGGATCGATTGAGTTGTATCACTGGTGCGAAAACCGACAACCCCCAGAAGATATGGTGTCCTGTGGTTGGAAGGGCAATAAAGAAGAAGAAAATCAGCGGAAAAGCCTGCCTAAAAAAAGGTAGCACTGCATCACTGTAACTGCGGCATGCACCTTTAAATATGCCTTATTTTTATTGCCTATTCTTACAGACGGTGACCTCTTGCTATTGGCTTTTTGCAGAAAGCAACCGCCTTTCATTGCTTCAATTCCTATCTCTCCACCCCTTTTTTGTTACTTCGAGTGTGATCCTTTGATTTTATTGTTCAAATCATATTATTAAATCGCCGGTGAATGATTTCGCCTACACATACATGCTTTCATTTTTTTTTTTTAGGTGCGCATCGAGAGTGTTTTCTACGTATAAATGGATCGATTAAGTTGTATCACTGGTGCAAAAACCAACAGCTCGGTACCCCCAGAAGATTTGTGTCCTGTGGGTGGCAGGGGTATAAAGAAGAGGATAATCAGTGGAAAAGCCTGCCTAAAAACTTACAAAGATGGCGCAAAAGCGAAATGCTGATCAGGTTTAGAGTCTGATTACTTCTGTTATCCCATTTCACTTGCTAGGTGATATGACATATATGAAGCACGTTAGTATAATTTGTGGTATACTCACTGAAAATTGTGTAGACATTAACTTTTTTCTCGTTCAATTATTTTGAGTTACGCACGAATTGGAATAAAACGAAGTCATCCACACATCTAATGCCCATAGACATTAGATGCGTGGATGAGCTCATTAATTGTGTTCCTATGTGAGCATGCAATAGTTTGTCGAATATATTAATATGTTAAAAGTTGATTTTTTTTTTACTGTTAATCGGAGTAATACATATGCTCCATATCATAGCATTATTCGCCTGTAGTTTGTATCTGCTCTTTCCTAAATTGTATTCTACAAAGTATACGTGTGTAATCTTGTACGTCTATTTAACTAGCGAACAATTTGCAATCGAATCCCTTTTGTGATGTTGTTTCAGCTACAAATAATGTATGACAGTTGTGACAATATAGGTAGCTTTAGGTATAACATATAGCGCGAAAATCTTTAATATATGCGATGATATTTTTATTCACCGCATTGGCTAAACCAGCCTGTTTGAAGAGACGGAATGAAAACAAATATGGATGTCTTCGGGCAGGAACAGTAATCGTGGTGCCATGACCATTTTTTAAATTAAATTTTCATATGTCGTGGGCTAATGTCTCGACACAACGGAATGACCCTTAGGTTTGCCAGATGCGGCGTAGTATTCTCGAAAAAAAAAACGCCTATCACTAAAGCTGGAAAACGCCGTTTTTGTCGTTTCAAAAAGTTGCACGTTTGGAGGCCGGCTGGTTGCGTAAAATTTTGTCATCCACTGTTTTTTACTCACCGCATTTGGGTAACGTTTACTTGTATAAGAAGTATTAAAAGTGTGTTTCATTGATGCAGTTGATTTAGTAAAAAATCGCAAACTTTGCTTCAAGAACAACGCGCTACAAAAATGTTAATGTTAAACCTTACATACTGGCGGGACACGTTGCGTTGTTTGCACTAAAACATTCTGTGTTTATTACGCAGGTCATATTGTTAATTTAAGGCAGCATTTGGAGCTCTAAACTGCTATGTGTGTTCTCTGTAACGCCACCAAAAGTATTATGCTGGAAATCGATTTGCTTATGACTGTAATTATAAAAATTACACATTAAAAATCATCTTCAAAAATATAGTACTGTTAGTGGTGGTCAAAGCTGAGAAATGGAATAATATATTAATAACCTAGATTGAATACTATTGCACCTAGCAATAAAAAAGAATGCAGGACAGAGAAAAAGTTCTGCCTTCACTTGCGTTCTGCCATGAAATTGACGGAAATGGTGAATTAATACCATTTTAAGCTATATTAAGTATTTGTCCCAGAAGAAGAAAAAGGGTGTATAAGCGCTGACAAGGTTTTAAATTTTACTTAAGGTAAAATGTAACTAAATTCAGCAAATACTAAATTGAAGTTTTGATGCCTACTCCATAAGGGGGAGCCATATAAGCACATCTATAGAACAAAAACAAGCATTTTTATATTTCTAATATTACATTTTGCAGAATTCAATATATTTACTGACTGAAATTAACAAAGTACTTTGCATTGTTTCCACAGATTTTGATAAAAATTGATGTTGCGGCCGTTTCTTCAATTCTAATCAGTTTTCCTTATTTTACCATTTTGTTACTTTTGTCCAATTTCAAAATAATATGCAGATACACACACAAATCTAGAGCCTCAAATTTTTTCAGAAATAAGGAATGGAACCTAGATGATGTAGAGAAATAGTTTCTGTGCCAAGATATTATTGGATCTTGCAAGAATGCAGGCTGTGTTTGGCCATTATCAGCACGAGCACTCGATTTAATATTTAATGTTATATTTTTAAACAGTATAACGCAACACTTTTTAGTCCGTGATATTTTTGAGGTACTGAAGATTTTTCAGAGGGATTTGAATAAAAATCGAAGATGATCTTTTTTTAATGGCAGCAAATTTGCCCTTTACTGCTGTTTTCGAATTCTGAGCAATTTTGATACGTTGTGGAGAACACTCCTAGTGGTCTGGAGCTCCAGATACTGCCTGGAATTAAGAACATGCGTCAGGAAGTGAAAACATATTTAGTGCAACCAACCTAATGCATCATATGCCAGTACATAAGGTTAAAAATGAATATTTTTGCAGCGTATCGCTCCTGTAGAAAAGTTAGCGATTTTTTAATAACTCAACTGCAAAAACAAAATGGGTTTCTAATAGTGTTTGTAAATATAAAACCTGCATATATTTAGTGAGTAAAAAAGAGTAGATGACAAAATCATGGTATCCAAACTTGCAACATTTTGAAATGGCAAAAACAGCGTTTTCTACCTCTAGAGATATATCATACAATTATTTTTTTTTTCGAGGAAACTACGCGTATCTTGAAAACCTAAGGTTAATTCTTTTGTGTCTAGATATTTGCCCACCACATATAAGAATTTCATTGGAAACGAAAGATGGCCATGGGACCTCGATTATGTTTCTTATCTAAGGCACCGATAATACGCTGTGAGAAAGCCAATATCAAGGGCTTTTTTTAATATTTCATATTTCGAACGGTTGTGCCATCTAAGAAAATTTGAAAGCTAGGCACACCTTAGGTGTCGCCAGCCCTCACTTTCTGTTACAGCTGCATTTGCTAAGCTGAATTAATGCGTTGAGTACTTTATTTTAGCCACAAATATAGCGCTATTACGTGTCAATTTTAAAGAAAGGCCGCAGTGACGCGATTCCTGTAGAATTTGTAAGTGAAATCTGTAAACCTTACAAATCTACCCATATATATGATCTCTTGCAGGTTTTATTCAAGCTACATTACACCTGCTGCGCCCCATAGCTTGAGCCAAGGGTTATAAATAAACCATTAGGAACAGACGATGGAAACCGGTGGCGCATTTTTGCTGGCAGCCACTTAGGACAGCGCAGAAAATTTTTATTTTGTACGTAGGGAAGTGAGGTTAATCGCTTCAAGTACTAAATATTCACTTTAGACAATAAGTAGGACTTAGAGTCGGTGAGCACGTTCGGAAACCCCTGTTTCAATATTTGCGGTTAGAAACCTCATGTGTACCTTTTTTTCCAGCTGCAGATAAATTCCGGGTTATGTAGATACCGAAACCGTTACCAGCCCATTCGCGCATCCCGATTGTGCTGCTCACAACATGATTTTGAGCGGACAAAACAACCTGCCGCTATGATGGCTAGCCCCATGCATGAGTAAGGGTGATATGCTGGTGATGGTTGCTTCGCGTCGGCCCTTTGGCGCACATGAAGGCTCGAGTTACAATGAGCGCGCCGAACTTTGCAATGCGGATAATGACTACAAAGCGGTAAGGATACAAATGAGTGGAACAGTATTTTTCAGCTGTAAAATACAAATACAGTCTTGTTGACGAATGTGCTGGCGCGGACGAAGAAACCATAGGCAACTTGTAAGTCTAACGCTACACAGGGCTGTCGAGCCAAGCCAAGTCCTCAATTGTATTGTCCAGGAATCTGATTTTTGTATTTTCGTGGTTTCCTACTGTATCTGGCGTTCAAAATGCAGACGTGAGGGTTCTTTATCGCAAATAATCAAACGTGGTTTGCGCCGGTACTCTTCAAAGTAGCAACACCATTTATTGTGTAAGTCAATAATCAGTAATTTAGGTAAATAATGTCAATTAAGGATTCCAAACAAAACCTTTTCTGTGGCGCTCAAGGTAGCTTCCAGCAATATGTATCTGGTTTCCTTTGCCTGCCTCCGAAATGTTTTTTTTTTATCCCTTGAATCAAATTTGCTTGGACAAGCAGTATATGTGTAAAAATGATGCACCTGTGAGCTACCCGTTTAAGTGAGCTCCCGTTTAAGTGAACTACCCACAAAACCAGTCAAAAGCGTATATCAGCTAACCAAGTGGCCAGTGCAGCAGTCGTGGGCTTAGATCGCTTGTGTATATTATATCTAGCCATTTAAAAAAATGCAAATGGTCGCCGAACATTCTCTTGGTAACGATATTTAGTATAAACTGTTTGCACATCGCAGAAAGCGTAGGAGCGGCAAAAAACTAGCGCGCCAGTCATATGCGGAGACAGCCGAAAATCAAACACTAATTCCTAGTGTGGGATGAAGCACTGGCTGTCTCAGCCGTATTGCTGTGGAGGCGATCAAAATGCAACAGGGCACATGCTATGCTATGTATGTACGTCTTTCATCCTAATAAACCCAAGGCAGCTGAAACTAATCTGGAACTCATTAGTATAGTGTTTCTCATTGACCATGAATTTCGGTACATGAATCTTGGAATTTTCTACATCTTCCTAAAATAATGCGCGCGATGTTATATGCCTCGTAATAGTGTTGTAAATTTTGTTTCCTCATTGTTTTTGTGCAGGTGCCATTTGCGAAAAAGTTGGGGTGGACGATTTGGAGGCACACGCATTTATTCGCAGGTGGCTGCCTGGTTCCTGTGACAGGGGGGGGGGGGGGGGGGGGGGGGTTGGAAGAAAAAGGCGTTATGCTGAAACCTCCCCTGGCGAACCAGGCATGCCACCTGTGAATGCAATTGCAGAGTCAGCCCCCTCACTACGCCTATGAGTGTGCCCTCCAGCTCCCTGGCCCCTTCCACTTCCCGAGAGCCCGCCCTGCCCACCCTGCCACTGCCCCGCTAACTGCGGCTGTGTGTGCCCTCAGCGCTGGCTAGTAACAACTGCCGTCTATAGTAACAATTGCAATAAACATTATCTTTTTGTGAACCACGCCCTTGTTTGTGAATATGTACTGGTTGCTCATTAGCGACAATTTGTATTATTATGGCCACTCTTATTTGAAAGGCCATTATTGTCCCAGCAAGTTCGATGTGCTGTCACGAATATGGCTAGAATGAAAAGGGCTGCATTTTATGGCCTGCGAAGGCAGTGCCACAAAATGTGTAATCTTGACATCATCAATGGTACATGAATGGAGTAGCCGGTGTACCCATAAACCATTGGATTAATATTGGTATCGACAATATGCGGCATGAATGGAGTAGCCAGTGCACCTGCAATGGCTAACCATTGGTATGATATTGGCATTGACAATGGGCCATCAGTGGAATAGCTGGTATTAAACAAATATTGGTAATACAATGATGGTATAATGCTGGACAGTATTGGCAAGAATCATGGTGCATGAATGGAAAGTCGAATATTGTGCCTATATTGGTGGCTCCAGCTTGGTTGAACACTGGACCAATCTTGGAACGAAAGATGGGCCAAGAATGGAGAATGTAGTAAAATGCCCGAAATGCCAATGTCAGTCCAATATTGATGCCATTCTTTTCCAGTGCTGAATCATTGTTGGACCAATGCTGGTGTAGTTAGACTTGATTCCGGTAGAGTTATGCGCAAGAAAGTTGCCATATCACTTGCTCAGGACAGGAACAGTACAGCCAATAGCCTCCACCCAGCACAGAAAATGGCACAGAACAGGCGTCGTTTGTAAATATTTACTTGCCCAGTGCGCCACCTGGCCATGCACCAAAAGGGTACCGCGACGCGACTCCCCTATGCTGTGAGGCATGGTTGGAAAGTAAGGTGGGGAGATGGAGGAAAGAGGGGGGCGGGGGGGCTCACATTTGGGTATGATATTGCGTGCGGTCAAAATGAAGGCGAGCCAATGTGCACAGCGGAGGGCACACATGGCGACGCGTGTTTGAATGCACTATAGGACATAAACCCAACAATTAATACCCTCACACATTGTTAACTTTCGAGAAAATTGTTTTATTGCTGTGTTAAGTTCACAGGTAGCGGCAATATGGTTCATAAACTTCTATCGTGGAACCTACGCATAAAGACATAACCTACTCGGATATAGTTGGGGGCGTGATCATAACTCGAATCGGTCTAGTTTCGCCTACGGTGCTCTATAAAGTGGCTTACGGCGTCGTATGTCATAAGGCATTACTGATGCATACATGCTTTCACAAACTGCAGTCATCTCTTCCAATTTCTGTTTTGTAGTGCTGGTGTCACTACAAATAAAAATGCATGCACTCTAGGGCGCCTCTCGAGATTGATCACTTCCAAATGCGTGTCTTTGCATGCCGCCGGCACTCGCTTACCTGTTTCCTGTATTGTGGACACAGTCCACTTTCCCACACACGCACTGTGCATGAGAAAGACCTACTCGACCTCTTATCGCCGTCGCCGGATTTTCAGGAACCTAGTTCTTACACAGGAGGACATTCTTGGAGAGAACAGCAGACCGCGCAGCAGGGTGGTCGCACATATGGCACCCTTCGAAGTGGCCGGTAACAAGCACCCAAATTGCACTTATGCCCTTTTTTGATACTGTGACTTTGTGCTGTGCCAAACGCAGTCTCCCCTATCTTGTCCGCTGACGCGACAAAGAGCGCCCGAGGAGGCGCTTAGGATTTAAATCAGTATAGTTCTCAGAGCTTGGATGTCAGACACTTTCCTTTTCTCCGGCTCTGAGCCTTCGGCGCAGCGGCTGCGTGGCCTTTCCCTTTCCATGCTGTTGCTGTTACAAGCCAAGCATGGGTGGCACGTGGCAGTGCGTCTGTGCTTGGGATTTAACCAGCAGCGTAGCCTTGGACTGGGGCGGTGGTGAGCGGGAGGTAAGTGGGAAGAGAGCTTCCCGACGGGATAGGGTTCGGTACCCTCATAGGAGAATGAGTGTAGTCGTTCCCTTTGTTTGATGTAATTTGAGTTGCTTGCGGGGTCCTGGGTTGCTGCTCAGGCCAATCCACTGGGCTTGTCCCATCTGGCCTACTATTTCTTCATTGCAAAACTGAGGCATGGGGCTTGCCACTGAAAAATACCGCCCATATTTATTTGTTGTTTCACTGTGTAAAACGGGCTGTGACCGAGTCTAGCCTGAGCTGGGGCTCCATGCGTAATCACGTAGCGCGGTTCTATTAGGCTCTAACCTCTTAGGCCGATTAGTAAAGTAGCGCAAAGTTGTTCTTTTTGTAAATTCATTTCTGCTTCCAGGTTTATCCTGTGTATATATACGTCATGCTGTAAATATATATTCTGCTGTCTTCACCTCCAGGTACGCCTCCTGGTCTTCTTGCACACCGAACTACATGACAGTGAAGGCTTATTAACCTTCCGACAGGGGAAACAAACGTAATAAATTCTACTGTACAGTTCAGTGAATATAATGTAAAATTGTTGTAAAATAACGCTGTTGAATTCGTGCATTCAGCTACTGAAAACTAGGTAAGCCTTAGTTTCGGCCGCTTCCACAAACGACAACAGTCATGCACTCATTTTGAGGTATGATAGTGAGCGTAAATACAGGCCACAGTATGTTACTGACAAGGACGCCAAGAAAGAAACAGAAGCCGCCACCAATAGCACCCATCCACCTGCGTGGGTCTCAGGACGCCTTATTATTAACGCCCACAAAACTGGGCAAAGCATACAAGGTCAGAAACTTAGCACGTTTTTTGCGGTGGGGATAGTTCCTTGAATTCAACAGCATACACAACCTCCTTTAAGGACAACCCAATCTTATACCAGATGGCAAGTATATTAGAATAAAAAAGGAACCACAGTAGTGACGTTTGTTTTTAACTCTTAACTTCCAAAAACATGGTTTTAACTTTTGCTGGCTAAACTAGTGATGACGAGATCCAATTCTACCAGTACAACATATCCTCTAAAATAAAAATGAAAATAAGTGCATAATATTTAAATCAGGACGTAAATATTTCGGACGCTCTAAAAAAGTCCTCCACAATAGCTAGGCGAAACCCACTTTTTTATTAATAGATGTCTTGCTGATAGACGGGGGCGCATAAAGCACACAACGATGTCGTATATTAGGGTCATTTTTTTCATCGAGCAGGGAAGCAACGACCCTGCGAACACGCAATGGACAGCCAACGGCTTGGTAAAAAAAATATATTTCTCTATGAGAATGCCACAGCCTTCAGAACTGCACCCTACCAGTGCGGAAACTTTGACTGCATTTTTATATATTTGATTTTTCATCTCATTTAAGAATAAACAACGTCTCAAAAGCTTTGCGTGGTAGAAGTGGCAGGAAATGCGCATCCCGGAGTCTTGAAGGCGGTCGTTAAGAAAAATTTCATGCACGAGTATCGATTGCGTCGTTCTATCATCGATTGCCTTTCTCGCTTATGCATTTGTAGCGGACTTCGTATCTTGCGTACCGAAAGCCCTCTTTATCGGGAATAATCCCCATCTGAAAAAAAAAAAAAGACATTTCCTTTTTTTTACTGAAAACTGTTTACAAAGAAGCTAATATTCTTTCTTATATAGGTACAAGTTTTTCTACTAGTTAAAACAAGGTAAAATTCCTCGAACGGAACATTTCTGGTTCAATATATTTAAGTTACGATGAATTTTCAGGCATGGGAGGTATGAATGTTACTCTGCTTATTCATCTAATATGGCATGCCAATCCCATTGATAATGCTTTTATCACTTCGGTTTCGTGCTTCCAAACGACGATAGAAGCAGCCCGCTGCTGAAATGGAAGGAATTGCTCCGATGCCGACGCCTTTTCTGTTCCAAAATATACAAGCGGTTCGACAATATGCGCTGCAAACGGTACACGCTGTCTATAATAAAATGCCGTTGCCGTGGCAACCGTGCAATTCCTTGAACGTAAACTTAAAAATAGAGCGAAATTGTTGCTAAGCCTTACCGCGGGAGATGTAGGTAAGGACGAAGTCTCACTAGGGATAAAAAAATATGCAAGCGTATTGAAAGGCCCCGTCATCTCCATGACTGCGTGCAGATTAAGACTGCGTGTACATTAGAGAAGGCTCTGGACTCAATCTAGAAGGCTTCCTTTAGCAAGTGCCGGAAAGCAGGTTCTACACCAGTGTTCTTCGAGTGCAACTGGCTATCAAAGTCACTAGAAAAATGAAATGCTGCTGTAACGATGACGTAGGCTACAACAAATTCAAGAAAAAGCTCGAATGCCTCGAATGCATTGTTCATTCAATGACTACTTTCCATATCACAACAAAGAACGGCAAGTAATTATAAAAGATCATTTACTTTATGAGCCGCTTGGTAAAATCGACGCATGAACCTTTTCGCGGCACCATTGCGTGGCCTCTGCAGTGTACAAAGAGGAAGTTTTGCGAAACAGCATAATTAAAATGATCATTATTCCTCCATATGACTGCCGTTTTTTTTTTTTTTTGCAGTTTTTCCCGGCTACTTCAAGCAGCCAGATATTGATGACAGTGTAATAAAAAAGCCTGATGGAAGACTCTGAATGGAGACTTCCGAGGTGCGCTCCAAGAGGACGCAATTTGTTTAATCCAGGGGTCGTCATATCTGTACCGTGTACGACAATATACTTAATTACATAAATTCTATCTTATTTGTTGTGTTTTTGGTGCTGCATTTTAAACTCCTGTTTACGAAATCGCTAGTCGATTTAGCTCTCAGAGGTGCGTCGTTGCTGAATGAACGACTTGAAGACCCCAGTAACAGCTTAAAGTGGGTACACCACCTTTAAACTTCGTTTCCATGGTCGTATGTGGAATCATGTAGATGAGACGAAAGGAGCACCTACTTTTCCGACTTAACAGGACGCGCCTATCTTTTCATCGTCGCGACCCCCATGCGATCCAACTAGCTCCAGTAGCGGTGGGTCGTTTCTGAAGTACAACTCGTCCGGTAAAAAACCGTTCGCTCAATCGCTTTCTGAATGCTAAACGGTCTCTGAAAAGCATCTTTCCGCTCTCTGAAACAAGTTGACAAAAGCTCGCCGCGTGGCTCCGGTTAGTGCCAATAACTACGAGATCTACGCTGATTAGCGAACCAACCCTTGACGTCAACGATGATGCCATAGGAGCCGCTGCAGTTCCGGCTTCAGATCTCTCTCTCTCTCTCTCTCTCTCTGTCTCTCTCTCTTCTCTCGTGCGTCTTTTTTTTTGCTTCTTTAAAATTACTTTATGCTTAGTTACTGAGAATCTCACATTTCACCTGCTATACAAGGTTCTTCGAAGCAAAAACATCCATTAACTAGAAAAACGTTGGAAAATAGGCGTAGTCGCCCTTTAAAGTACACCTTCAAACCTCTTACTATTTCTTTCCCTGTCGAGCATCCTCGGAAGATGAATCAGATAGGAGAAGGCATCCTTCCGATAAGCAAGACGAAAACCTCCTTCCCTCTGTGGCTGCTATAGCTGGATCATTTATGGTTGGCTGGCTGACGTCCCCGAACTTGTTCGAAGTCTTGCAACTGATGGGGGGAACACGAGAGCTGCTGAGTAACCAGCCTCCTCGGCATGGTTTCGATTCAGCATAACTGAAAATGCTGTACAGAACAGGGCAATGAACAAGAAACAATATGAACATTACTAACGACTGATGTTCTAGCGCATGCAGAGCGATACAAAAACAAACAAACAACGAAGCCAAGAACACACCTAATCAAACGTCACCAGGCAGAAAATATGGCAGGTCCAGATAAGCGATTAGAAGTAAATTTTATCTTTCCAGATAGAGATCTTCTTGTCTAGCAAGGTTACGGAAGGCATGCTAACCCAATTATCATTTCTTCTGCGTGCTAAAAAAATTGGCTGTTGTTTAACTCTGGTTAAACCGGGTTGAATTCCGTTAGCAATACCTCCATGGCTGCGATTATGGTTCACTTCCTGCGAGCGTCGTTCCTTTCAGACTCCCTAGTAGTATCGCGAAGCCACTTCTTCTCTAGTTTTTTTGCACGCTCTTCAGCAGTCTCCTCAGTACGCCGTTTTAACCTGGATTCATTATTGCGTTCTCGACTGTTCTGAGATTCCCCACCAGTCGACATGGCGTCATTCTGTGAGGCAAGAAGCTGCAGTTGAGACTCATCACTAGTAGTGGACACAGAGTCACTTCGATAGGTACAGCGCGATAGTCTGGCTGAATCTTGAGCACGATGCTTTGCAAGCCGTTCTTCACGTTGCTCATAAGTCTCTTGTGCACGTTGTTGTTTTCTGGCTTCAGCGCGACGCCAATGCTTCACTTAAGCAGACTGAATAGCAACTGTTTACACGGAGACGAAGCGCGCATATATTCCCTTTGCACCTACTCACTCTCTATTTTTGCGAAAGCAATACTACGCCAGGTATAACCGCTCGTCGCTATGTGCCGTGTCCGTGTCCGTGGTGCACTGGCAGGAGCTGCCAACTTGGGTCTCTCGTTTCACATGGGACGGTTATGTCAGAATCAGCCTGCCAGGACCCTGGAAATCACGTTACCCCTATAGGCCACTAAGGCAAAATCATACGGCTTGTTTAAAGCGCTTGCAGGGCTTGCTGGAGCTACCAACTTGGGCTCGGCTGCGGCTCAAGGTCAAACGTGGCCCTTCCCGGGACTACACGACGGACTGAAACCTGGCGCACTATTGTTAATGTAATAAAAGCCTCAAAGATCACGTGCGTGACTTTATCCTGGCTTTTATTTATGATCTTGCATCCCGAGAGATTAGTTTTGTGCAGTCCCTCCTTGTAGCTTCCGCAGTGCTGGGTCAACTTAACTTTAGTGGCCGAAATTTGCCACGACTCAAAACGTGCTCTCAACCAGTCACTGTTTGAATGCACGTTTTGTAGTCCAGCCGACGCTGCCAACACCTCTTTTACCACTATGGCAAACAGGGCACCATGGCATGTCCTTGCTCCGGTCCTTGGAAGGTCAAGATCCCATCGATCCAGCATCTCTCCTTCGCCGCTCGTTAAAATACCCATGCAAGAACGGCCACAAAAAGGAGCAAACTAATAAACAACCCTTTCCTATAGCAAAGCCCAAAGCGAGTCTTGTGATTTTTCTTACATCCCTCTTTCCATTCTTGAATTTATTTTAATTTGCACATTTCTGGCAAGTTTTGCAGCATAAAAAATGTCACATGAACTCCTGCCCTTGCCCCAATCTTCTTAATATTATTCCCAATCCCGTAAGCAAACTCAATTAACATCGTCGGTGGGTTCCTTTGCTCTTCTTTTGTAGCGACAGCTACATTGGTCACAGTTTCGCAATTTACCGAAGAAAGAAGTAGAAGCGAAAGAAGAAAAACAAGAAAGAAGAATTAGAAAGAAAAAGAAGAACACGAAGAAGGAGACGAAGAAAAAGACAGATAACTTGGTAGTTGGTAGAGGCGAACGGCAAAAGCAAGTTGCTAGGACAGAAGGTTCGTTCGAACGTTGTGACGGTGGTGTGCCCCAGAGCTCGACGTAGAGACGATGTCATACCACTAGAATTCCTGCACCGGAATGAGAATGGTCAACGACGAGAGGAAGGGGGTACTAATACGTGATTTCCCTATGGCTTAAATAAAGCTAAAACCGTAGAGTAAACTACTATGTGCAAAAGCCATGTCTACTTTCAAGCCGAACCTAAGCGTAGCCATACATATTGCTCTCGCGTAACTCCGGGTTTAACCCCAAGCTAAACCACAACTAAATTTATCCCTAAGAGGCACACCATCACGAATCTCAACCGAAAGCCTTGACTGGTGCGCGTCTCGTTTTCCGTTTAATACAATCGCTCCACGTGCAATAGAATGTCAGTTGTTAGTAGCGGTCCTGTTGTGCGCCGCTCTTTTGTCCTGTTTTTTTTTTTTTTTTCTATTTTCAAAGCGTGTGCTTAGTGAGGAGTATTGTGCTCGCCGAGTCGAACAACCGAGGAATCGCGACCGCTTAGCAAGGTTTTAACTTGGTTATTATTGTTATGAACAGCTGCAGACTGGTGTCATTTTTTCAACTTGTAATATGAAGTTCGGCTCTCGCTTTACTCATTTTCCCTAGCTCACTGCCCATCGTGAGCGGTTAGCGCTTCAGAAAAAGGGTTTGCTTTGAGCCGAAAAGACGAATATATATGGCGCATAGACCGAGCGGAGCAATTCAGAAATCAGATGACTTTTACGGCAAGCCACAAACCATGAAACCCCATTCCGAAGAGAGTAACAAAGGAAGAAACTGCGCGGAAAACGATCCCGGAAATAGCGCTCAGCGCTCTTGAACGACGTATGCATAGCAATATTCCAGCCGTGGCACCGTGGGTATGGCTACTAACGCAGAAAACGTTAACGTTTTCCCGCAGTTAATGGCAGGTATGATGTACAGACAGCCGTTTCAGACTGTCAGTGCGGTTCTGATGCTCATAGCTGGAACAGCGACATTCACTGTGGGGAAATTATAGCGTTTTTTAGTAGTTATTTTCTTATTCAGTTATTAGGTGATCGTACGAGGACGTCAGCTTGATTTTGCAACACATTGCGTATGTCAATGACGGCGAACTATGTTTTTCCCTTTATAGGACAGCAGAGCGCAGTGCTTCGGCATCGACAAAAAACACAAACGTGCATCTATGCCCCTACTTTTGAGTGCTGAAACTAAGTGAACTATTAACCAAGCCATTCAATATGTATTATCGATGGCTACGGCATTCTCAAAAGTGAGCCTCTTTCTATAAGCGCGTATTTAAAGTTTAACCCAGATCAAATTTGGCGCGAAAAAAAAAAAAGCAAAACATTTTTAGAACTTTTAGCCTTGAGTGCTCAGTTGATAACAGATTAGTTCAGCGCGCATTCGTTCTTGGAATATTTATCAGTTGTAATTAGAATTGCCTTACGTGTCAAAAAGGCGTTGATACGAATAGGTAGTACTTGAGTTGTCGTTTCAATATTAGCGGTACGAAAGATGCAGAGGAACGAGTGGCGCGACAGAGACGCAAGAAGAAAATAGGTCTACCAAATTATTTTTTTGTCATTCCTTTTTCTGGATCTACCTGCGTCAAACTGTTCAAGCAGTAGTAACTCTTCTCAGGTGCAATCGCGTACATCATTTTTCTGCGGTATATCCCTGGTTGCAAAGGCACGGAACTGATTCCATTCAGCTTGTGGAAGCCATTCGCAGAATAGTTTTGATATTTTTACACGCGTTAGAATATTTCATACTCAAATAGAGTTAATAGCTCTCGAGTACGAATGAAAGAGGGAGGAAGATAATGTTAGCGTTCTTAAGGCACAAGATGCTACACAAATGTACCTGCGGTTTTTTTGCAGAAGGGAACACTTCTTGTCCTGAATGCGAGCAGTAATGAACCTGCGGGCCAGTAGTCCTCTAGTTCGCCAAAGCGAGGCTTTTGACAGCATGCTTAAAAATTTAAAATAAAAAAACGTTTTGCTTGCATACTGAAGCGCACTCGAGGAGGGGAGGATGGGAAGTCTATATATATATATATATATATATATATATATATATATATATATATATCTGCAAGCAGAAGATGGTGCTAATATTTCTCTGACTTCCTAAGCTGCATTGCCTGCCGAAATTTTCAGTGAGGGGAAGCCTGGCGTCAAATGATATGTTTCTACTCGTTTTCACTACGCACGCCAGCTGCCAGAGACATTCACTATATCATAACCTGATTACAAATTTGCATTCCGCACTTTTACCATAGAAAGCTGACAATGATATCTTTAGTTCGCGCTACAAATTTTTGGTCAGTTTTCTGCTAATCTTGATGCCCTCCTGAAAAACAAAAATCAAATCAGCATGTTTTCTTTTCGACATGTGACTAAAGTTTACTTTGTCCAGTATGCAACCGAAGTAAATTTCAGTCTATCAACCTACTTGAATTGTACAGGAGACAGGAAGCGTAAAGTATTCATTATAATCCTGTTTAAAATGTAATCTCAGTTTTTAGGGTTGCCATTCAGCGCTGTTTCGTCTGCTCGTTCTTCTTTTGCCGTATAATTTATTGTTTTTATTTCTCACGGGCAATAAAAAATACGACACGTACACATATGAAAATTTTTCGAATTCGGCCGTATGCCATACTGCGTATCAAAAGCATCTCTGAGTTCTGAAAGTTTCACTCATTTCCTCACCCCCCCCCCCCCCCTTACAAATTGCGGATATTAAGTGTTTTCCTAGAAAGTGCATGACATTTTGAACAATGTTGCGGAAAGATACGCAGCTTATGGTTTCTCTGTGATATTTGAAAATCAAGTAGTGGAAATAATTGCCGCTCATACATTCAAAGCCCAAATCTCATGAGGGGTTTTTCGTTTTATTTTCTTTTTTTTTTTGTCAGAAAGGGCTTCACGTTTCAGAAATGTTCAGCTACTCATGAAAACCTCACCTTTAGGTGAATGTTTACCTAAATATTTTACACAGTGCAGAAATTATCAGACTTCAGAACACAATAAGAAACAGTAAATTAAAGCGAGAGCCACCAAAGATACACTCCAGCCGAATGGCATTAAAGTAGTGAAATTTATCGTCGACTGCTTGATAGCTTCAAGCTCTTTCAAGAGTGCCAAGGCTATGCGTGCAATTTACAGTTATTGAACACGCCGTTACCTGGTTTAAGTCAACCCTTCAACGCTTTCATTAAACCGAGCTCCTCTTAACTGGGGTGCATTTCCGACCCCACCCTCCTTAACCGCTCTCCCCTGAGCGCCACTATCGCTCCTTTTTGACGCCGGTTCCTGCGTGATTAATAACGGACCGGCTCTCACGCGTTCAGCCGACCAAGAAACTTCTTCCGGGGCGTCGAGTAGGGAGAAAGGGAACCCGAGGCTGCGGGCGATTACCTGCTGCACCAAGCGCGTAGCCTTACGGTAGAGAAAAGAAGGAAGCCGAGCACGTACGAAGGGGTCCGCGACAAGTGGAGGAACAACACGGCACGGGAGGAAGCCGGCGCGGAAACGGAAGAAGCGATAAGAGTCACGTCCTCCCACGCAATCGACGGGCAAAGCTATTCCCCTTCCTCACTTACGGCCGCCTATCCCCGCTTCCCCAATCTTCCCCGCACTCATCCGGGATATGGCGTTAGAGCCGGACGCGCCATATCCGCGTGATTAAGGACTCTAGATACGAGCCTGACGTCTCTCGTGAACGGACAATGTGAAGGTTTGAGCGGGATCCTGTTGAGAGCACTCTCCACCGTTACTTGGGAGTGAAGGTGAAAAAGCCTACTATATGGAACAGAAAGCTTTACCGGCCCGAAAGAAGGTACAATCAAGGAAGGCGACTCCTCTCAGCACCACGAACGAATCCATCGCTTTTAGCTTTTGTGACTCTCTCGCTGCTTGCTTTCTCGGAAGACTGGTTTGGAGAAGACTTTGTGACGAGTCTAGCCCTGGGGGAGATATGATAAAAGAGGAGGTGCAGCCGCCTTGACTTTAGATGGGGAAGATATTTAGGTGGAAAACAATTCCAAAATACTAAATAGGACAGGAGATAAACATAATGACTTAAGGGTATGGTTAAAGGAGGCCATAGGAAGGCAAAAAGTATTAGCCAGCGTCAAAGGAGATTGTGATAAATATGGTCAGTCTAGCGACATATGTGTTTTTTTTTTTTTCGTGGTTCTTTTTTTCTTAGAGTCATGCTTACTTAATGGAAAGGTACAGTACTGTAGAGGGGTAGGTTACGAGAATCGGCGCATGGTAGGCCGTACAGCAAATGCGGCCAGGCCACACGCAATTTTAAGTAGCAACGCGTAACGGTGGATGCTGTAACCGAAAAGGCGTAAGTGTAATGTTCTAGCCGTACGACTGTGAGGCGGTGATAAATGTCTGCAATAATGAGAAATGAACAGGCGTTAAAAAAATTAAATACTCGATCTTAACAAACCATAGGCGTTGGCATGACTTCTATTAATTGCGGTACGTTTCTACAGATTTTATTTCTTATAGTATAATTCTCCGATTAACATGACTCTCCACACTTCTTGAAGTCGGAAATTTATTTATACCCATTATTACACGCGAACCACTGGTGCAATGTTAAAGGGAATCCCTCTAGTTAGAGTAGATTTGTAGTATCCACCAAAGCGCCTCCGTGCGGCTGCAGATAAAAGCTTACAGCTATATGATAATGTACGAAGTCAAAGAAAAATTCGTTAAGGCCCGGGGTTAAAACACGGAACCTCCATACATCTGGGACAGTTGACCTACCAATTGAGCTAACCAAGACGGTCAGAAAATGAAGTTGAAGGGCGAGAGTAGATATATAACTCGAAGGGGGAGCGCTGTTGGTCTAATGCTTGAGACAATCCTCCAAGGTGAAGCATATGGCTGCGCCCCAAAGCCTACTCGAGATATCACAACCCAAACGCCCATCTGATATGATGGCTGCCTTGATTAACTCAGTTGGCTGAGCAATTGCTCTGCAGGTGGTGGTCCCGGGTTCGAACAACGCAACAAGAGGAATTTAAGTGCGATATTTCGGAGCAAGCTGCTGTTGTGTCCGAGATAATTTATTGCTTAGAAGGCGTCGGGGTGTCCGCGTTCGCTCAACGGGCCCCTAAGCAAGTTTCGTCTGCAGATGTCCACCTGCTCTGCACACACGCCTCAACAACCGCCGCCTTCACCCATGGCAATTTAAAAGCACCGCTCTGCGTCGCTTTGTGAAGAAGCGGTCTGACTTCGGAGGAAGAGCCTGGCCATGTTAATGACCTACAGAGGGCGGGCGGCGGAGCAAGTGACCGTCGTCAGAGGCGCGCGGTGTTGGGTTACGGTACTCCCAGTTGGACATAAGAAGCGAGGGGACAAGCCATCGTCGGCATCGCGCGAGGTCTGGCCTGCCGGATGGAGCACTTGCCGCTGAGGGGGAGACCCACAAGGCGCCGGACCGGATGAAACAAAACACGGGCAACTTGACGCTGAGCAATGAGGACAGAACGAGGGGGGGTCGCTTGTGAACTGGCGACGTGTGTGTTAAAGTGTAGTAGCACACGCGCAAGAATGTGCGGGGCGGGGCTCGTTGATGCTGTGCGCAAGCTATAACCTCGTGCTTTGCGATTGGTCCGAGCCGAAGATGAATTAATTCCCTGCCTAGGGACCTAGGGATACCCAAGAGAAGAAAACCCGGTGTCTTACATCGGGAGAGGGCTTCCTTCTGAAATCTCCGAAGTGCACAGATGTAAATAAACTACTTGTACTCCGCTCTAATGAAAGACGCCTCGCCGGTCAATGTTACTCTCGGCTGCGGTCCTGTGCGTCCGGCGTCCGGCGACACTGCATAGTATTTCTTTGTAACTAATGCCTAAGCTAGGTGGATCTTCAGTAATTTCTTCCTTACTTCATGAAACATTTACTTGCTTTACAGTGCGTTTGGTATTGTGGCCAATCAGACTTTAAATTAACGCTATTTTTCGCAGCTTTGAACAATTCACTTTTTACCTTATAGGATCGACGTCTATCAACCCTCAATATTTTAAGCCGCCCATTCGAGGCGCACTCTGAAGCACTGTAATGCGCTCGTGCGTTCTCGCTCGTCTAAACCATAGACACCATGCAAGATAGAGTCTCCGCTGTGATTAGTGAACTGTGGAAATACCAGTTTATAACTTAAAAAAAAAACTACACTTTTGTCAAACATTAGTGAACAAGATTTGATTTTAAGTCGTGCATCGAGGCTACTACATCATTTGTGGAAGCCTAACGCAGTGTTGGGATTAGCAGCAAATATTTTGTTTATTTTGTTACCTTCAAGATATTTACAGCAGTCGGGATTCCTCACGAGTGACACGGTGGCGCTTAGCAGCAAGCTTTTTTGCTTCCAAACTTTTGTCAATGAGAGGAAGCCATTGGAACGAAAGTCTGTGAATCCTGATGAGGTGCACCAGCAGACACGCTTCATTCGTGGGCGTCCTGCATTCGCTGCCTTCTTCTCGTTCTGGACGTAGCATATGCGGCTTTTGATTGTCCCTTTGCGTGCGCGCTTCTGGTAAAATCAAGCCTGAAAATGCTAAGCCCTATGTTACGAATGCAGTCACAACAGAGCTTGAAATAATTGTATTGGCAAAACCCACTAGTTCAAGTACTGCATTACGGATGAAACTGTGCCCCCTCTTAGGCAGTCGCCTCGCCGAGAGTCTACGACTGAACGCTCTGCGGTCGCCGCTATTGAAATAGATTCTTCGCAAACGTGTTATCCAGCCCTTATCCAGGCCGTGCCTTTATCCAACCATTCCAGCCCTGGCCAGTTGCTATCCAGCCGTCGTTTCCGCGAAGGAAAAAGATCGCTGCCGTGTCAATAAAATTACTAACATAGACGCCTACCTCCTGCCACGAATGGACGATGCTATTGATCGCTTTTGCTCGGTGAAATATTTTTCTTCGCAGCACCTGTTATACGAGTTCTGGCAAATAGACGTAGATGTGAGAGATCGAGAGAAACAGCGTTTATTACTCCAAATGGGGCCTACGAGGTTACTACGCCATTTTGTCTATGCCCAGCGCCAACAACCTTTAAACGGCCTATACAGAGACACAGTTCTGGCAGATCTCAAGTGCCAGACATTTCTCGCTTACCTTGACGATGTTGTGGGCTTCTCCTTAAAGCTTGTGGAGAAATTCCGGCGCCTAGAATCAATTTTGCAAGCCATACCAGCATCTTGGCTTACCTCAAAAAACGTGAAATGTCATTTTGCTTACACTGAGCAAAGTACCTGGGGCACGCCCCAAAAACCACTGCTGTCGTGCTGGATTCCAAAGAACAACAGCTATTGCCAACTTCCCTTCGCCACAAGACAAGATAGCTGTTCGACAATCGTTTGGCTTATGCACCTATTACCGGTGCTTCCTCAAAGATTTCACTGCTAACGCCCTGCTAACGCCCCTTGACCTGCTAACGCTAACGCCCCTTGACCGTCTGCCACTGCATGACTAGCCAATAGAGCATGTCTAGGTTGCACCTAGGCTTCCTTGTAAAAAGAAGTCACCTATTCCTTGTTGCTTGCTTGTTCGTGTTGCTGGTCGAATGTCTTGGCTTCATGATGTCTCTGAGGAACATGGCGACGAGTATTGCATCGCTCAGGAAGAGGCAATGGCTAAGCCTGAAGAATCGACGACAAGGCCATGGCAAGCGGAGACATCAGGGATGAATACCACCCTGAGATCATTGCTCAAATTCTGCCCATGTTCTGGCAGTTTTGATACGTTTAACCTGTGCGCAACTGTCAACAGTATAGATGCAAGGATGAAAAGTTGTCTTCTTAACTATCCTAGGTGAAAGCACTTACGGGACTCTGAGTAGCCTTCTGATTTCGAAGAAACCCACGGAAGTACGAAGAAGCTACAGACAGATTTTCTGCGAGAGTACTATGCACCAAAATGGTCAGTGGTTACCAAACGATATCCCCTCTGTCAGAGAAAGCAAGAGTCGCACGAAAGCCTGGCACAGTTCATTGTTTGTCGAGCTGAAGAGACTGGCTGCCACGTGCTCGTTTGGAGGTTTTGAAAATAAGCGCTCCGGGAGCGACTGATTTCTGGAATGCGAGTGGAATCGGTCCAACACCGTCTTCTTGCACTATCGGGTGACGAAGCGAACTGCGAGCGAATTTGTAAAATTGCCACCGCCTAATTTGAAACGGCTCAGAAAGACACCCGAGAAATGCTACCTGAAGGGACAGCTACCAGTCCTGCGGACATTTCAGGCATTGGGGATCCAGCACGTAAGGCCGACGACACGCGACGAAGGAGAAGGCATCTAGCAACGAGCAGCGTGCATCCAAAACGACCCAAGGAAGAAACATGGGGGAAGCACTGCTCACGTCTGTAATAGATGCAGCGGACTGCAAGTGTTAGTGAATTGTCCTTTTCCCAAAAGTACGTTCTTCAAATGTTCGAAGCCAGGTCATGTAGCGAAAATGGGAAAAAAATATGTCGTGCACAAAGTTGAGGAGCCCTTCGGAAACCGACTTGCTTACAGTTTGTCCGACGAACGAAGTTTGTGGCTCACCGCTTATTGTGCTTAAAGTAACTGTAAATGGCAAGAATATTCCGATAGAATTAGACACGGGAACCGCTGTGACAAAAATGTCTGAAAGAGACATTGACAAAAATTTTAAAACTGCCTAGGTTTGAAAGACGACATACGCCTAGGCATGTATAATGGTACTTCACAGAAAGTAAAAGGCGTATCAAGGTATCTTATCAGAACCGAAGCTATGATTTGCCTCTGATAATCGCAAAGCAAGAAACTGGAGCCCACAGGCCGACGCTTTTAGGTCGCGATTGAATAACGGCATTAGAAGTTGCCAGACAGTGCTGTTTAGCAGTTGCAACATTACATTGATGCCGTATATAGGGGCAGGCAGATGGTAGCAGCGGAAGCCGAGGACAAGTTAAAACGGCTGGACAGCGATGTGTTTGAGCCAGGTTATGGTTCTATCAAAATAAAAAACGATGCGCATCCAATCTTCTGTAAGGCGAAACCAGTGCTATATGCATTATGCGAAACGGTGGAGAACTAATTGCGTGAAGAAGAGAAGGCTGGTGTAGTGTACAGAGTTAGGAACAGTGCCTTGGCTACACGGCTAGTTAATGTCTCAAATAAAGTAGATTAGGATATGTGGTGATTACAGAGCGAGGGGTATTGAACTCGACCACTATCCGCTGCTTCTGCCAGTAGACATATTCGCGTCACTGGTTGGAGGGACCATGTGCACTTTACTAGATTTGTCTAGCGGCGAATTCGAGTGGGAGAGCAGGTGCACTCGAGAGCACTTTGTAAGTGCTCTCAGATAATCGGGCGCCTTCCAGTGGGAGAGCAGGAGTAGAATCATTGGCTTCCAATGGCAGAGGAGGAGGACTTTTTCTCCGCTTAGAGCAGTTGAGTGCACTTCCGGGGGCTCTCTAGTCTAAAGTGATTGTAGAGGAAGTCACGTGGCATAAAGCGTCATATCCGCGCTATCAACTTTTTTTTTTTCTATTGAGTTGGCGATGCTCAAAATTGCGGCTGCAAAGCGTCGGAGCTCTGTGAGCTGTTCGGAATTAAGCGAATTTGTGTCAGGAGCGGAAAGCATTGATCAGGTGCTGTATGCATGTTTGAGAGTCGGTGTTGACGTCGAAAAGGCCAAAGGAGGCAGATCGCCGTGCTGTGAGAACAAAGCCATAGAGAACAAGGGGTTCTTCACTGAGCGTTGGAACCTCCTCGGGTTGCAACTACCGCCACTGCGAGCAGGAGGAGAATGCTGGGGAGAGAAGTGCAGTCACGTGGTCGTGGCGCGCTGCTCTCAATAAGCAGAGAGCGTTCCCGTGGGAGGACGTTACGCCCTCACTCGGCGTGCTCCTGTACTGCTCTGCGATGCTCGGCGCCTCTGCTTGAGCTATATGAGCAGGTACAAGAATTTCTGACGGTGAATACGCACATGGGACTGTTGAGGTTCCGGCGTCTGCCATACTGAGTGGCAAGCGCACCCGCAATATTTCAGGCCTTGATTGACCAGGGGTTACGAAACATATCTGGAACTACCTGCTACTTGATGGAGGGCTATCACCGTTCCGAGCAAGTGCTTCAAGCGCTCAGCAAGCACGGAATTCAGTTAAACGCAGGGAAGTGCAAATGGGTCCCAAAAATGTTTGTTAGTGGGGTCATGAGCTATTGAACAATGACGTACATCCAACAGCGGAAAGGCAAGGGTGATTTGAGAAGCGCCAAAACAAGGTAACGTAATTGAATTAAAGGCATGTTTGGGCCCAGTAAAATACTACTGCAAACGTACCAACCTTGCTAGTACTTCTCCATTAACACCTCTCCACTACCCCATTTTCTTTCGTCTTCATTCCAGCTTATCCAGCAGCAAAAAAGTATTTTATAGGACTGTGGTTAATAAAGACCAATTTATTTCTAAAGTTTCTAATCTCGACTGGACGAATTTAAAGTCAGCAACAGATGCAGCGATGGCTTTCGAAACATTTTCTACCGTCTTACAACACTGCCTGAAGAGTTCTTCGGAGACCGCTAAATGTCGTAAAAAATATTCCGCCCCACATAACCCTTGGTTAACAACCGGCCTGCTTAACTCAATGCGTAAGAAAGACAATCTTTACAAGAAGGTCAAAAAGAGACCTTTCAACCTCAAACTCAAGTCCCGCTACAGCACATACAGTAACATGCTCAGCAGATTACTTAAAGAAGCCAAAAGGAAATATTATGAATAAAAAATTCACCAGCTTGGAAATGACCACAGAGAAAAGTGGAAAGTGTTCAATACTTTTTTAAACAGACAGACCCAAGATCTACAAATTGAAAAAATAATCATGCCGTCAGGCACCGTTTACGACCATCCATTTGATATTGCAAACTCATTCAACGATTTCTACTGCAATCACACCTCATTGCCAGTTGATGCTCGTCTTTCACCTTTCCCACGCTGGCCAGAATCATTTTTCTTATCTCCTGTCACCGCACAGGAAATCCAAACATGTATTCTAAATCTAAAGACAACAAGTGCAGGGCTTGAACGCATTCCCCCCACTAACATCAAATGGATCGCTCATCTTATTGCCGATCCTCTTCCTTATATTATTAACCTCATCTTTGAAACGGGACTATTTCCTCCTCAGCTAAAGAACGCTAAGATTATTCCAGTTTTTAAGAAGGGTGACCGTCATTGTATCTCGAATTACCGCCCCATTGCCATTTTACCATTTTTTATCAAGGTAATAGAAAGGTGCATAGCACAGCGCCTGACTAGTTACTTCTCAAAGTTCAACATATTTTCACCTCATCAATTTGGGTTCCGCTCGGGATATTCAACTAACTTAGCATTGGTTGCCTTCACTGACAAAATTAAATTTGCCATTGATAAGGGATGCTTTGCCGGGGCAGTATTTATTGACCTGACCAAGGCTTTCGATTCTATCATCCACTCTATATTACTAAGTAAACTAGAAGCTGTAGGGGTAGTAGGGCCGCCTCTCAATCTCATCAAAAGTTACTTACTAGACAGAAAACAAGCCGTGTCAATTTCTAATGTGCTCTCTAACTTAAATACAATTAATACAGGTGTGCCTCAAGGTTCTATTCTCGGCCCTCTGCTGTTTTTAATATATATTAATGATCTACCTAGTTGTCTTGCTAAATCAGAACCGTTTCTTTATGCCGATGACACTACTATATTAGCTACTGATAAATCAATCCACTCATTAACATCTGTGCTGACTACTGATCTCAATAATATTTTAAACTGGTGTCATCGTAACTGCTTGCAGATCAACCCTTCTAAGACAACAGTCATGGTATTCAGCTCCAATCGCAAGGCTCCCGTACACATCCCACTACTTACTTTTAATTCCCATTGCATTGAACTTTTAGAACATTGCACATTTCTTGGCGTTACTCTGGATGCTAACCTTAAATACAATAAGCACATTTCTAACCTGAAACAAAAATGTGGTTTTGGCATCAGAGCACTACTAAAAGCGCGTCCCTTTTTCAATCGTGACACTTTAATAGCTCTTTACCACGCATTCATTCATAGTCATTTTAATTACTGCATCACTTCAGGGGGAAACACTTACCCATCACATTTATATCAACTGCAACACTTTCAAAATCAGGCCACACGTATAATAACCTACAGTTCATACCGCAGCGAAGCGCTATCTCTTCTTCACGAGCACAGCATTTTACCGATCGCTTCACTGATTACCTCTAGTCTCGCAATCCTACTTTATAAAGCTGTGCACAACACCATACCCTCAATTGTAATCAACAGGGAGGCCCTCACCAATAACAATCAAACAAGATTTGCTAAGGACAACAATTTTCTATTACCAACCGTTCGAAGAAACTACGGCAAGCACACGGCTCTTTTTGCTTCTTTACAAATTTGGAATAACCTCCCTTCTCATGTCAAGCAATCCCCATCTCTGTCCGGTTTTAAACAACAACTGTTATCCGTATTATCACAATAGTGTCACATTCAAATAAGTTTTTTCTTTATGTACTTACCGCTTGTTCACATTCAATTCATGAGTGCTTTCATATGCCCGTAGGGAAGACGTATCACTTTGTATATGTATCTTTGTATGAATATGTATCACTTCGTATGCTTAATTTTAACAATACCGGCCGCGCATGAAATTTTCGAGCTTGTATTGAATTCCTATTCTTTTGTTTTTACCATATTGTGTTCGCCGGTTTTGACTCTTTTGACTGCTTTTGCTGTACCAATAATATTTTTTTCATAAGTTTACACATCCATCCATAGGAGGTCCCGATACAGCCTTGAGCTCTGGGACCTCCTTCTGTATTATTTATGTAATACCTGTTTCATGAATAAACAAACTTCTGCTTCTTCTTCTAAAAACTGTTACGCAAAGGCACCACATTGAAATGGTCGAGCCAGTGTGACGCATGCTTCAAACGCTGTAAAAATGTGATTAGTGAAGAGATGGTTTTGGAACTGTATGATGTAAAGAAAGAAATACAGCTGACATGTGATGCCTCTGCTTAGTCTTAGGCGCGGTGCTGTCGCACGCGGTCGAGGGCGTAGACCGACCCATTGCGTTCACACTCCCGCCGAGCGCAACTACGCACAGGTGGAAAAAGAAGCTCTTGCAGTTGTTTTTTCAGTAAAGGAATTTAATAAATGTCTGTATGGGCGTAGGTTCAACGTGATCTCTGATCAACAGTTGCTCGCCGTAATTTTTGAGGCAAAACAGCATACAAATTCTGTAGCTGAACCTTGTGTGCATCGCTTGGCAGTTTTTCTTGCGAACTGCAACTGTCGCACTTTGCGCACAGCAGGAACAGAGATAGCTAATGCAGATATCTTATTATGGCTTCCACTGCCGGAAGCCGATGAGGAGGCAGAAAATGTCTGTTAGTAAACTACCCTTAACTGTGAAAGATATCCAGCGTGTCTTCGTTAGGCGAGTTGAACTTTTAGTCAATTACGGTTGTTTGGTCTGTATACAAACAAAGTCGTGTTACCATGGTCGCTTCAAAATTAAATTATAGACTAGTTGCATGAGCAACACATCTGCATTACAAAGATAAAAGCAGTCGGGAGATCAATGGTTTGCTGGCCCCAGGTATCTAGACAACTGCCTTGAACGAACTGTGAAGCAGTGTGAAATTTGCCAAAGCACAAACTATACGGAGCCACTAGCGCCGCTTTCATCTCGTAAGTGCAGCACAAGCAGACAAGCGAGGGTATAGTTAGACTTTGCTGAAAAAGAAAAACATTCGCTAGGGCTTAGCTTTAGTTAAGTCCGGTAGTTGTGAAAGCAATAATAGCATGGCTACGCTATAGTTCAAATCATAGCGTAGCCAACTCCTACGCTCTTGACTGCTGAGTGAACACGTCGGCAAAAGTCTTCACTGTTCAAAGCGTCCATTACATTACATTCGAATTCATCACCGCTTGAAGACCATTCAAGAGAAGTGCAACGCGCTCGTCTAGCTGCATCTTGAGCGCAACGTCGAGCGAGACGATGTTACCGTTCCTCATCTGTCTCTGAGCCTGCTGTCACTTCCTGGCTTCGTTAGACAGTGTGAATTTCTTTCGGTTTATCAGAATACATATCGAGTGCCTCAGCTGAGCAAGCGTGAGAATTTATATCCCCATCGTTTTCCTCCTCCTCTCAACTGCGCGAGAAGTGGTGACAGCAGCGCCCCCACTCGGTAGCAGCGCGGCTCCAGCTGCAGCGCGCCGTGAGTACCGATCGCCACCCCCCGATGACTCGACTTGGTAGTCCATCTCTCACAGCTGGTATGGCGTCACAATGACGTCAACATCTCATCCGCGGCTCGCCGTGCCTACCGACTACCGCCATCCGACGACTCGACTTGGTAACCCATCTCTCACAGGTGGTATGACGCCACAGCCATCTGGGGTCATTACGGGTCAAACGTGCCTACCGACCGTGGCTACGCGAAGGGCTGAAAATGGGAGTAGTATTGCTTTCGCAATAAACGATGTTATAGCTTTAGGTTCATATTCCAAATGGTTTGAAATAAGAATCATGACGTCAACGGCAGCGCAAAGCACGACCGAAACGGTGCGCTGGTTGTTCGCAAGTCATGGACTGTCGACAGAGGTAGTCACAGATAACCGCCGCTGTTTCGTGCAAAAGAATTCGATGAGTTTCCGTTGGCAAACGGGGTCAAGTACACGCTTACACCGCCATATCATCCTCATTCAATCGGTTAGACACAACGTGCTGTCCATATCGTTAAACAGTCGCTGTTGAAGCAATTGCCTGAAGACCAGAGGAATAAAAGTTCCAGGTCACTGCAGCATATGATACATGATTTTCTGTTCGCTTGCAGAACAACGCCGCATACATTCACCGGCCAAATACCAGCTAAACTGTTCTTGAGGAGGAAGTTGCCACAGGTTATCTTTGCTGAAACCGAATCTGCAAATGCAAAAAAATTCCAGATCCGAGAGGAATATTTGCAGGGCAGATAAGCGAAGGAGTTCCCCTAGATTATTTTTGTTGGCGATAGAGTGTGCGTTCAGTGCATGTGGAGCAGATAAAGGGACGTCTAGGTACGGTCGTAGATGTGAAATCAGCGAATGACATATACATTGTGGTTGTACACGGACAGACGCGGTTTGTGCAGGCTGAACATTTAATTTGCGACGTTGTTTTGAGAAGCCCGATGTTTTGTACGAAATTGGTACAGATTTGCCCCATGTAAATGACCTGCTCGAAAGTGAATATCCTCCTACAGCCACCTCGAACAAGCCAATGTTGGATCGGGATGATTGTCGTCCACTTACAAGCGACGTCCAAAGTGCATCAACGATGGGACAAAGCGATGCTTGTTTACCTGTGCAAACAAGGCGCAGCGCTATTGACAAGAGGAAGCCGGATCGTCTCACGAATGACGACTTCTGATCTTGTGGAAGGGGAAGTGTTATATCGGCGCATCTCTTATCAAGCCTGTTACCGCTTTGCTGTGTGCCGCTATCTGATGTACGCGGTTATTGTTCCGTGTGCAACTGTATACCTAGCAAATAGCATGCCTTGGGTGCCCACCGGTTCCTTTATAAAACGTAGCCACTGATTCCTTGCTGCCTGCATGTTGGTGTTGCTGTCCGAATAAAGTCTTGTCTTCATGGCGTCTCTGAATAACACGCACAATTACTGTAATAATGCTTAAGGTTGCCTTTTGTCACATCATTTGTGGACTGACAACCTTGATGCTCGGACCAGAATCACTACATCGGTAAAAGGTGGGTCACCTTTGCTACGAACTTCCTCACACGATGTGCGGAAACCTCCTCTCTACCGAACGGTATAGCCATAGAGGTTGCAAAGTTTTTCATCCGCTACATTGTTCTTCGTCGTGGTGCAAATGAGATGTTGATTGCCGACAGTGGTACCCGATACACAGCTGAATTACTGCAGCAGATTTTTATGCTCAGTCCTGCAGTCCGCCATACGATCCTCACACGGAGGGCTGGACCGAGCGGCTGAACAAACCAGACGCTGGCATGCTCTCAACATACATCGATGTGGACGTGAGGTGAAGTGCTGCCCTACGGCATCTTCGTATTCAATACGGCGGTCCAGAAAAAAACGAACATGTCTCCTTTACGCCTATATTCTACGGCCGCTTAGTTATCACGATGCTTGACGCCCTATATTACCACATCTGACGATAATAACCAGCACGCTGATGTTCACATCTTTATGCACTTTGCCTGTCAGCTGGGCAGGGCGCGGACTCAAAGGCAAAAACGCTCAGATGCCCAACGGTACAACCTGCGATCCGTGATGATCCGTACGCATCTAGAGGCTGTCTACTGGTCTATTTTTCTATACGCCAACGAGGCCTCAGCGAGAAAGTCCCCTGCCAGTACTCTACACCATACAAATTTGTACTAAGATCAGTTGGGGGCCTAGCCTACGAGGTCGTTCCTGATGAGTTTCAAACGTCCCAACACTCTTTGTTCCCTAAGGCAGTCCACGTGGTTCGTATAAAATCCTATTACGACCGATAGAGTTGACCTTTTTTGTGCACCGAGTTACAACCTTCCGTGCCATTTTTTTCTTTCAAGCATACTATCTCAGCATCGAGCCGATGCTTATTTTACCCATGAGGCCAATGGCACGGTGCATTCCTTGTCATCACTAGGAGCCGATGGCGAGCATTTGTCTCCTCGAGGCGAAAAATCTGAAGTTCTTCAGCTGTCCAATGACGTTCAGCCGCCGGCCTACATAGCTAGCAGTGACTCAGTGTTCCTAAGGGACATTTCTCAAAACTACCTCTGACAATATCGGTGTTTTTTAATGAGTTCCCATATTCAATTTAAGAGCTCCAAGAGGTACTTCATTACCGTCTGTCTAGGAGAAAATACAGCAAGGTAGACAGTATCCTCGGAAGAAGAGGAGGAAAAACTTGTTGTTTTTCTTCCTTAGTGAAGCCCTGTGCCCAGGGTCCCATGTGCCGCCTCTATCCTGCAGGCCCTCTAGAGCAGCTGGCACTGGCCTTGCAGAGTGATGCTGGAAAGAGTGGTCTCGATTAAATATAAAGGTTTCTCAATCCAGAGTCCCATTCGCCACCGCTGTTTGCTCGGCCCGCTTGATCAGTTGGCGCTGGATGGTTGGCTCGGTGCTGCCCAAGGCTTGTTCCCAAGAGGACGGAGTGAGGAAGTTTATAGGTGGAATGTTATCAGATGGTTTTGCACATACGCAAACTGAGGGATATAATGGAAATCTACAATGTTGGCAACAGGGACATTTCTCAGAGTAGCAGGTTGGGAAGAACAAGTGTTTGTGGTGTAAGTTATTATAGGGACGAGTTTGTAGCTGTCACCATGCCACAGCTTCGGCCTTGGTGAGTGTTGGATGTGGCGGTGGCAATGTTGTTCTTTGTGCACGGTAATATGGCGTGTTATGGGTTGAAGGCTCCGCCTTCTAGAATACGGGTCCGCGAGCGATGGTCTCGCCCGACGAGTGAAAACCAAGTCTTTCTTAAAAACACCGGTTTATTCCGGATCAACAGAAAAGTATAAAATAGAAAAGAAACAGCATTGGTCAAAACTGCGCTGGAAACATGCCGTCAAAGTGCGCGACAATGGACTATGCAGAATAAAACGGAACATGGGTCAGGGCTTCACCGCGACAACACAAAACACACTGCGGCGCGGATAGGGCGAGTACAAAGCGTTGATTACGGTACAAAAGCATTGCTACTCGCGTGGCAGCACTCACGCTAACACTCCTAAGGCTTTCTTGTAGGCGCCGCTTCCGTCTTCGCCTCGCAGGACTCCGCTCCGTCATCCGTGTACATCCCGCCGGCTTGGGACGCTGCCACGCCGCCCTTCTTTGGCTGGCCGCCCGGCGAAAAAGCCCCGAGCCATGCTTCCGACGCGCTTATCTACCCTCTGTCTCACACCGATAGCATGCCGCCCCCGCTCCGGGCAGCTCGCTCATGCGTACTCACACTGCCCGGGCGGACACCAACACAAACAGAAAAAAGCGCGCGCGGTTCGAAACGCTAAAAGGGGCTGTGGGGCCCCACAGGGTATAATAGACACTACAGAACCACACAGGCACCTGCTGTTTCTACATCGTCCTCCACTTCCTCCGACAGCACCCGGAAAGTCGCTGCTCGGACGAGCACATGCTCATTCTGGTTGCCAGGAAAGGAGGCGTGAAAAGCGGTCCTTAGGATGCGGACGTAGGGGAATGTATCGGGACATATCGGCGACAGTACGCGCGCAGCTTGCAAGCATGTTGCGTTCTTCGCGAATGCGCAGCACGTAGCTTTGAAATTTATAATTATTGTGTAAGCAGAGTAGTATGGTGTTTGTCACGTGTATCCATATGGTGTACAAAAGGAAGTGCTACTGCTATGGCGGACTGTTCAGCCGTGATACTTGAGGTTATTTCCTGAACGGAGGATAATTCTAATTCGTTACTATCTGTGAGCGCTAATACATATTTTGCAGCATCGACATATGTGACATTTTTGTCACTGATCAATTGGCATAGGGGTGCCCTGACTCTTGCTATCATCCTATATACTGTGGGGAGATCAGGGCACATGTTTTTATTGCGAAAACAATACTACTCCCATTTTCAGCCTTTCGCGTAGCCACGGCGTAGTCACGTGATGGCTGTGACATCATACCATCTGCTAGAGATGGGCTACCAAGTCTAGTCGTCGGGTGGCGGCAGCGGTCGGTAGGCACTGTGCGCCGCGGATGACATTACGTCACTGTGACGTCATGTCAGCTGCGAGCGATGGGCTACTAAGTCGAGTCAACGGGTGGGGTGGTGGTCGGTAGGCACGGCGCGCTGCAGCTGGAGCCGCGCTGCTACCGAGTGGAGGCGCTGCTGTGCCCTTTTCTCTCAAATTTGAGAGGAAGAGGAGGAAGAGGACACTGCTATGGGCGGTTTGAACAGTGAAGACTCTTTGTCGACGTGTTCACGCAGCAGTCAAGAACATTGGAATGCAACAGGGCGGCAAAGACGCGTTCAGAAAACAGAAGAAAAACGGCAACAACGGCTTGAACAGGAGCGTGTGGGTCGTGCTGCTCGGCAAGTAAAGCATAACGAAACCCGAAGGAAATGGCGTGCAGAAAAGACGTCGTAAGAGCGAGATCTACGTTTGAAAAAGAGATGGGAAGTGTCACTTGTGAAGGCTGGTTTCACTGTGTCAACGGAGGACTTGGAAGAGCAACACAGTTCAGCGTATGCGAGAAGAGTTAGTGAATTTGATTCGGCTACGCGTGAATTTGATTGACAATTCGCGAATAACCTCTTCGGAAATGTGGGCTCAGTGTGTGATCGCTTATGGCTTAAGACTACTTGAGTCCGGTAAGCGAGCTCATGTATACTACTACTCTTCGCCTAGCTTATCCAGAATGGGACGAGGAGACTGTGAGAAGTGCTGTGGTGTGTAGAACGTGTCGAGCGAGCCTTTAAGACCAGAAGGTCCCCCTCTACAGTCTGATGGGTATGTGATCGCTCGTGTGGAGACAAAGTCTCACTACTTCAGTGACCACCGAAATGTCTTCACAGGTATAAACAATAAAGCTAAACAGTAATACACTCCAGTGCGTGTGCTGTGCTAATCGTACGGTCAACATGGTACACCACAATTGGCTACACTACTAGGTGAACTACAGCGTAGCCATGCAATAAGTACTTTCGCAACCTAGCTAAGCCCGACCTAATTTATTTGGAACTGGCACTACTCTGAACTCAGCTACTAGTTTGGGCGGGATGGAATGGCACCTCTGCTGCAACGGTGTGGTCGGCTCCTGGTAGCCTGATCGGCGCTGAACGCCCGGATCACTCTCGTGTCTCGAAGGCCCGTAAACTGGCCGGTCGTTTAGGATTCGATCAGCTCTTCTGCCGTGCTATGTGGGCCGATCTGGAACAGGCGTTGTGTCGAAGTGTACGGAGGCAGTTCAATGCCTGTCTTGACTAGCGATCGCAAGAGAGCGTTCGGGCGATTCTGCTCACTTCGATTCAGCCGTTGATAGAGGGCATGAAATACCACACGGCATGATTAACAGAGCCTACAATATTTGTGATGTATCACTTTCCTTGTACACATCTGTTGGAAATACGGCGGATACTGTGCTCCTTCTCAGGCTTGCGGGCACCGCTGAAAATTTTGATTCCGTGATGTCCTCGCCCAGGGAGGAACGTTCGTCTTGGTGGGGATAGTCTTTATACTGCGGTCTGGGACTCGAAAATATGTAGCCCGCCTCCGAGGTTTGCAGCAGAGTGGTGGTGTCTTTTGCTTCCATATGTAGGACATTGGCTACCGCTTTAGATGTTTCATCTCTCGTCTTAGACGACTCAAGGAGGCCGCGGAGTAGCGACTACGTTTTGGCTGTACCTAGTGTTCCCTGCAACCTGGCACAGAGGCTGTGGCAATTTGTACTCTTCAGCTCGTCCGCGTAGCGCTCTGCTGCAATAGTGACGTCAACTATACGTTTGCGTAACTTACGATTGTGTCACTTCTTACGCCCCCTTCGGATAAGCTCTCTTCGAGCCGCCCGCAGGTGGATGATGTGTATTCCATAAGTCGATCTCAAGAGCTTTTTCTCTTGCTTGCACTATGGACGTAACCTTCTTTATATCCGTCTGCAGCTGTAGCACCCATAACCATCCAGTGACACTCGTTCGCCCTATTTCGGAGCTAATAATTGAGGTCGCCAGGCGTCCCAGTCCGCGCGACGCACACAGCCGGCCCGCACTCATTTGCATGGTCGTCTCAATGATGCAATGGTCGCTGCCAAAATTCTCTTCCAGGTTGGCCCACATGCACGAGTGGTGCAGAATCAGAATATAATTATTTGACTAATTGATTACTTAAATTACTTAACAGTTTCTTTAATACTTAGAAGCGATAATAAATTACAAAATCGAAATAGATTAGCGTACAAGGTGAGCCCTGATTTTTGATGTTCTTAACCGGTAATGCAGTAGGACACATCAAATGTCAAAATTAAGCATTTCGAAGCTCGTTCGGTTTGGATTTTTGGCAATGCATATGTATAAAATGGTACATATCGCAGAATCAGAGTGCTTGCAGGTGAAAACGCAATATTCCGTTTTCAGACTATCCTGAACACCTGGCGATCGCGCAGTACAGCTGGGGAAAACAGTGTACGAGCTTGCAAGGCAGCGGATCCAACCTTTTCGCTATGTTTTAAGACGAGTGAATAGTGCTTACGACCGAGATATTTATACGATAGCGTATACTTACTATATCTAACAAGGCTCTCCCTCCATATTTATTGTCATTAAGTAGTATTCTCAACCAATATATCGAAACTAAACCAGCCTTGATGTCAACCGCGGTATCAGGCAGAATTGCTTAAATGTGTTATTCGCGAACGTTATAAGCCGCAGAGTGCAGGAGCATGAAAAATAAATCTTTGCTGATTTGTTCAGCGTCGCTAAACAACACTGAGTTGCATAAAGAAAGATACCTGTGCTATAAACAACTCTCGTCCTAGAGCCGCTTTTCTGCGGCTGCTGGGAGGTGCTGCTCGGAGCGTCGTATTGAGCTAGAGTAGCACCGCTGCAGAAGGCGCGCATAAATCTACCATATTAGCGAACCTACGCGTGGCTCCACCGGCATGTTTAGGCTTAGGAAATGAGGTCCTACCTATTAGAACAGGCAATCGCACAAAGGGTTGAATTCAATTAAACAAAAGGAAAATAAAATTAGAGGGGCACTTAAGCTCTGCCGTCAAGGGTATGAAGAGAGAGCGTATGGATGCTTATACTTTTTATTTTTGTATTTTAATTACTTAACTTTTATACACCTATACTTAGCAACAGCGAATATTGGCTTCCCATTCTGAGCATTTAGACAATTTATAACGCATTTTTTTAAATTATTTTATTAAGTGAAATAATAAAATATGCACTGTAATTCTTTAATGAGCATTATAAAGTTATGGCTTTTCAATATGAGCATTCTGGGACCTTTGAACTCCATTTTTTCATTTCTTTTATTAATCTAATATTACAATGATTTCATTAACTTTTCACAATCTATCAGACATCCATCAGTGAATTACTAGAACCACAAATTACCTCGGTATATCCTTTTTGCGCGGCCCCCCGAAAATTACCGATACGCGATGCCAATGCCGCCGTCGACATTTCGACTGAACGATCTGTAAGCTATCGCTTAAACATATTCAAAAAATAAATACCTACGAAAATCAGTCCCGAAGATCTTGTCCATGGTGTAGCCTTCGAGATGTTAAAGCATTTCATTCTGTCCATCACAAGGAGGTATAAAAAAACTGCTGGAGTGGAACTCACCTAAACGGCCAATGGGCGGGGGTGAGGCTTGTGGCGGCCATTTTGAGAGGGGAAAGAAGTGGCCAGCCGTCCAGTTCTTATAAAACATGTTTTATAAGAATTTACAGGAAGCCTAACAACACAAGAAAGTGGAACACATTCTAAATAGTAGGAAGTTTGCCAAACACCTTAACTTGACACAATGTAGGTGACAGAAAATGCTCAAAAATAAAGGCGTTTAGTTCCTGGTTTGTAGGCAAAAAAGATAGAAATTATTACTGAATATCTTTTGTCTTCTCTCAAATTTCCCTTCAGATTTTAATTGTTATTATGCCTGTGTACAATACTTGAGGCAGTAAAGCAACATCAGTACATAAGTGTAATTATTCTCTCAAGCACTTAATTTTTCTAAGGAGAGTGGCAGCGAACAAAGAATGTAGTAATACTCATAGCCATTTGTGTGATAAAAACCGGTTTGTCACCTCACCTCCTGCATCTGTTAAGGGGCCTGTGCGTGCGATTCTTTGCTTCAGGTGCATGGGACATACCCCTGCTGACCGCACAAAGAAGGAACAGAGAAATCCGTCTAACCATTTGTGCTATCCTGACCATTCCTCTCAGTCGTGTTTGCTTTTCGAGTCGCTCCACAAACATATCCTCGTTCACGTGCCCTAGCTGATCCTATCTATTTCACTCCCCTCTCTCTTCCTTTCCCACCAAGCAAAAACCCACAATAAGCAATGCTTGGGGTGGAGTCGAGTGGAAGCCACTCGAACTGCAGCGTGCAGCACTTTCAGGAAAAGAAGACCGTTCATTGGACTGACCAAAGCCTCTTGGCTTGTTTGACTTCTAAAGGCGTAATAAAGAGAGCCGCAGGGCAGCTCTTGCAGTTCTTCTTCCTCGCCTGCTGTGCCTTACCTTGCCAATCTACCGATTGCTTTTATTGTTCTTTAGCCCGGTGTGCACTACATCGCAGAGTCTGCACGACCATGCTGCGAAGACGACGAAGCGAACGGCTGCCTTCGATGACTGCGCATTGGTAGAGAGGACAAAAGGGCTCCTCATTTCCATCCTCTTGCAACCCTTCGACGTCTTCGAGAGTGCTATAGCACCGTCGACAGAAAGGAGCGATGCTGTTTTGCAGCAACATTTTTTGCGCTTATCGAGGGCCAACAAAGAAACGCCACTGAAAAAAAAAAAAAGGCCAACCGGCTTTGAAAGGTTTGGTGTTGTACTGCTGTTTATTCCGTCAACAGCGCAGGAAGAGAGAGCGCGGGGAAAGCAGAACGATGATTTTGTGAAGCTGGACGACGATTACGTGGTTGCGAACTCCTCCACAGGCGGCATCACATGCGTGACGGCTTGCGCAAAGTTAGAGCAGCACGCTCTTGAACTCGAAGAGCGTTTCGTGAAGGTGGCGTAATAAAGTCAACTAAATAACCCGACTCGGCTTCAGTAGGGTACTATCGAAAGCATTTCACTTTTTCTCGCCCTTCCTTCTTATCGCAGGCTCGGTCAGTGTGCTGGAGAACTGACGTGACTTGCTGAGGAAATAGCTTCAAAGGTTTCTTAGCATCAAAAGTTTTGAAAGTGGTGCTTTCGCATAGAAAACGCTGCAATTCGGGGAAGTTTTTCTCGACAGCAAACGTTTTCTAAATACTTGTGCTTGTTTGAGGGTAACGTCCAATCTGATTTGTATGACTCTTATAAAGTAGCGTAGCCGTGCACTCAACCGCTATTCCGCACCGTCTGGTATGTGTTAAGAAAAACCATGCTACAGGGACATGTAAAGACCAAATGTCTTACATAAAGCATGAACTGCTCCCTTGTGGTATAATATAGAAATAGAATAAGTCGAAGATACGGCACACGTAGGAGCTTCCCTCGAAGCAGACATCATTTATGGCAAAGAAAACCTATTAGAAAAGCACACTTCACTGGTTACCATAGAAGACGTGCCGCATTGATAAATCATGCTTCCTATTTAGAGCTATCGTCTGATCTCTTTACTTCTAGCTAAGGCTTACACAATTCGATACTCTTCACACGAGCACATGAAGTTAGGGAAACAATCCTTCTCCGTCTTTTTGATAACCAAAAGCATCTATACTTCAACGCAGAATGTATCCTTGGCTCGAGTAGTTTTCGAAGCTACGTTGGTACCGTTATCGTTGTGGAAGCTCCTTATTCAACTCCCAGCTTTGAGTGCTCAGCATAATCTTATCTGGATCGTTATGTGGAGCGGTGAGGAAGATCGTTAAACCAAACTGTAGGATATATATGAGAGTCAGAAACCCGCCCGACTTTACGAGAACATGGGAGCACGCTATAAAGATTGGAATGCTACTAATTTGACTTTCCAGATGAGCATTTCGTGTAGCGCCGCGATGGCTAGACATGGAACTTTTAATGATAATCGGCATTGTGTACTGAAGATAATCTTGTGGTTGCTCAAAGACTTCGGATTTCCACCTTTCATAAAAGGTATTGGAGCCGTGATCTGCCGAAGTAACTTATTAAATCAATTTTTCGCAGAATTTTGTACACCTGAAATGGGGCTGGAACCTTCACTTTCAGCCGAACAGTTAAACTGCAAGCAGATTTTGTAACAGAACGCAGCTCACTGCTCAGTATCACTGACGTCTAAATATCCCCCTACAAAGTTGGATTAGCGATTGTCAATGCGTGTCTAACAGCAATTATTCATAAATTAGGTCTAACAACCTAAAGCGACTCAGGCTATATGGGACGCCGTAATCAAGGTGTCCGAAATAATTTAGGCCACATTCGCATCTTTAACGTTTAATGAGATAGCTCAGCACACGGGCGCCTTTAGCGCTTTGCCTCCAACAAAACGCGCAGCCTCACAAGGAACGGTTGAAACCAAGAGTGCTCTAATCACGGAGACACCGCTGTGGGCAGTGTATATGTGATGAAATTTCTTCATCTAGAAACCTGGTGCCCCCCCCCCCCAATCATCCGAAAAAATTAGTCCCTCCCTTTTCACCCTGCTCCCTGTACCAGAGTGTACCTATTATATCCCAAACTAACGACAATAATATTTTAGATACTTTCAGCCAATAGCGCGGAGTATCGCTTACCCCCTTCCCTGTGCAAGAACACAATTTCCATGTATGATTTTGCCTTGCTCATCTGCATTACTGCTTCGCTTTGTTTCAATGAACGTCGTTCCTAGCCTCAACCCATGAGGACATTGGGAGCTGTGTGAGGCGTGGAGAGGTGACGCTGCTACCTCAGCTCCATTACAATTAAAAATGAAAACTTAGAGGTGAAAGGAATAATGACGGTAATAATAACTTCGCGTCGGACAGTCATGATACCAAATATCTGCAGTGTTTCGATCTCAGGAGACTTGCATGTCATGTAGAAAACCGCCTTTTAAACTGGCAATAGAGCAAGAAACGACAAAACACAGCAGAGCTTAGTGAAATTCGAGGCCTAGAAAAATGGCGCTAAACTTGCAAACAAACTTGAAGTAACCAATCCCAAGCACCTGTAGCATGAATTATTGAAATCATCGAAGGACTGAGTAATGTTATCATCCGCTTACTCTTTTTCCGCAACGTTAATTAAAAGTGCTACTTTCTTCGTGTTATAGACACGTTCCGCTTTGATGTGCTACCGTGAAATGAACTGGCCATAGATGAGAACATGGGTGAAGTGAAAGTTATTAAAAAGTGTGTTTCAGTGTGACGCTTTCGAAATGGGCTTTATTCCGCTTGGGCCTCCGCTAGATCATGGAAGGAGATAAACAGGAAATGCAGGTAGACATATCAAGCAGTCTCGAATAGTTGCCCGGCACTATCTCCATCTGTTTCTTAAAATATTGCGCATGCTTGTGATTCAGATTTTGTTTTTGCACCACGCATACGTTCTTAACTGGCCTCTTTGGTCTTTACACAGAATTTCAACAAAGCCAAGCACAACACAAAGGAAAAGACCAAGGCATGGGCGCTGTGTGTCTTCATATGTCCTGTGTTTTGCAATGTTAAAATTCTGCGTTAAGATGTAGCAACTGGTCCGGCTAATTCATCTCTTGGTCTTTGCTACGACCTAAGTGTAATAGGCTTTGAGGTAAGGAGAGGAGGAGGGCTTTCGATGAACACAGAAGAGGGAAAAAGAGGGGTTCTGCCGCAAAAGCTATAAAGTGGCGTAACTTGTCATACTAATTGGTATATATCAAGCCACGTCATGTATGGCCTCAGTGCAACATCCGCATTGATTGAGCTTAAAAGAACAATTTCAAGGTTTAGAGCATAGAGACGTCGTGGCCACACTACCAGAGAAAAAAAGACTAATAATACTGTATTAGTAATATTGTAGTTGGTAATGAAAACAGCTCTCCCTAGGGATCGCGTTAGACAATGGTAACCATCATGCGAATGTGATTTCCGTGTTTAGGGACGCGTTAGCAAAAACAGTACTGTCACTTATCCGTAGAGTAAGCTGCAGTTATAATCACCAACGTGAAGAACGCACAACGTTATCAATTATCTCACATGCCTACTTGTTTTCATGAATGTATACGTAGGTTGGCGTTTATTCTATGTGTGGCTTCAACGCGTAAGTAATAATTTCCTCGTATCTTGGTGCTGGTTTTTACCCTATTTAGCAGTTCGTCAAGTGACACACTAATTGACTAATAAATATATAATGACCTGAGTCACCGCTTTGTACTTCCGAATTCAACACTGGTGACATGAATGGCTGTACCTTATGGCTTCTCGAGCTGTCATGTTATAATTGTGCCGTACTGCAGCGGTGTTTCAGTGACTTCCCACTCAATTAGCTTACGGGAGGCACGAGGTTCAGTCGCGAGTGCAGATGGTTACCCATGGGCTTATAATGGATTCAAACTTTCTCCTGGCCTTACGTTTGACTTCGCTGTGGTAAAATGCTCTAAAATGTTTCACCCCGTGCAGGCTATTAACTTTATGCAAACATGGCACTCACAAACTAGGGTGGCCTGGCACCCATACCATTATCTGATTAAGAACTGAGACCGTGTCTCTGCAGGCATCAAAGAAAATCCTGAAACGAGGCTTTGGTAACAAAATCGGAAACGTTTTCAGGCTTGGAAAGGTTCCAGACTGCACGAAACGGCAGTCTTGAAAAATCACTTTACGACATTTGTCTGTTGTTATTCGATTCAAAGGTAATCGAATGGTGTCTCGTTAAGCATGTCTGCTTGCGAATAAAAAGCAACCGCAACTGGTGAGATTACCTCTCGTTCTGCATTCTGTTGCTAAGCCGTGAAATTCTCTGTGTAAAAGGTTCTATAGACTGCAAATTTGCAGTTTTCTTGATCACTAGCGAAAGACAAAAAAATATACTACTACGCAATACAGCTTAAGCCAACTACGCAGAAATCATAAATAAGAGTTTTTTCAGCAGTAAATTCTTAATGAACGCAGGGTTTTTTGTATACTATAAATTTTACTATGCCAAGCAATACCCGTACTAGGCGCCCTCAGAAACGACCCTCGTTTTTCGCTCTGAACGCGTTTGCTAACAAGAAAGTTCCCTGTTATTTTTCTACGGCAGTGTTGACCCCTCAACGCGAGCGGAGGACAGATATTAAGGGAAATTATTTGCTGCACATTAAGAGACTGGACAGATTTGATAAATATTTTTAAACAACATATTGCAATAGTCTGCAGTTGCCTGAGAAACCTGATGGCCAAAACAACTCCCATTTACACATAGAATAAGAAAGAACTTGCTTATTAGAAACCAGCTCGCAGCAGTCGTACTGCTAAAAAGGAAAGTTATAGAGCTTTCTCGGCACATCACTGGATTAGCGCAAATGACTCTTCTACCTGAGTACTTGCTGCAAAAGCTGGTACTCATGGTAGAAGACGCAAAACTTCAAAAGGCGCTCTGCCATAAGAGCAGGTGACCGTGAAAGAGCTTAATCATTTGCCTTCTCATAGTAAATGTGAATATTAGTTATCAAAAGCTAAACGTATCTAATTGATCTAGCCTCCTTTCTGCAGAAAAATTATACTTTTACTGATATTTGTGACAGGCTCTTTACATTTCTATTCTAAAAATTGCATAAGGCCACGTGCTGCGAGTTAAAAGCTTTACACTACATTTAATCTTAGTGCCAGCTTAAAATTTTTCTGGCTGTGTGGGAGAGTGCTCTTTCTGCAGAAAAATTATACTTTTGCTAATATTTGCGACAGGCTCTTTGCATTGTTATTCTAAAAATGGCAAAAGTCTACATGCTGCGACTGAAGTGCTTTACATTACATTTGATCATACTGGCAGCTTAAAATTTATCTGGCTGTGTGGGAGAGCGCGCTTACAAAAGTTACGCCACAAAATGTCATGTGAGCGGATGATTGTTCTTGGTCCCAGCAAAATGGAGCGTCGTTCTTCAAAAGATTGGTGAGTGGACTAGCCGTCTCCGCAAAGTTACGTACAAACCGCCGAAAGTAGGAGCTAAGCCCAAGAAAGCTACGCACGTCACTGGTACAACGGGGTGTAGGAAATGCACTTACAGCACGTATTTTGTCTGGATCGGGTTGAACGCCACGGGCGTCGACCACGTGACCGAGCACCTTGAGTTCACGTCGGCCGAAGCTACATTTTTTCGAGTTCAGCTGAAGGCCAGCTCTTCGGAAGACGCCAAGAATGGCATCAAGGCGATGGAGATGGCTCTAGATCGTAGAAGAAAATACAATGACGTCATCGAGATAGCACAAGCACGTCGTCCATTTCAAGCCGCGCAGGAGAGTCCATCATGCACTCGAATGTTGCGGGCGCATTACACAAGCCGAAAGGCATCACCTTGAATTGATATAGGCCATCGGGAGGGACGAAGGCGGTCTTCTCCCGGTCACGTTCGTCGACTGCGATCTGCCAATAACTGGAACGAAGATCAATGGAAGAGAAATAGCTGGCACCGTGCAAGCAGTCGAGGGCATCATCTATCCTGGGGAGCGGGTAAACGTCTTTCTTTGTAATTTTTTTGAGGTGTCGGTAATCAACGCAGAATCTCCAGGTATTGTCCTTCTTTTTAACAAGCACGACAGGCGACGCCCAGGGACTGCTCGAAGGCTCTATAATGTTTTTTTGCTAACATCTTGTCCACTTCATCTTGTATGACCCGTCGTTCAGAAATGGCGACTCGATAAGGTCTGCGAAATGGGCGGGCGTCTCCGGTGTCGATACGATGTGTAACGACGGACGTTTGTCCTAAGGGGCGGTCACCAAAAACGAAAATATCGCTGTACGAATTCAGAAGACTCGTAAGTGCTGTAGCACGGTCAGGGCGCAACCATTCCTGATATGCGAATCTCCGGAAATGGGGACGGTGCAGGTCGTGTCGACACTTTAGCAGTAGGGTCAGGCAAAAGAGCGGCAACTGTGACGTCAGACAGTGGGGTCAGTTCGGCGAGAGAAATGCCCTCAGGAAGAACGTGCACAAAAAGGCTGAAGTTCAAGACTGGAATATAAGCGTTGTTATTTTCTACGTGCATGATGTTATGCGGGAGAGCGATTCTACGCTTCAGTGTCACGTCGGTTATGGGGCAAACAATGTAGTCGCCATCAGGAACGGAGGGGAAAGGCGACATGAGCACATACACTGCAGCTTCTGGTGGCAGACGAGTAAATGTAGAGGAGCGGAGACGGAGCGTTGAAGTATCAGAGGCCTGTTTGTCAGGACAGAGTGGCAGGTCCAGATGAAGCAGTCCAGAACAGTCAATGAGCGCGGAATGTGCAGTTAAAAAGTCGAGTCCTAATATAACGTCGTGAGGGCAACTGGTGAGGACTGTAAATAGGACAGGGATATGGCGGTCGGCAATGGTAATTCTTGCAGTACACATACCAATCACAGTAGCTGTATTGCCATCAGCAACACGAACGGTAGATGAGGAAGCGGGTTTGAGGACTTTGTTGAGGCGTTGATGGAGCGAGGAACTGAGGACGGAAATGTGGGCGCCAGTGTAAACAAGGGCAGAAACTGAGACTCCGTCCACAAAAATGTCAATGAGGTTACGTCTGGGTGCGAGGGTCAGTTCCGAGTTGACATTCCGGGTCGGTAATGCAGCGTCACTCCCGGGCGCTGCACTCGCTAGTTTCCCGAGCGGGCGCCGGCGTATGATGGGGAGGAGTGGCGACGAGGCAGCGGTGAACGAGATCGACGAGACCGTGGAGATGGAGATCGGCTGGAGTGACGGACACTTGAGACGACTTCGGTGTGAGGTTCATCTGGGTGAGCAAGGAAGTGTCCAAGTCCATCATATGAGGGGCGGCGCTGTTCAGGTTGGGCAGGGAAGCGTCCAGGTCCGTAGTAGTACCGATGGTCAGCGTTGTAATAGGAACGAGGTGTGGGGAAGGTGCGACTGCGGCAATAACGGGAAGTGTGGCCGGCTCGACAGCAAATAAAACAAATTGGCCTGTCATCTGAGGTTCGCCGCTCTGCAGGATTGCGATTAACGTAGCGACATGGGGGAGCTTGGCTAGTGGTTGCAGCAGCCACTACAGGAACAGGATGCGATGGTGACGAGGGCGGTACGGCGTTGGAGGAAAGACCGACGTTGGCAAGTTCCTGTCGGACAACAGCCTATATCATGGCCACAGTGTCAGGCACTGGAGATGGGAATGGTGCAGGAGCTAATGCCTCGAGTTCTCGCCTGACGATCCGAGTGGTTGTTGCGGACTGAGAAGGCTGTTGCAGAGGAGCCAGATCATCACAGGATGATGTGGCTGCCGTGTTCGAAAGGCGCTCAAAGCGATGTACTAGGCGTCGTTGTTCAGCCTGCTCGAATCTTCGGCAAACTTGAAGCACCGACTCGACGGTAGAACAATCCATGCAGAAGAGGATGTTGAACGCATCATCTGCGATGCCCTTGAGGATGTGCCCTACCTTTTCACTTTCCAGCATGGAGCTGTTCGCCTTGCGACACAACGCGAGCACGTCTTGGATGTAGGCCAGGTAGGACTCCGTGGTGGATTGGGCGCGAGACAAAAGTTCGGTTTTGGCTGCGAAATCCCGTCCAATGGGCTTCCCGAACAAGTCGTGAAGCTTTTGCTTGCAAATTTCCCAGGTCACCAGCTCATGCTCGTGATTTTGAAACCATGTACGAGCGGTTCCCGCCAAATGGAATATCAGATTTGCCAGCATGATGGTCGCGTCCCAATGATTGTTCCGGCTACATCGCTCGTATTCATCCAGCCAGTCGTCCACATCTGTCTTGTCTTCGCCATTGAAGATCGGAGGGTGGCGGATTTTTGTGAGGACGAGTGGTTGCGCCGATGTTGTTGCGGTGGTAGGAGCTGCGTCAGTGGTCATAGTGGCCGTTGTTGTCGTTGTGATCCCGGGTAGGTGGCGGCCACTGCGCAAATCCAGCTTTCGGCTGCTTAAATGGATTTATGTGTGCACACGAGGATCTTTGGTCACCTCTACCAAGATGATACGTGGCAAGGTTAGTGCACGAAGGTTAGTCCTGGTTGACGCAGCACACAAAGCACAGAATCGCAACAGCGTTAACCTTCTTCTAGCACCAAACGTTGCTCTACTTTGTCGTCTTCTGTGTCCCTGTTTCTGATCGTTGTCTTTGGCGTCCAGCGATGCAGGGCATATATGTCACATTATTAAGTAGCCCGGGGTAATAAATTGACCGCATCCGCTCCAGAACAAGATAAGATGATTGATACAAGAGAAGAATTTGCCCTATCTTTAACGTGAGCTTGTGATGATTATACTAAGAAATGAGCTATGCAAATGTCAAAACTCCTTTGAAAAATTCCATAGCTGTGTGCATAACGGAGGCGTGAAATGAAATGTTAATGCAGTAGCGCCAAGTTTACATTCCTTATCAGGTGACATGTGCCTCTAAGGAAAAGTGTCAAGACAAAAAATCAGTTTTGATTTGAATTATCGCTTGCTGGGCTCCTTCTCATTCGATTAGCAGGCCAAGAAGGCTTATAACATTTAAACTCGCATAACATTTTCAAGGAAAAGTGTCTGCTTGAAAGCTGGCTGACGATTATCTAATAGAGACTTTTCAAAGCATTAAATGTCTGTTAGAATTTGTGGTTGTGGCCTTGGTAGGTGGCACGCACCTATTGCGAGAGGGATTTTCCCACAGGAAACCAACTGTGGTGCTCACAGTGAGGGGAGAAGTACGAAAATTTATTGGTCAAATCACAGATCGAAGGATATTGAATTTGCAATAAAAATAAAGGGAAAAAGCGACATTATTCAATCTAGGGATTGCTGAAAATATAGTAATGAATTTCTGAACAGTGTTGCGAACTGACCTGTTCATGAAGCCGAGTCCAGCAGCGCACAACGTGAGGAAGATCTTAGCTGACTTGGAATTACCTCAATTCTGAAAGCATATTTCCAGGGAAACTTTTGTGTGAGGAACAATACTCTCAAGGACTAGAAAACGTGATCTGAAGTATTGGGTTTACTGGAGGACACCTCGACGTGAAAAGCAGTAACCTGGATTGTACGTATGATGTGGAAGCCACGGAATGACTGAAACACACAGTTTGAGTACTTCAGCACAAAAAGCTGCTTCCCACAAGAAAAATCACAGAAACACGGGCAAAATACGGCTTTTCAAAGAACATTGGGACGGGGTACACACAGAACAGATC